>NW_027096057.1:0-358870 GCF_040115645.1 Euwallacea fornicatus | reverse complement strand
TACAAATCGCCAATTCGACTGTCCTAGAACAGTCAGTTTTTGTCCAAATCCTGTAAATCGCACGATTTAGGGGCTATTTCCATCATTTCGATCATCCTGAGTTTCAAAATCGCCAATTCCGTGAAATCGGCGACTTTCTTCGGAAATTGACCGTTAACCATGTTTTGACGTTATTTCAACAACGCTACGAGCAATTTTGTTAAAATCGTCTTCTTTTAGCAAAACAAGCCTAATGGGGCCATAAACGACAAATCGCCAATTCGGCTGTCCTAGAACAGTCAGTTTTTGTCCAAATCCTGTAAATCGCACGATTTAGGGCTATTTCCATCATTTCGATCGATCCTGAGTTTCGAAATCGTCAATTCCGCGAAATCGGCGACTTTCGTCGGAAATTGACCTTTAACCATGCTTTGACGTTATTTCAACAACGCTACGAGCAATTTTGTTCAAATCGTCTCCTTTTAGCAAAATAAGCCTAATGGGACCATAAACGACAAATCGCCAATTCGACTGTCCTAGAACAGTCAGTTTTTGTCCAAATCCTGTAAATCGCACGATTTACGGCTATTTCCATCATCTCGATCGATCCTGAGTTTCGAAATCGCCAATTCCGTGAAATCGGCGACTTTCGTCGGAAATTGACCGTTAGCCATGCTTTGACGTTATTTCAACAACGCTACGAGCAATTTTGTTCAAATCGCTTCCTTTTGGCAAAACAAGCCTAATGGTGCCTTAATCGACAAATCGTCAACTTGGCTGTCCCAGAACAGTCAGCTTTTTGTCCAAATCGTGTAAATCGCACGACTTATAGCTTTTCTATCATTTCGATCAATCCTGAGTTTCAAAATCGCCAATTCCGTGAAATCGGCGACTTTCGTCGGAAATTGACCGTTAACCATGCTTTGACGTTATTTCAACAACGCTACGAGCAATTTTGTTCAAATCGTCTCCTTTTAGCAAAACAAGCCTAATGGGGCCATAAACGACAAATCGCCAATTCGGCTGTCCTAGAACAGTCAGTTTTAGTCCAAATCGTGTAAATCGCACGACTTATAGCTTTTCTATCATTTCGATCAATCCTGAGTTTCAAAATCGCCAATTCCGTGAAATCGGCGACTTTCGTCGGAAATTGACCGTTAGCCATGCTTTGACGTTATTTCAACAACGCTACGAGTAATTTTGTACAAATCGTCTCCTTTTAGCAAAATAAGCCTAATGGGAGCATAAACGACAAATCGCCAATTCGACTGTCCTAGAACAGTCAGTTTTTGTCCAAATCCTGTAAATCGCACGATTTAGGGCTATTTCCATCATTTCGATCGATCCTGAGTTTCGAAATCGTCAATTCCGCGAAATCGGCGACTTTCGTCGGAAATTGACCTTTAACCATGCTTTGACGTTATTTCAACAACGCTACGAGCAATTTTGTTCAAATCGTCTCCTTTTAGCAAAATTAGCCTAATGGGGCCATAAACGACAAATCGCCAATTCGACTGTCCTAGAACAGTCAGTTTTTGTCCAAATCCTGTAAATCGCACCATTTAGGGCTATTTCCATCATTTCGATCAATCCTGAGTTTCAAAATCGTCACATCCGTGAAATCGGCGACTTTCGTCGGAAATTGACCTTTAACCATGCTTTGACGTTATTTCAACAACGCTACGAGCAATTTTGTTCAAATCGTCTCCTTTTAGCAAAATAAGCCTAATGGGGCCATAAACGACAAATCGCTAAATCGACCGACCTAGAACAGTCAGTTTTTGTCCAAATCCTGTAAATCGCACGATTTAGGGCTATTTCCATCATTTGGATCAATCCTGAGTTTCAAAATCGCCAATTCCGTGAAATCGGCGACTTTCATCGGAAAGTGACCGTTAACCATGTTTTGACGTTATTGCAACAACGCTACGAGCAATTTTGTTAAAATCATCTTCTTTTCGCAAAACAAGCCTAATGGGGCCATAAACGACAAATCGCCAATTCGGCTGTCCTAGAACAGTCAGTTTTTGTCCAAATCCTGTAAATCGCACGATTTAGGGCTATTTCCATCATTTCGATCAATCCTGAGTTTCAAAATCGCCAATTCCGTGAAATCGGCGACTTTCTTCGGAAATTGACCGTTAACCATGTTTTGACGTTATTTCAACAACGCTACGAGCAATTTTGTTAAAATCGTCTTCTTTTAGCAAAACAAGCCTAATGGGGCCATAAACGACAAATCGCCAATTCGGCTGTCCTAGAACAGTCAGTTTTTGTCCAAATCCTGTAAATCGCACGATTTAGGGCTATTTCCATCATTTCGATCGATCCTGAGTTTCGAAATCGTCAATTCCGCGAAATCGGCGACTTTCGTCGGAAATTGACCTTTAACCATGCTTTGACGTTATTTCAACAACGCTACGAGCAATTTTGTTCAAATCGTCTCCTTTTAGCAAAACAAGCCTAATGGGACCATAAACGACAAATCGCCAATTCGACTGTCCTAGAACAGTCAGTTTTTGTCCAAATCCTGTAAATCGCACGATTTACGGCTATTTCCATCATCTCGATCGATCCTGAGTTTCGAAATCGTCAATTCCGCGATATCGGCGACTTTCGTCGGAAATTGACCTTTAACCATGCTTTGACGTTATTTCAACAACGCTACGAGCAATTTTGTTCAAATCGTCTCCTTTTAGCGAAATAATCCTAATGGGGCCATAAACGACAAATCGCCAATTCGACTGTCCTAGAACAGTCAGTTTTTGTCCAAATCCTGTAAATCGCACGATTTAGGGCTATTTCCATTATTTCGATCAATCCTGAGTTTCAAAATCGCCAATTCCGTGAAATCGGCGACTTTCGTCGGAAATTGACCGTTAGCCATGCTTTGACGTTATTTCAACAACGCTACGAGCAATTTTGTTCAAATCGCTTCCTTTTGGCAAAACAAGCCTAATGGTGCCTTAATCGACAAATCGTCAACTTGGCTGTCCCAGAACAGTCAGCTTTTTGTCCAAATCGTGTAAATCGCACGACTTATAGCTTTTCTATCATTTCGATCAATCCTGAGTTTCAAAATCGCCAATTCCGTGAAATCGGCGACTTTCGTCGGAAATTGACCGTTAACCATGCTTTGACGTTATTTCAACAACGCTACGAGCAATTTTGTTCAAATCGTCTCCTTTTAGCAAAACAAGCCTAATGGGGCCATAAACGACAAATCGCCAATTCGGCTGTCCTAGAACAGTCCAGTTTTTGTCCAAATCGTGTAAATCGCACGACTTATTGCTTTTCTATCATTTCGATTAATCCTGAGTTTCAAAATCGCCAATTCCGTGAAATCGGCGACTTTCCTCGGAAATTGACCTTTAACCATGTTTTGACGTTATTTCAACAACGTTACGAGCAATTTTGTCAAATCGTCTCCTTTTGGCAAAACAAGCCTAATGGTGCCTTAAACGACAAATCGCCAATTCGGCTGTCCTAGAACAGTCAGTTTTTGACCAAATCCTGTAATTCGCACGAGTTAGGGCTATTTCGATCAATCCTGAGTTTCAAAATCGTCAATTCCGTGAAATCGACGAGTTCCGTCGAAAATTGACCTTTAACCATGCTTTGATGTTATTGCAACAACGTTACGAGCAATTTTGTTCAAATCGTCTCCTTTTAGCAAAATAAGCCTAATGGGGCCATAAACGACAAATTGCCAATTCGGCTGTCTTAGAACAGTCAGTTCTTGTCCAAATCCTGTAAATCGCACGATTTAGGGCTATTTCCATCATTTCGATCGATCCTGAGTTTCGAAATCGTCAATTCCGCGAAATCGGCGACTTTCGTCGGAAATTGACCTTTAACCATGCTTTGACGTTATTTCAACAACGCTACGAGCAATTTTGTTCAAATCGTCTCCTTTTAGCAAAATAAGCCTAATGGGGCCATAAACGACAAATCGCCAATTCGACTGTCCTAGAACAGTCAGTTTTTGTCCAAATCCTGTAAATCGCACGATTTAGGGCTATTTCCATCATTTCGATCAATCCTGAGTTTCAAAATCGCCAATTCCGTGAAATCGGCGACTTTCGTCGGAAATTGACCGTTAGCCATGCTTTGACGTTATTTCAACAACGCTACGAGCAATTTTGTTCAAATCGCTTCCTTTTGGCAAAACAAGCCTAATGGTGCCTTAATCGACAAATCGTCAACTTGGCTGTCCCAGAACAGTCAGCTTTTTGTCCAAATCGTGTAAATCGCACGACTTATAGCTTTTCTATCATTTCGATTAATCTTGAGTTTCAAAATCGCCAATTCCGTTAAATCGGCGCGTTTCGTCGGAAATTGACCGTTAACCATGTTTTGACGTTACTTCAACAACGCTTCGAGCAATTTTGTTAAAATCGTCTTCTTTTAGCAAAACAAGCCTAATGGGGCCATAAACGACAAATCGCCAATTGGGCTGTCCTAGAACAGTCAGTTTTTGTCCAAATCCTGTAAATCGCACGATTTAGTGCTATTTCCATCATTTCGATCATTCCTGAGTTTCAAAATCGTCAATTCCGCGAAATCGACGACTTTCGTCGGAAATTGACCTTTAACCATGTTTTGACGTTATTTCAACAACGCTACGAGCAATTTTGTTAAAATCGTCTTCTTTTAGCAAAACAAGCCTAATGGGACCATAAACGACAAATCGCCAATTCGGCTGTCCTAGAACAGTCAGTTTTTGTCCAAATCCTGTAAATCGCACGATTTAGGGCTATTTCCATCATTTCGATCGATCCTGAGTTTCGAAATCGTCAATTCCGCGAAATCGGCGACTTTCGTCGGAAATTGACCTTTAACCATGCTTTGACGTTATTTCAACAACGCTACGAGCAATTTTGTTCAAATCGTCTCCTTTTAGCAAAATTAGCCTAATGGGGCCATAAACGACAAATCGCCAATTCGACTGTCCTAGAACAGTCAGTTTTTGTCCAAATCCTGTAAATCGCACCATTTAGGGCTATTTCCATCATTTCGATCAATCCTGAGTTTCAAAATCGTCACATCCGTGAAATCGGCGACTTTCGTCGGAAATTGACCTTTAACCATGCTTTGACGTTATTTCAACAACGCTACGAGCAATTTTGTTCAAATCGTCTCCTTTTAGCAAAATAAGCCTAATGGGGCCATAAACGACAAATCGCTAAATCGACCGACCTAGAACAGTCAGTTTTTGTCCAAATCCTGTAAATCGCACGATTTAGGGCTATTTCCATCATTTGGATCAATCCTGAGTTTCAAAATCGCCAATTCCGTGAAATCGGCGACTTTCGTCGGAAAGTGACCTTTAACCATGTTTTGACGTTATTTCAACAACGCTACTAGTAATTTTGTTCAAATCGTCTCCTTTTAGCAAAATAAGCCTAATGGGACCATAAACGACAAATTGCCAATTCGGCTGTCCTAGAACAGTCAGTTTTTGTCCAAATCGTGTAAATCGCACGATTTAGGGCTATTTCCTTCATTTCGATCAATCCTGAGTTTCAAAATCGTCACATCCGTGAAATCGGCGACTTTCGTCGGAAATTGACCGTTAGCCATGCTTTGACGTTATTTCAACAACGCTACGAGCAATTTTGTTCAAATCGTCTCCTTTTAGCAAAATAAGCCTAATGGGGCCATAAACGACAAATCGCCAATTCGGCTGTCCTAGAACAGTCAGTTTTTGTCCAAATCCTGTAAATCGCACGATTTAGGGCTATTTCCATCATTTCGATCGATCCTGAGTTTCGAAATCGTCAATTCCGCGAAATCGGCGACTTTCGTCGGAAATTGACCTTTAACCATGCTTTGACGTTATTTCAACAACGCTACGAGCAATTTTGTTCAAATCGTCTCCTTTTAGCAAAATAAGCCTAATGGGGCCATAAACGACAAATCGCCAATTCGACTGTCCTAGAACAGTCAGTTTTTGTCCAAATCCTGTAATTCGCACGATTTAGGGCTATTTTCATCATTTCGATCGATCCTGAGTTTCGAAATCGTCAATTCCGCGAAATCGGCGACTTTCGTCGGAAATTGACCTTTAACCATGCTTTGACGTTATTTCAACAACGCTACGAGCAATTTTGTTCAAATCGTCTCCTTTTAGCAAAACAAGCCTAATGGGGCCATAAACGACAAATCGCCAATTCGGCTGTCCTAGAACAGTCAGTTTTTGTCCAAATCGTGTAAATCGCACGACTTATTGCTTTTCTATCATTTCGATTAATCCTGAGTTTCAAAATCGCCAATTCCGTGAAATCGGCGACTTTCGTCGGAAATTGACCTTTAACCATGTTTTGACGTTATTTTCAACAACGTTACGAGCAATTTTGTCAAATCGTCTCCTTTTGGCAAAACAAGCCTAATGGTGCCTTAAACGACAAATCGCCAATTCGACTGTCCTAGAACAGTCAGTTTTTGTCCAAATCCTGTAAATCGCACGAGTTAGGGCTATTTCGATCAATCCTGAGTTTCAAAATCGTCAATTCCGTGAAATCGACGAGTTCCGTCGAAAATTGACCTTTAACCATGCTTTGATGTTATTGCAACAACGTTACGAGCAATTTTGTTCAAATCGTCTCCTTTTAGCAAAATAAGCCTAATGGGGCCATAAACGACAAATTGCCAATTCGGCTGTCTTAGAACAGTCAGTTCTTGTCCAAATCCTGTAAATCGCACGATTTAGGGCTATTTCCATCATTTCGATCGATCCTGAGTTTCGAAATCGTCAATTCCGCGAAATCGGCGACATTCGTCGGAAATTGACCTTTAACCATGCTTTGACGTTATTTCAACAACGCTACGAGCAATTTTGTTCAAATCGTCTCCTTTTAGCAAAATAAGCCTAATGGGGCCATAAACGACAAATCGCCAATTCGGCTGTCCTAGAACAGTCAGTTTTTGTCCAAATCCTGTAAATCGCACGATTTAGGGCTATTTTCATCATTTCGATCGATCCTGAGTTTCGAAATCGTCAATTCCGCGAAATCGGCGACTTTCGTCGGAAATTGACCTTTAACCATGCTTTGACGTTATTTCAACAACGCTACGAGCAATTTTGTTCAAATCGTCTCCTTTTAGCAAAATAAGCCTAATGGGGCCATAAACGACAAATCGCCAATTCGACTGTCCTAGAACAGTCAGTTTTTGTCCAAATCCTGTAAATCGCACGATTTAGGGCTATTTTCATCATTTCGATCGATCCTGAGTTTCGAAATCGTCAATTCCGCGAAATCGGCGACTTTCGTCGGAAATTGACCTTTAACCATGCTTTGACGTTATTTCAACAACGCTACGAGCAATTTTGTTCAAATCGTCTCCTTTTAGCGAAATAATCCTAATGGGGCCATAAACGACAAATCGCCAATTCGACTGTCCTAGAACAGTCAGTTTTTGTCCAAATCCTGTAAATCGCACGATTTAGGGCTATTTCCATTATTTCTATCAATCCTGAGTTTCAAAATCGCCAATTCCGTGAAATCGGCGACTTTCGTCGGACATTGACCGTTAGCCATGCTTTGACGTTATTTCAACAACGCTACGAGCAATTTTGTTCAAATCGCTTCCTTTTGGCAAAACAAGCCTAATGGTGCCTTAATCGACAAATCGTCAACTTGGCTGTCCCAGAACAGTCAGCTTTTTGTCCAAATCGTGTAAATCG
This sequence comes from Euwallacea fornicatus, assembly GCF_040115645.1. Lineage (NCBI taxonomy): Eukaryota > Metazoa > Arthropoda > Insecta > Coleoptera > Curculionidae > Euwallacea > Euwallacea fornicatus. Next base: position 351,204 of record NW_027096057.1, on the reverse strand, counting down.
CACGACTTATAGCTTTTCTATCATTTCGATCAATCCTGAGTTTCAAAATCGCCAATTCCGTGAAATCGGCGACTTTCGTCGGAAATTGACCGTTAACCATGCTTTGACGTTATTTCAACAACGCTACGAGCAATTTTGTTCAAATCGTCTCCTTTTAGCAAAACAAGCCTAATGGGGCCATAAACGACAAATCGCCAATTCGGCTGTCCTAGAACAGTCAGTTTTTGTCCAAATCGTGTAAATCGCACGACTTATTGCTTTTCTATCATTTCGATTAATCCTGAGTTTCAAAATTGCCAATTCCGTGAAATCGGCGACTTTCGTCGGAAATTGACCTTTAACCATGTTTTGACGTTATTTCAACAACGTTACGAGCAATTTTGTCAAATCGTCTCCTTTTGGCAAAACAAGCCTAATGGTGCCTTAAACGACAAATCGCCAATTCGGCTGTCCTAGAACAGTCAGTTTTTGACCAAATCCTGTAATTCGCACGAGTTAGGGCTATTTCGATCAATCCTGAGTTTCAAAATCGTCAATTCCGTGAAATCGACGAGTTCCGTCGAAAATTGACCTTTAACCATGCTTTGATGTTATTGCAACAACGTTACGAGCAATTTTGTTCAAATCGTCTCCTTTTAGCAAAATAAGCCTAATGGGGCCATAAACGACAAATTGCCAATTCGGCTGTCTTAGAACAGTCAGTTCTTGTCCAAATCCTGTAAATCGCACGATTTAGGGCTATTTCCATCATTTCGATCGATCCTGAGTTTCGAAATCGTCAATTCCGCGAAATCGGCGACTTTCGTCGGAAATTGACCTTTAACCATGCTTTGACGTTGTTTCAACAACGCTACGAGCAATTTTGTTCAAATCGTCTCCTTTTAGCAAAATAAGCCTAATGGGGCCATAAACGACAAATCGCCAATTCGACTGTCCTAGAACAGTCAGTTTTTGTCCAAATCCTGTAAATCGCACGATTTAGGGCTATTTCCATCATTTCGATCAATCCTGAGTTTCAAAATCGCCAATTCCGTGAAATCGGCGACTTTCGTCGGAAATTGACCGTTAGCCATGCTTTGACGTTATTTCAACAACGCTACGAGCAATTTTGTTCAAATCGCTTCCTTTTGGCAAAACAAGCCTAATGGTGCCTTAATCGACAAATCGTCAACTTCGCTGTCCCAGAACAGTCAGCTTTTTGTCCAAATCGTGTAAATCGCACGACTTATAGCTTTTCTATCATTTCGATTAATCCTGAGTTTCAAAATCGCCAATTCCGTTAAATCGGCGCGTTTCGTCGGAAATTGACCGTTAACCATGTTTTGACGTTACTTCAACAACGCTTCGAGCAATTTTGTTAAAATCGTCTTCTTTTAGCAAAACAAGCCTAATGGGGCCATAAACGACAAATCGCCAATTGGGCTGTCCTAGAACAGTCAGTTTTTGTCCAAATCCTGTAAATCGCACGATTTAGGGCTATTTCCATCATTTCGATCATTCCTGAGTTTCAAAATCGTCAATTCCGCGAAATCGACGACTTTCGTCGGAAATTGACCGTTAACCATGTTTTGACGTTATTTCAACAACGCTACGAGCAATTTTGTTCAAATCGTCTCCTTTTAGCGAAATAATCCTAATGGGACCATAAACGACAAATCGCCAATTCGGCTGTCCTAGAACAGTCAGTTTTTGTCCAAATCCTGTAAATCGCACGATTTAGGGCTATTTCCATCATTTCGATCGATCCTGAGTTTCGAAATCGTCACATCCGTGAAATCGGCGACTTTCGTCGGAAATTGACCGTTAGCCATGCTTTGACGTTATTTCAACAACGCTACGAGCAATTTTGTTCAAATCGTCTCCTTTTAGCAAAATAAGCCTAATGGGGCCATAAACGACAAATCGCCAATTCGGCTGTCCTAGAACAGTCAGTTTTTGTCCAAATCCTGTAAATCGCACGATTTAGGGCTATTTCCATCATTTCGATCGATCCTGAGTTTCGAAATCGTCAATTCCGCGAAATCGGCGACTTTCGTCGGAAATTGACCTTTAACCATGCTTTGACGTTATTTCAACAACGCTACGAGCAATTTTGTTCAAATCGTCTCCTTTTAGCAAAATAAGCCTAATGGGGCCATAAACGACAAATCGCCAATTCGACTGTCCTAGAACAGTCAGTTTTTGTCCAAATCCTGTAAATCGCACCATTTAGGGCTATTTCCATCATTTCGATCAATCCTGAGTTTCAAAATCGTCACATCCGTGAAATCGGCGACTTTCGTCGGAAATTGACCTTTAACCATGCTTTGACGTTATTTCAACAACGCTACGAGCAATTTTGTTCAAATCGTCTCCTTTTAGCAAAATAAGCCTAATGGGGCCATAAACGACAAATCGCTAAATCGACCGACCTAGAACAGTCAGTTTTTGTCCAAATCCTGTAAATCGCACGATTTAGGGCTATTTCCATCATTTGGATCAATCCTGAGTTTCAAAATCGCCAATTCCGTGAAATCGGCGACTTTCGTCGGAAAGTGACCTTTAACCATGTTTTGACGTTATTTCAACAACGCTACTAGTAATTTTGTTCAAATCGTCTCCTTTTAGCAAAATAAGCCTAATGGGACCATAAACGACAAATTGCCAATTCGGCTGTCCTAGAACAGTCAGTTTTTGTCCAAATCGTGTAAATCGCACGATTTAGGGCTATTTCCTTCATTTCGATCAATCCTGAGTTTCAAAATCGTCACATCCGTGAAATCGGCGACTTTCGTCGGAAATTGACCGTTAGCCATGCTTTGACGTTATTTCAACAACGCTACGAGCAATTTTGTTCAAATCGTCTCCTTTTAGCAAAATAAGCCTAATGGGGCCATAAACGACAAATCGCCAATTCGGCTGTCCTAGAACAGTCAGTTTTTGTCCAAATCCTGTAAATCGCACGATTTAGGGCTATTTCCATCATTTCGATCGATCCTGAGTTTCGAAATCGTCAATTCCGCGAAATCGGCGACTTTCGTCGGAAATTGACCTTTAACCATGCTTTGACGTTATTTCAACAACGCTACGAGCAATTTTGTTCAAATCGTCTCCTTTTAGCAAAATAAGCCTAATGGGGCCATAAACGACAAATCGCCAATTCGACTGTCCTAGAACAGTCAGTTTTTGTCCAAATCCTGTAATTCGCACGATTTAGGGCTATTTTCATCATTTCGATCGATCCTGAGTTTCGAAATCGTCAATTCCGCGAAATCGGCGACTTTCGTCGGAAATTGACCTTTAACCATGCTTTGACGTTATTTCAACAACGCTACGAGCAATTTTGTTCAAATCGTCTCCTTTTAGCAAAACAAGCCTAATGGGGCCATAAACGACAAATCGCCAATTCGGCTGTCCTAGAACAGTCAGTTTTTGTCCAAATCGTGTAAATCGCACGACTTATTGCTTTTCTATCATTTCGATTAATCCTGAGTTTCAAAATCGCCAATTCCGTGAAATCGGCGACTTTCGTCGGAAATTGACCTTTAACCATGTTTTGACGTTATTTCAACAACGTTACGAGCAATTTTGTCAAATCGTCTCCTTTTGGCAAAACAAGCCTAATGGTGCCTTAAACGACAAATCGCCAATTCGACTGTCCTAGAACAGTCAGTTTTTGTCCAAATCCTGTAAATCGCACGAGTTAGGGCTATTTCGATCAATCCTGAGTTTCAAAATCGTCAATTCCGTGAAATCGACGAGTTCCGTCGAAAATTGACCTTTAACCATGCTTTGATGTTATTGCAACAACGTTACGAGCAATTTTGTTCAAATCGTCTCCTTTTAGCAAAATAAGCCTAATGGGGCCATAAACGACAAATTGCCAATTCGGCTGTCTTAGAACAGTCAGTTCTTGTCCAAATCCTGTAAATCGCACGATTTAGGGCTATTTCCATCATTTCGATCGATCCTGAGTTTCGAAATCGTCAATTCCGCGAAATCGGCGACATTCGTCGGAAATTGACCTTTAACCATGCTTTGACGTTATTTCAACAACGCTACGAGCAATTTTGTTCAAATCGTCTCCTTTTAGCAAAATAAGCCTAATGGGGCCATAAACGACAAATCGCCAATTCGGCTGTCCTAGAACAGTCAGTTTTTGTCCAAATCCTGTAAATCGCACGATTTAGGGCTATTTTCATCATTTCGATCGATCCTGAGTTTCGAAATCGTCAATTCCGCGAAATCGGCGACTTTCGTCGGAAATTGACCTTTAACCATGCTTTGACGTTATTTCAACAACGCTACGAGCAATTTTGTTCAAATCGTCTCCTTTTAGCAAAATAAGCCTAATGGGGCCATAAACGACAAATCGCCAATTCGACTGTCCTAGAACAGTCAGTTTTTGTCCAAATCCTGTAAATCGCACGATTTAGGGCTATTTTCATCATTTCGATCGATCCTGAGTTTCGAAATCGTCAATTCCGCGAAATCGGCGACTTTCGTCGGAAATTGACCTTTAACCATGCTTTGACGTTATTTCAACAACGCTACGAGCAATTTTGTTCAAATCGTCTCCTTTTAGCGAAATAATCCTAATGGGGCCATAAACGACAAATCGCCAATTCGACTGTCCTAGAACAGTCAGTTTTTGTCCAAATCCTGTAAATCGCACGATTTAGGGCTATTTCCATTATTTCTATCAATCCTGAGTTTCAAAATCGCCAATTCCGTGAAATCGGCGACTTTCGTCGGACATTGACCGTTAGCCATGCTTTGACGTTATTTCAACAACGCTACGAGCAATTTTGTTCAAATCGCTTCCTTTTGGCAAAACAAGCCTAATGGTGCCTTAATCGACAAATCGTCAACTTGGCTGTCCCAGAACAGTCAGCTTTTTGTCCAAATCGTGTAAATCGCACGACTTATAGCTTTTCTATCATTTCGATCAATCCTGAGTTTCAAAATCGCCAATTCCGTGAAATCGGCGACTTTCGTCGGAAATTGACCGTTAACCATGCTTTGACGTTATTTCAACAACGCTACGAGCAATTTTGTTCAAATCGTCTCCTTTTAGCAAAACAAGCCTAATGGGGCCATAAACGACAAATCGCCAATTCGGCTGTCCTAGAACAGTCAGTTTTTGTCCAAATCGTGTAAATCGCACGACTTATTGCTTTTCTATCATTTCGATTAATCCTGAGTTTCAAAATTGCCAATTCCGTGAAATCGGCGACTTTCGTCGGAAATTGACCTTTAACCATGTTTTGACGTTATTTCAACAACGTTACGAGCAATTTTGTCAAATCGTCTCCTTTTGGCAAAACAAGCCTAATGGTGCCTTAAACGACAAATCGCCAATTCGGCTGTCCTAGAACAGTCAGTTTTTGACCAAATCCTGTAATTCGCACGAGTTAGGGCTATTTCGATCAATCCTGAGTTTCAAAATCGTCAATTCCGTGAAATCGACGAGTTCCGTCGAAAATTGACCTTTAACCATGCTTTGATGTTATTGCAACAACGTTACGAGCAATTTTGTTCAAATCGTCTCCTTTTAGCAAAATAAGCCTAATGGGGCCATAAACGACAAATTGCCAATTCGGCTGTCTTAGAACAGTCAGTTCTTGTCCAAATCCTGTAAATCGCACGATTTAGGGCTATTTCCATCATTTCGATCGATCCTGAGTTTCGAAATCGTCAATTCCGCGAAATCGGCGACTTTCGTCGGAAATTGACCTTTAACCATGCTTTGACGTTGTTTCAACAACGCTACGAGCAATTTTGTTCAAATCGTCTCCTTTTAGCAAAATAAGCCTAATGGGGCCATAAACGACAAATCGCCAATTCGACTGTCCTAGAACAGTCAGTTTTTGTCCAAATCCTGTAAATCGCACGATTTAGGGCTATTTCCATCATTTCGATCAATCCTGAGTTTCAAAATCGCCAATTCCGTGAAATCGGCGACTTTCGTCGGAAATTGACCGTTAGCCATGCTTTGACGTTATTTCAACAACGCTACGAGCAATTTTGTTCAAATCGCTTCCTTTTGGCAAAACAAGCCTAATGGTGCCTTAATCGACAAATCGTCAACTTCGCTGTCCCAGAACAGTCAGCTTTTTGTCCAAATCGTGTAAATCGCACGACTTATAGCTTTTCTATCATTTCGATTAATCCTGAGTTTCAAAATCGCCAATTCCGTTAAATCGGCGCGTTTCGTCGGAAATTGACCGTTAACCATGTTTTGACGTTACTTCAACAACGCTTCGAGCAATTTTGTTAAAATCGTCTTCTTTTAGCAAAACAAGCCTAATGGGGCCATAAACGACAAATCGCCAATTGGGCTGTCCTAGAACAGTCAGTTTTTGTCCAAATCCTGTAAATCGCACGATTTAGGGCTATTTCCATCATTTCGATCATTCCTGAGTTTCAAAATCGTCAATTCCGCGAAATCGACGACTTTCGTCGGAAATTGACCGTTAACCATGTTTTGACGTTATTTCAACAACGCTACGAGCAATTTTGTTCAAATCGTCTCCTTTTAGCGAAATAATCCTAATGGGACCATAAACGACAAATCGCCAATTCGGCTGTCCTAGAACAGTCAGTTTTTGTCCAAATCCTGTAAATCGCACGATTTAGGGCTATTTCCATCATTTCGATCGATCCTGAGTTTCGAAATCGTCACATCCGTGAAATCGGCGACTTTCGTCGGAAATTGACCGTTAGCCATGCTTTGACGTTATTTCAACAACGCTACGAGCAATTTTGTTCAAATCGTCTCCTTTTAGCAAAATAAGCCTAATGGGGCCATAAACGACAAATCGCCAATTCGGCTGTCCTAGAACAGTCAGTTTTTGTCCAAATCCTGTAAATCGCACGATTTAGGGCTATTTCCATCATTTCGATCGATCCTGAGTTTCGAAATCGTCAATTCCGCGAAATCGGCGACTTTCGTCGGAAATTGACCTTTAACCATGCTTTGACGTTATTTCAACAACGCTACGAGCAATTTTGTTCAAATCGTCTCCTTTTAGCAAAATAAGCCTAATGGGGCCATAAACGACAAATCGCCAATTCGACTGTCCTAGAACAGTCAGTTTTTGTCCAAATCCTGTAATTCGCACGATTTAGGGCTATTTTCATCATTTCGATCGATCCTGAGTTTCGAAATCGTCAATTCCGCGAAATCGGCGACTTTCGTCGGAAATTGACCTTTAACCATGCTTTGACGTTATTTCAACAACGCTACGAGCAATTTTGTTCAAATCGTCTCCTTTTAGCAAAACAAGCCTAATGGGGCCATAAACGACAAATCGCCAATTCGGCTGTCCTAGAACAGTCAGTTTTTGTCCAAATCGTGTAAATCGCACGACTTATTGCTTTTCTATCATTTCGATTAATCCTGAGTTTCAAAATCGCCAATTCCGTGAAATCGGCGACTTTCGTCGGAAATTGACCTTTAACCATGTTTTGACGTTATTTCAACAACGTTACGAGCAATTTTGTCAAATCGTCTCCTTTTGGCAAGACAAGCCTAATGGTGCCTTAAACGACAAATCGCCAATTCGGCTGTCCTAGAACAGTCAGTTTTTGACCAAATCCTGTAATTCGCACGAGTTAGGGCTATTTCGATCAATCCTGAGTTTCAAAATCGTCAATTCCGTGAAATCGACGAGTTCCGTCGAAAATTGACCTTTAACCATGCTTTGATGTTATTGCAACAACGTTACGAGCAATTTTGTTCAAATCGTCTCCTTTTAGCAAAATAAGCCTAATGGGGCCATAAACGACAAATTGCCAATTCGGCTGTCTTAGAACAGTCAGTTCTTGTCCAAATCCTGTAAATCGCACGATTTAGGGCTATTTCCATCATTTCGATCGATCCTGAGTTTCGAAATCGTCAGTTCCGCGAAATCGGCGACATTCGTCGGAAATTGACCTTTAACCATGCTTTGACGTTATTTCAACAACGCTACGAGCAATTTTGTTCAAATCGTCTCCTTTTAGCAAAATAAGCCTAATGGGGCCATAAACGACAAATCGCCAATTCGGCTGTCCTAGAACAGTCAGTTTTTGTCCAAATCCTGTAAATCGCACGATTTAGGGCTATTTTCATCATTTCGATCGATCCTGAGTTTCGAAATCGTCAATTCCGCGAAATCGGCGACTTTCGTCGGAAATTGACCTTTAACCATGCTTTGACGTTATTTCAACAACGCTACGAGCAATTTTGTTCAAATCGTCTTCTTTTAGCAAAACAAGCCTAATGGGGCCATAAACGACAAATCGCCAATTCGACTGTCCTAGAACAGTCAGTTTTTGTCCAAATCCTGTAAATCGCACGATTTAGGGCTATTTTCATCATTTCGATCGATCCTGAGTTTCGAAATCGTCAATTCCGCGAAATCGGCGACTTTCGTCGGAAATTGACCTTTAACCATGCTTTGACGTTATTTCAACAACGCTACGAGCAATTTTGTTCAAATCGTCTCCTTTTAGCAAAACAAGCCTAATGGGGCCATAAACGACAAATCGCCAATTCGGCTGTCCTAGAACAGTCAGTTTTTGTCCAAATCGTGTAAATCGCACGACTTATTGCTTTTCTATCATTTCGATTAATCCTGAGTTTCAAAATCGCCAATTCCGTGAAATCGGCGACTTTCGTCGGAAATTGACCTTTAACCATGTTTTGACGTTATTTCAACAACGTTACGAGCAATTTTGTCAAATCGTCTCCTTTTGGCAAAACAAGCCTAATGGTGCCTTAAACGACAAATCGCCAATTCGGCTGTCCTAGAACAGTCAGTTTTTGACCAAATCCTGTAATTCGCACGAGTTAGGGCTATTTCGATCAATCCTGAGTTTCAAAATCGTCAATTCCGTGAAATCGACGAGTTCCGTCGAAAATTGACCTTTAACCATGCTTTGATGTTATTGCAACAACGTTACGAGCAATTTTGTTCAAATCGTCTCCTTTTAGCAAAATAAGCCTAATGGGGCCATAAACGACAAATCGCCAATTCGACTGTCCTAGAACAGTCAGTTTTTGTCCAAATCCTGTAAATCGCACGATTTAGGGCTATTTCCATCATTTCGATCAATCCTGAGTTTCAAAATCGCCAATTCCGTGAAATCGGCGACTTTCTTCGGAAATTGACCGTTAACCATGTTTTGACGTTATTTCAACAACGCTACGAGCAATTTTATTAAAATCGTCTTCTTTTAGCAAAACAAGCCTAATGGGGCCATAAACGACAAATCGCCAATTCGGCTGTCCTAGAACAGTCAGTTTTTGTCCAAATCCTGTAAATCGCACGATTTAGGGCTATTTCCATCATTTCGATCGATCCTGAGTTTCGAAATCGTCAATTCCGCGATATCGGCGACTTTCGTCGGAAATTGACCGTTAGCCATGCATTGACGTTATTTCAACAACGCTACGAGTAATTTTGTACAAATCGTCTCCTTTTAGCAAAATAAGCCTAATGGGAGCATAAACGACAAATCGCCAATTCGACTGTCCTAGAACAGTCAGTTTTTGTCCAAATCCTGTAAATCGCACGATTTAGGGCTATTTCCATCATTTCGAACAATCCTGAGTTTCAAAATCGCCAATTCCGTGAAATCGGCGCGTTTCGTCGGAAATTGACCGTTAACCATGTTTTGACGTTATTGCAACAACGCTACGAGCAATTTTGTTAAAATCGTCTTCTTTTCGCAAAACAAGCCTAATGGGGCCATAAACGACAAATCGCCAATTCGGCTGTCCTAGAACAGTCAGTTTTTGTCCAAATCCTGCAAATCGCACGATTTAGGGCTATTTCCATTATTTCGATCAATCCTGAGTTTCAAAATCGCCAATTCCGTGAAATCGGCGACTTTCGTCGGAAATTGACCGTTAGCCATGCTTTGACGTTATTTCAACAACGCAACGAGCAATTTTGTTCAAATCGCTTCCTTTTGGCAAAACAAGCCTAATGGTGCCTTAATCGACAAATCGTCAACTTGGCTGTCCCAGAACAGTCAGCTTTTTGTCCAAATCGTGTAAATCGCACGACTTATAGCTTTTCTATCATTTCGATCAATCCTGAGTTTCAAAATCGCCAATTCCGTGAAATCGGCGACTTTCGTCGGAAATTGACCGTTAGCCATGCTTTGACGTTATTTCAACAACGCTACGAGTAATTTTGTACAAATCGTCTCCTTTTAGCAAAATAAGCCTAATGGGACCATAAACGACAAATCGCCAATTCGACTGTCCTAGAACAGTCAGTTTTTGTCCAAATCCTGTAAATCGCACTATTTACGGCTATTTCCATCATTTCGATCGATCCTGAGTTTCGAAATCGTCAATTCCGCGATATCGGCGACTTTCGTCGGAAATTGACCTTTAACCATGTTTTGACGTTATTGCAACAACACTACGAGCAATTTTGTTAAAATCGTCTTCTTTTCGCAAAACAAGCCTAATGGGGCCATAAACGACAAATCGCCAATTCGGCTGTCCTAGAACAGTCAGTTTTTGTCCAAATCCTGTAAATCGCACGATTTAGGGCTATTTCCATCATTTCGAACAATCCTGAGTTTCAAAATCGCCAATTCCGTGAAATCGGCGCGTTTCGTCGGAAATTGACCTTTAACCATGCTTTGACGTTATTTCAACAACGCTACGAGTAATTTTGTACAAATCGTCTCCTTTTAGCAAAACAAGCCTAATGGGGCCATAAACGACAAATCGCCAATTCGGCTGTCCTAGAACAGTCAGTTTTTGTCCAAATCCTGTAAATCGCACGATTTAGGGCTATGTCCATCATTTCGATCGATCCTGAGTTTCGAAATCGTCAATTCCGCGATATCGGCGACTTTCGTCGGAAATTGACCTTTAACCATGCTTTGACGTTATTTCAACAACGCTACGAGCAATTTTGTTCAAATCGTCTCCTTTTAGCAAAATAAGCCTAATGGGGCCATAAACGACAAATCGCCAATTCGACTGTCCTAGAACAGTCAGTTTTTGTCCAAATCCTGTAAATCGCACGATTTAGGGCTATTTCCATTATTTCGATCAATCCTGAGTTTCAAAATCGCCAATTCCGTGAAATCGGCGACTTTCGTCGGAAATTGACCGTTAGCCATGTTTTGACGTTATTTCAACAACGCTACGAGTAATTTTGTACAAATCGTCTCCTTTTAGCAAAATAAGCCTAATGGGACCATAAACGACAAATCGCCAATTCGACTGTCCTAGAACAGTCAGTTTTTGTCCAAATCCTGTAAATCGCACGATTTAGGGCTATTTCCATCATTTCGATCAATCCTGAGTTTCAAAATCGCCAATTCCGTGAAATCGGCGACTTTCTTCGGAAATTGACCGTTAACCATGTTTTGACGTTATTTCAACAACGCTACGAGCAATTTTGTTAAAATCGTCTTCTTTTAGCAAAACAAGCCTAATGGGGCCATAAACGACAAATCGCCAATTCGGCTGTCCTAGAACAGTCAGTTTTTGTCCAAATCCTGTAAATCGCACGATTTAGGGCTATTTCCATCATTTCGATCGATCCTGAGTTTCGAAATCGTCAATTCCGCGATATCGGCGACTTTCGTCGGAAATTGACCTTTAACCATGCTTTGACGTTATTTCAACAACGCTACGAGCAATTTTGTTCAAATCGTCTCCTTTTAGCAAAATAAGCCTAATGGGGCCATAAACGACAAATCGCCAATTCGACTGTCCTAGACCAGTCAGTTTTTGTCCAAATCCTGTAAATCGCACGATTTAGGGCTATTTCCATTATTTCGATCAATCCTGAGTTTCAAAATCGCCAATTCCGTGAAATCGGCGACTTTCGTCGGAAATTGACCGTTAGCCATGTTTTGACGTTATTTCAACAACGCTACGAGTAATTTTGTACAAATCGTCTCCTTTTAGCAAAATAAGCCTAATGGGACCATAAACGACAAATCGCCAATTCGACTGTCCTAGAACAGTCAGTTTTTGTCCAAATCCTGTAAATCGCACGATTTAGGGCTATTTCCATCATTTCGAACAATCCTGAGTTTCAAAATCGCCAATTCCGTGAAATCGGCGACTTTCGTCGGAAATTGACCGTTAACCATGTTTTGACGTTATTTCAACAACGCTACGAGCAATTTTGTTAAAATCGTCTTCTTTTAGCAAAACAAGCCTAATGGGGCCATAAACGACAAATCGCCAATTCGGCTGTCCTAGAACAGTCAGTTTTTGTCCAAATCCTGTAAATCGCACGATTTAGGGCTATTTCCATCATTTCGATCGATCCTGAGTTTCGAAATCGTCAATTCCGCGAAATCGGCGACTTTCATCGGAAATTGACCTTTAACCATCCTTTACGTTATTTCAACAACGTTACGAGCAATTTTGTCAAATCGTCTCCTTTTGGCAAAACAAGCCTAATGGTGCCTTAAACGACAAATCGCCAATTCGACTGTCCTAGAACAGTCAGTTTTTGTCCAAATCCTGTAAATCGCACGAGTTAGGGCTATTTCGATCAATCCTGAGTTTCAAAATCGTCAATTCCGTGAAATCGACGAGTTCCGTCGAAAATTGACCTTTAACCATGCTTTGATGTTATTGCAACAACGTTACGAGCAATTTTGTTCAAATCGTCTCCTTTTAGCAAAATAAGCCTAATGGGGCCATAAACGACAAATTGCCAATTCGGCTGTCTTAGAACAGTCAGTTCTTGTCCAAATCCTGTAAATCGCACGATTTAGGGCTATTTCCATCATTTCGATCGATCCTGAGTTTCGAAATCGTCAATTCCGCGAAATCGGCGACTTTCGTCGGAAATTGACCTTTAACCATGCTTTGACGTTATTTCAACAACGCTACGAGCAATTTTGTTCAAATCGTCTCCTTTTAGCAAAATAAGCCTAATGGGGCCATAAACGACAAATCGCCAATTCGACTGTCCTAGAACAGTCAGTTTTTGTCCAAATCCTGTAAATCGCACGATTTAGGGCTATTTCCATCATTTCGATCAATCCTGAGTTTCAAAATCGCCAATTCCGTGAAATCGGCGACTTTCGTCGGAAATTGACCGTTAGCCATGCTTTAACGTTATTTCAACAACGCTACGAGCAATTTTGTTCAAATCGCTTCCTTTTGGCAAAACAAGCCTAATGGTGCCTTAATCGACAAATCGTCAACTTGGCTGTCCCAGAACAGTCAGATTTTTGTCCAAATCGTGTAAATCGCACGACTTATAGCTTTTCTATCATTTCGATTAATCCTGAGTTTCAAAATCGCCAATTCCGTGAAATCGGCGCGTTTCGTCGGAAATTGACCGTTAACCATGTTTTGACGTTATTTCAACAACGCTACGAGCAATTTTGTTAAAATCGTCTTCTTTTAGCAAAATAAGCCTAATGGGGCCATAAACGACAAATCGCCAATTCGGCTGTCCTAGAACAGTCAGTTTTTGTCCAAATCCTGTAAATCGCACGATTTAGGGCTATTTCCATCATTTCGATCGATCCTGAGTTTCGAAATCGTCAATTCCGCGAAATCGGCGACTTTCATCGGAAATTGACCTTTAACCATGCTTTGACGTTATTTCAACAACGCTACGAGCAATTTTGTTCAAATCGTCTCCTTTTAGCGAAATAATCCTAATGGGGCCATAAACGACAAATCGCCAATTCGACTGTCCTAGAACAGTCAGTTTTTGTCCAAATCCTGTAAATCGCACGATTTAGGGCTATTTCCATTATTTCGATCAATCCTGAGTTTCAAAATCGCCAATTCCGTGAAATCGGCGACTTTCGTCGGAAATTGACCGTTAGCCATGCTTTGACGTTATTTCAACAACGCTACGAGCAATTTTGTTCAAATCGCTTCCTTTTGGCAAAACAAGCCTAATGGTGCCTTAATCGACAAATCGTCAACTTGGCTGTCCCAGAACAGTCAGCTTTTTGTCCAAATCGTGTAAATCGCACGACTTATAGCTTTTCTATCATTTCGATCAATCCTGAGTTTCAAAATCGTCAATTCCGTGAAATCGACGAGTTCCGTCGAAAATTGACCTTTAACCATGTTTTGACGTTATTTCAACAACGTTACGAGCAATTTTGTCAAATCGTCTCCTTTTGGCAAAACAAGCCTAATGGTGCCTTAAACGACAAATCGCCAATTCGACTGTCCTAGAACAGTCAGTTTTTGTCCAAATCCTGTAAATCGCACGAGTTAGGGCTATTTCGATCAATCCTGAGTTTCAAAATCGTCAATTCCGTGAAATCGACGAGTTCCGTCGAAAATTGACCTTTAACCATGCTTTGATGTTATTGCAACAACGTTACGAGCAATTTTGTTCAAATCGTCTCCTTTTAGCAAAATAAGCCTAATGGGGCCATAAACGACAAATTGCCAATTCGGCTGTCTTAGAACAGTCAGTTCTTGTCCAAATCCTGTAAATCGCACGATTTAGGGCTATTTCCATCATTTCGATCGATCCTGAGTTTCGAAATCGTCAATTCCGCGAAATCGGCGACTTTCGTCGGAAATTGACCTTTAACCATGCTTTGACGTTATTTCAACAACGCTACGAGCAATTTTGTTCAAATCGTCTCCTTTTAGCAAAATAAGCCTAATGGGGCCATAAACGACAAATCGCCAATTCGACTGTCCTAGAACAGTCAGTTTTTGTCCAAATCCTGTAAATCGCACGATTTAGGGCTATTTCCATCATTTCGATCAATCCTGAGTTTCAAAATCGCCAATTCCGTGAAATCGGCGACTTTCGTCGGAAATTGACCGTTAGCCATGCTTTAACGTTATTTCAACAACGCTACGAGCAATTTTGTTCAAATCGCTTCCTTTTGGCAAAACAAGCCTAATGGTGCCTTAATCGACAAATCGTCAACTTGGCAGTCCCAGAACAGTCAGATTTTTGTCCAAATCGTGTAAATCGCACGACTTATAGCTTTTCTATCATTTCGATTAATCCTGAGTTTCAAAATCGCCAATTCCGTGAAATCGGCGCGTTTCGTCGGAAATTGACCGTTAACCATGTTTTGACGTTATTTCAACAACGCTACGAGCAATTTTGTTAAAATCGTCTTCTTTTAGCAAAACAAGCCTAATGGGGCCATAAACGACAAATCGCCAATTCGGCTGTCCTAGAACAGTCAGTTTTTGTCCAAATCCTGTAAATCGCACGATTTAGGGCTATTTCCATCATTTCGATCGATCCTGAGTTTCGAAATCGTCAATTCCGCGAAATCGGCGACTTTCATCGGAAATTGACCTTTAACCATGCTTTGACGTTATTTCAACAACGCTACGAGCAATTTTGTTCAAATCGTCTCCTTTTAGCGAAATAATCCTAATGGGGCCATAAACGACAAATCGCCAATTCGACTGTCCTAGAACAGTCAGTTTTTGTCCAAATCCTGTAAATCGCACGATTTAGGGCTATTTCCATTATTTCGATCAATCCTGAGTTTCAAAATCGCCAATTCCGTGAAATCGGCGACTTTCGTCGGAAATTGACCGTTAGCCATGCTTTGACGTTATTTCAACAACGCTACGAGCAATTTTGTTCAAATCGCTTCCTTTTGGCAAAACAAGCCTAATGGTGCCTTAATCGACAAATCGTCAACTTGGCTGTCCCAGAACAGTCAGCTTTTTGTCCAAATCGTGTAAATCGCACGACTTATAGCTTTTCTATCATTTCGATCAATCCTGAGTTTCAAAATCGTCAATTCCGTGAAATCGACGAGTTCCGTCGAAAATTGACCTTTAACCATGTTTTGACGTTATTTCAACAACGTTACGAGCAATTTTGTCAAATCGTCTCCTTTTGGCAAAACAAGCCTAATGGTGCCTTAAACGACAAATCGCCAATTCGACTGTCCTAGAACAGTCAGTTTTTGTCCAAATCCTGTAAATCGCACGAGTTAGGGCTATTTCGATCAATCCTGAGTTTCAAAATCGTCAATTCCGTGAAATCGACGAGTTCCGTCGAAAATTGACCTTTAACCATGCTTTGATGTTATTGCAACAACGTTACGAGCAATTTTGTTCAAATCGTCTCCTTTTAGCAAAATAAGCCTAATGGGGCCATAAACGACAAATTGCCAATTCGGCTGTCTTAGAACAGTCAGTTCTTGTCCAAATCCTGTAAATCGCACGATTTAGGGCTATTTCCATCATTTCGATCGATCCTGAGTTTCGAAATCGTCAATTCCGCGAAATCGGCGACTTTCGTCGGAAATTGACCTTTAACCATGCTTTGACGTTATTTCAACAACGCTACGAGCAATTTTGTTCAAATCGTCTCCTTTTAGCAAAATAAGCCTAATGGGGCCATAAACGACAAATCGCCAATTCGACTGTCCTAGAACAGTCAGTTTTTGTCCAAATCCTGTAAATCGCACGATTTAGGGCTATTTCCATCATTTCGATCAATCCTGAGTTTCAAAATCGCCAATGCCGTGAAATCGGCGACTTTCGTCGGAAATTGACCGTTAGCCATGCTTTGACGTTATTTCAACAACGCTACGAGCAATTTTGTTCAAATCGCTTCCTTTTGGCAAAACAAGCCTAATGGTGCCTTAATCGACAAATCGTCAACTTGGCTGTCCCAGAACAGTCAGATTTTTGTCCAAATCGTGTAAATCGCACGACTTATAGCTTTTCTATCATTTCGATTAATCCTGAGTTTCAAAATCGCCAATTCCGTGAAATCGGCGCGTTTCGTCGGAAATTGACCGTTAACCATGTTTTGACGTTATTTCAACAACGTTACGAGCAATTTTGTCAAATCGTCTCCTTTTGGCAAAACAAGCCTAATGGTGCCTTAAACGACAAATCGCCAATTCGACTGTCCTAGAACAGTCAGTTTTTGTCCAAATCCTGTAAATCGCACGAGTTAGGGCTATTTCGATCAATCCTGAGTTTCAAAATCGTCAATTCCGTGAAATCGACGAGTTCCGTCGAAAATTGACCTTTAACCATGCTTTGATGTTATTGCAACAACGTTACGAGCAATTTTGTTCAAATCGTCTCCTTTTAGCAAAATAAGCCTAATGGGGCCATAAACGACAAATTGCCAATTCGGCTGTCTTAGAACAGTCAGTTCTTGTCCAAATCCTGTAAATCGCACGATTTAGGGCTATTTCCATCATTTCGATCGATCCTGAGTTTCGAAATCGTCAATTCCGCGAAATCGGCGACTTTCGTCGGAAATTGACCTTTAACCATGCTTTGACGTTATTTCAACAACGCTACGAGCAATTTTGTTCAAATCGTCTCCTTTTAGCAAAATAAGCCTAATGGGACCATAAACGACAAATCGCCAATTCGACTGTCTTAGAACAGTCAGTTTTTGTCCAAATCCTGTAAATCGCACGATTTAGGGCTATTTCCATTATTTCGATCAATCCTGAGTTTCAAAATCGCCAATTCCGTGAAATCGGCGACTTTCGTCGGAAATTGACCGTTAGCCATGTTTTGACGTTATTTCAACAACGCTACGAGTAATTTTGTACAAATCGTCTCCTTTTAGCAAAATAAGCCTAATGGGACCATAAACGACAAATCGCCAATTCGACTGTCCTAGAACAGTCAGTTTTTGTCCAAATCCTGTAAATCGCACGATTTAGGGCTATTTCCATCATTTCGAACAATCCTGAGTTTCAAAATCGCCAATTCCGTGAAATCGGCGACTTTCGTCGGAAATTGACCGTTAACCATGTTTTGACGTTATTTCAACAACGCTACGAGCAATTTTGTTAAAATCGTCTTCTTTTAGCAAAACAAGCCTAATGGGGCCATAAACGACAAATCGCCAATTCGGCTGTCCTAGAACAGTCAGTTTTTGTCCAAATCCTGTAAATCGCACGATTTAGGGCTATTTCCATCATTTCGATCGATCCTGAGTTTCGAAATCGTCAATTCCGCGAAATCGGCGACTTTCGTCGGAAATTGACCTTTAACCATGCTTTGACGTTATTTCAACAACGCTACGAGCAATTTTGTTCAAATCGTCTCCTTTTAGCGAAATAATCCTAATGTGGCCATAAACGACAAATCGCCAATTCGACTGTCCTAGAACAGTCAGTTTTTGTCCAAATCCTGTAAATCGCACGATTTAGGGCTATTTCCATTATTTCGATCAATCCTGAGTTTCAAAATCGCCAATTCCGTGAAATCGGCGACTTTCGTCGGAAATTGACCGTTAGCCATGCTTTGACGTTATTTCAACAACGCTACGAGCAATTTTGTTCAAATCGCTTCCTTTTGGCAAAACAAGCCTAATGGTGCCTTAATCGACAAATCGTCAACTTGGCTGTCCCAGAACAGTCAGCTTTTTGTCCAAATCGTGTAAATCGCACGACTTATAGCTTTTCTATCATTTCGATCAATCCTGAGTTTCAAAATCGCCAATTCCGTGAAATCGGCGACTTTCGTCGGAAATTGACCGTTAGCCATGCTTTGACGTTATTTCAACAACGCTACGAGTAATTTTGTTCAAATCGTCTCCTTTTAGCAAAATAAGCCTAATGGGGCCATAAACGACAAATCGCCAATTCGACTGTCCTAGAACAGTCAGTTTTTGTCCAAATCCTGTAAATCGCACGATTTAGGGCTATTTCCATCATTTCGAACAATCCTGAGTTTCAAAATCGCCAATTCCGTGAAATCGGCGCGTTTCGTCGGAAATTGACCTTTAACCATGCTTTGACGTTATTTCAACAACGCTACGAGCAATTTTGTTCAAATCGTCTCCTTTTAGCAAAATAAGCCTAATGGGGCCATAAACGACAAATCGCCAATTCGACTGTCCTAGAACAGTCAGTTTTTGTCCAAATCCTGTAAATCGCACGATTTAGGGCTATTTCCATTATTTCGATCAATCCTGAGTTTCAAAATCGCCAATTCCGTGAAATCGGCGACTTTCGTCGGAAATTGACCGTTAGCCATGTTTTGACGTTATTTCAACAACGCTACGAGTAATTTTGTACAAATCGTCTCCTTTTAGCAAAATAAGCCTAATGGGACCATAAACGACAAATCGCCAATTCGACTGTCCTAGAACAGTCAGTTTTTGTCCAAATCCTGTAAATCGCACGATTTAGGGCTATTTCCATCATTTCGAACAATCCTGAGTTTCAAAATCGCCAATTCCGTGAAATCGGCGACTTTCGTCGGAAATTGACCGTTAACCATGTTTTGACGTTATTTCAACAACGCTACGAGCAATTTTGTTAAAATCGTCTTCTTTTAGCAAAACAAGCCTAATGGGGCCATAAACGACAAATCGCCAATTCGGCTGTCCTAGAACAGTCAGTTTTTGTCCAAATCCTGTAAATCGCACGATTTACGGCTATTTCCATCATTTCGATCGATCCTGAGTTTCGAAATCGTCAATTCCGCGATATCGGCGACTTTCGTCGGAAATTGACCTTTAACCATGCTTTGACGTTATTTCAACAACGCTACGAGCAATTTTGTTCAAATCGTCTCCTTTTAGCGAAATAATCCTAATGGGGCCATAAACGACAAATCGCCAATTCGACTGTCCTAGAACAGTCAGTTTTTGTCCAAATCCTGTAAATCGCACGATTTAGGGCTATTTCCATTATTTCTATCAATCCTGAGTTTCAAAATCGCCAATTCCGTGAAATCGGCGACTTTCGTCGGAAATTGACCGTTAGCCATGCTTTGACGTTATTTCAACAACGCTACGAGCAATTTTGTTCAAATCGCTTCCTTTTGGCAAAACAAGCCTAATGGTGCCTTAATCGACAAATCGTCAACTTGGCTGTCCCAGAACAGTCAGCTTTTTGTCCAAATCGTGTAAATCGCACGACTTATAGCTTTTCTATCATTTCGATCAATCCTGAGTTTCAAAATCGCCAATTCCGTGAAATCGGCGACTTTCGTCGGAAATTGACCGTTAGCCATGCTTTGACGTTATTTCAACAACGCTACGAGTAATTTTGTACAAATCGTCTCCTTTTAGCAAAATAAGCCTAATGGGAGCATAAACGACAAATCGCCAATTCGACTGTCCTAGAACAGTCAGTTTTTGTCCAAATCCTGTAAATCGCACGATTTAGGGCTATTTCCATCATTTCGAACAATCCTGAGTTTCAAAATCGCCAATTCCGTGAAATCGGCGCGTATCGTCGGAAATTGACCGTTAACCATGTTTTGACGTTATTGCAACAACGCTACGAGCAATTTTGTTAAAATCATCTTCTTTTCGCAAAACAAGCCTAATGGGGCCATAAACGACAAATCGCCAATTCGGCTGTCCTAGAACAGTCAGTTTTTGTCCAAATCCTGTAAATCGCACGATTTAGGGCTATTTCCATCATTTCGATCGATCCTGAGTTTCGAAATCGTCAATTCCGCGATATCGGCGACTTTCGTCGGAAATTGACCTTTAACCATGCTTTGACGTTATTTCAACAACGCTACGAGCAATTTTGTTCAAATCGCTTCCTTTTAGCAAAATAAGCCTAATGGGACCATAAACGACAAATCGCCAATTCGACTGTCCTAGAACAGTCAGTTTTTGTCCAAATCCTGTAAATCGCACGATTTAGGGCTATTTCCATCATTTCGAACAATCCTGAGTTTCAAAATCGCCAATTCCGTGAAATCGGCGACTTTCGTCGGAAATTGACCGTTAACCATGTTTTGACGTTATTTCAACAACGCTACGAGCAATTTTGTTAAAATCGTCTCCTTTTAGCAAAATAAGCCTAATGGGACCATAAACGACAAATCGCCAATTCGACTGTCCTAGAACAGTCAGTTTTTGTCCAAATCCTGTAAATCGCACGATTTACGGCTATTTCCATCATTTCAATCGATCCTGAGTTTCGAAATCGTCAATTCCGCGATATCGGCGACTTTCGTCGGAAATTGACCTTTAACCATGCTTTGACGTTATTTCAACAACGCTACGAGCAATTTTGTTCAAATCGTCTCCTTTTAGCGAAATAATCCTAATGGGGCCATAAACGACAAATCGCCAATTCGACTGTCCTAGAACAGTCAGTTTTTGTCCAAATCCTGTAAATCGCACGATTTAGGGCTATTTCCATTATTTCGATCAATCCTGAGTTTCAAAATCGCCAATTCCGTGAAATCGGCGACTTTCGTCGGAAATTGACCGTTAGCCATGCTTTGACGTTATTTCAACAACGCTACGAGCAATTTTGTTCAAATCGCTTCCTTTTGGCAAAACAAGCCTAATGGTGCCTTAATCGACAAATCGTCAACTTGGCTGTCCCAGAACAGTCAGCTTTTTGTCCAAATCGTGTAAGTCGCACGACTTATAGCTTTTCTATCATTTCGATCAATCCTGAGTTTCAAAATCGCCAATTCCGTGAAATCGGCGACTTTCGTCGGAAATTGACCGTTAGCCATGCTTTGACGTTATTTCAACAACGCTACGAGTAATTTTGTACAAATCGTCTCCTTTTAGCAAAATAAGCCTAATGGGAGCATAAACGACAAATCGCCAATTCGACTGTCCTAGAACAGTCAGTTTTTGTCCAAATCCTGTAAATCGCACGATTTAGGGCTATTTCCATCATTTCGAACAATCCTGAGTTTCAAAATCGCCAATTCCGTGAAATCGGCGCGTTTCGTCGGAAATTGACCGTTAACCATGTTTTGACGTTATTGCAACAACGCTACGAGCAATTTTGTTAAAATCGTCTTCTTTTCGCAAAACAAGCCTAATGGGGCCATAAACGACAAATCGCCAATTCGGCTGTCCTAGAACAGTCAGTTTTTGTCCAAATCCTGTAAATCGCACGATTTAGGGCTATTTCCATCATTTCGATCGATCCTGAGTTTCGAAATCGTCAATTCCGCGATATCGGCGACTTTCGTCGGAAATTGACCTTTAACCATGCTTTGACGTTATTTCAACAACGCTACGAGCAATTTTGTTCAAATCGTCTCCTTTTAGCAAAACAAGCCTAATGGGGCCATAAACGACAAATCGCCAATTCGGCTGTCCTAGAACAGTCAGTTTTTGTCCAAATCGTGTAAATCGCACGATTTAGGGCTATTTCCATCATTTCGATCAATCCTGAGTTTCAAAATCGCCAATTCCGTGAAATCGGCGATTTTCGTCGGAAAGTGACCTTTAACCATGTTTTGACGTTATTTCAACAACGCTACGAGTAATTTTGTTCAAATCGTCTCCTTTTAGCAAAATAAGCCTAATGGGGCCATAAACGACAAAACACCAATTCGGCTGTCCTAGAACAGTCAGTTTTTGTCCAAATCCTGTAAATCAAACGATTTAGGGCTATTTGCATCATTTCGATCAATCCTGAGCTTAGAAATCGTCAATTCCGTGAAATCGGCGAGTTTCGTCGGAAATTGACCGTTAACCATGTTTTGACGTTATTTCAACGCCACGAGCAAGTTTGTTCAAATCGTCTCCTTTTCGCAAAATAAGCCTAATGGGGCCATAGACGACAAATCGCCAATTCGGCTGTCCTAGAACAGTCAGTTTTTGTCCAAATCGTGTAAATCGCACGATTTAGGGCTATTTCCTTCATTTCGATCAATCCTGAGTTTTAAAATCGTCAATTCCGTGAAATCGGCGAGTTTCGTCGGAAATTGACCGTTAACCATGTTTTGACGTTATTTCAACAACGGTACGAGCAATTTTGTTCAAATCGTCTCCTTTTAGCAAAATTAGCCTAATGGGGCCATAAACGACAAAACGCCAATTCGGCTGTACTAGAACAGTCAGTTTTTGTCCAAATCCTGTAAATCGCACGATTTAGGGCTATTTCTATCAATCCTGGGATTCAAAATCGTCAATTCCGTGAAATCGGCCAGTTCCGTCGGAAATTGACCTTTAACCATGCTTTGACGTTATTTCAACAACGCCACGAGCAATTTTGTTCAAATCGTTTTCTTTTAGCAAAATAAGCGTAATGGGGCCTTAAACGCCAAATCGTCAATTCGGCTGTCCTAGAACAGTCAGTTTTTGTCCAAATCGTGTAAATCGCACGATTTAGGGCTATTTCCTTCATTTCGATCAATCCTGAGTTTTAAAATCGTCAATTCCGTGAAATCGGCGAGGTTCGTTCCACGTCCTCGGCACCTACAACAATTTTGTCCCATCTTACTTTGTGTTTTCTCGGGAAGAGTTCGTCCACGCGCTTTAGCATGTCGGTCTCCGCCAAGTGGCTCGGTTTCAGGCGCCCGAGCTTCTCTGCCACAATCCTGTAGCCGAGACCCCAGACGTTCGTCTCCAAGTCATCGCACAGCTTCTTCCATGCGTTCCTCTTGGCATTCCGAATGGAATCCTTGAGGATCTTCTTGGCTCTTCCATATTCGTCTTCTGCTGCACTTCTCTCCTCGTTCGTTTCTCTGGCTCCCTTTATCCTCGTCATCCTTCGTCTGGCCTGCAAACATTCCTTCCTGTGCGTACCTACTGTTTCGTTCCACCAGTAGACCGCCTTTTTGCCCCCTGTTTTTGCACTCTTCTTGAGTAGGCACTGGTCGCAGGCTTCCCCAATTTCCTCGACTATTTGGTCAGGTTCGGTTCCGCCCCTCCCTAAAACACGCTCGTTAACGTATTTATTCAACTTACCAATTCCTTTCTCGGTCACAATCCATCCTTTCTTATTTCTCTCATCTTTCACTCCTAGAGTTTCGGTTCCATTCCCTAGAATTCTGTAGGTTATGTACCTGTGTCCACTTCCACTCAGCACGTCCCGCTCGACCTGCCATTGACTCACCATGCGCGCTACGATAGCGCCACTCATAGTTACGTCTATGACAGATCTTCCATTCTTGTTGCCGAACGTCCACTCTCCCCCGTTGTTGTGCGGGGTGAGCTCTCTCGCTTCAACGAACTCCTCCAAGACTCTCCCGTAGGCATTCCTGACGCCAGAACCAAATATCTGGCATTTCGCATTGAAGTCCCCAGCTATGAGGACTCTCCTGCCGTCCATGCCTCCTACAAAATTATCTAACCGATTAATCATGGCCTCGAACTCACCTGTGGTCTTATTCGGCGAGAAGTATACCGAGACCAGCGTAAATCGGCCCAGTTCCACCGCCACGAACCCCCGGTCCCTGTGGATCGACTTCGCTCTCATCCCGCTTTTAAGCCAAATGAACGCTCCATCGTCATTATCCCTGATGACATTCTTCAGGGCTTGGTTAGGCTCCTGCCCCAGAACGACATCAATGTCCTATTCTCTGATCGTCTGGTACAGCAAGTCGGTAGCAACCCGCCTTCTGTCCAGATTCATCTGTAGACATCTGAGTTCCTTAAATACCGCCATCGTGCCATTTACACTCTCCACATTCACTCCCGCACCTAAAACACGCATACCGATTATACTATTTAATCTACTTACTAGATTTGTTTCGTGCTCCTCTCCTCGGTAGCCTTCCCAATCTCGTCCTTATTTTTGGACGTCCCTGGTTGCGGCTCAGTTGTTTTTTCCGGGTCAGTACCCCTACCGCCTGCAAATGCCTTTACTGGCCCCTTGCAGTTGGGTCCGCCCGCGCTGTGGCCCTCTGCTTTACAGAGGGGGCAGTAGCGAGGATCTTTACAATCCTTCGCCCTGTGCCCCTTCTTCCCACAACGGGCGCACAGTCGGGTCCTATCTACCCCTTTACTTGCCTGGTCCCGATGTCCCAGTTACCAGCATCGGTAGCATCTTCCCGAGTCCTTCCTCTCCTTAAGCCGGCACATATTAATGCCGACTCTCAAATCGGAGACTACTCGAAGATTCTCGGCGTCCCCCTCTCTAACGAGGAACGTGGCGGTTTGGCAGCTTCCATAGCTTGCCTTAAGCCCCTTGAGCCGGAGCTTATTGTAGTCCAGACCGGTCGCGGTGGCCACCGCACTAGTGGCTTCTTCCCCTGTAGTGATTCCATCCAGTCCCGTAAGCTGGAACACTACAATTTTACTATTCGCCCCCGACCTTACGTTACCTTCCCCCATTCCTTTTCCCAGGATGTTTTTCAGCTCCTCTCCCTGTTCGCCTCCTTTAGGGAGCGTGATTAGCACCTCACCTTTTTTCGTCTCCCTGACTGTCCCGATGTCAACTTTGGTTTGGCTGTTGGCAACCAGTTGTCGGACTTTACGGAGGGTGTCGCTGTAACTTACCCCCTCCTGTTTAGCCACGAAGACTACCTCTTCTTCTGATCTTTTAGGACCAGGTCCCTGTAATGCCTCCCTCCCGGAGGATGTCCCTCCAGGTAAGTACAGCTTTACCCTGATGTTCTCTTTCAGGGTCCAGCATGCTAGTTCGCAGACCTTCCGAAGTTGCCACGGGTCGGCACCCGGAACCAATGGGATGGACACGCTGTCTCTCCCCTCTTCCAGCATTGTTCCCGCGAGGACCTTGAGGGCTTCAAAAACCCCTACCGGCCCTGTGCTCTCCAACTCCTGAAAGTAGACGTGCTTGGTTTTCGTAACTACCTTACCTCCTTTCCTAAGGTTGCACGTCTGCACGAGGCTGGCCATCCTCCCTTCTTCAGCCTCGAGCTCCCTCAGCTCTGGGAGAAGCTGCAGAAATCGTTCCTTCAGCGCGCTATCTCCCTTACCTACCAGGACCGCGAGGTCCATCCTAAAACCCTCACTGATAGGGTCTCCACGAGCTATCTCAGTAGCTTCAAAGATCCCATCGTCCCATCTCTCCTTGATGGCCTCCAGGATCTTTCCCTCCCTAGCTAAAGTTGTTAGCCTCATTTTAACCTCACCAGTTTTTCTTTCCTCCTCAGTTTCCGTCTGGCATTCAACAGACACTCCCTCCCGCTTGCCAGCCCTTAGCCGAGCGACCTCGTCCCTTAGTCTTTTATTCTCCTCCTCGAGTTTCCTGTTCTCGTGTCCCTTCCCCTCTTCCTCCAGCACCATGCTCCTAATCGTGCTCTTCAGCACAGAGACAGCGTCCACTAGTTCCTGTTTGGGGTGGTAAGACTCCTTCAGGATTCTACCGATATCGCCTACCTGTTCCCTGGCTACTTCCAAGAGAGCCCTGGGACCTTCTTCCTCTCCTCCCACAATGGATTCATCCATCCTCTTCCTCTTCCCTTTTGGTGCACTGTTTGGCACTTCTTCTACGGAGAATACCGGACAATGCAGTTCCACGTTTTGCCCACTTACCACATTTTCTTCTGTTTCCCCTCCTTTGTCCTTGGGCGGAGTCCTCTGCAACTTACCTCTCCTTGCGAATCCTATCTCAGCTCCTTCTACCTCCTCTTTCCTCATCAAGCTCTCCGGAACACTTCCCTTCCTTACGAGCGGCAGAGTCACTCTCCCAGTTACATCCCTCCTTTCCTTCAAAATTGTTTTGGATACAGCACCTTTCTTTCCCGAAGGAACCCCAAGTTTAGAGTCCTGGGTCTCCATGGAGTTGCCGGGGGTTTCAGAGGCTCCGAGTGCCTCAGCGATGTTAACCACACCCCAGTAAGGCCTAACTCCGCACAACCTCACCTCTAATCGCTGAAAAAAAAAAAGAAAAAGAAAAATAACGCTAACGGTGTAAATTAACGTAACGTTGAAGACACGACACGCGGAAAGACACCGATCTAATAATGTCCATGCAAAAAGTCACCGAAGTATCTTATCAATCACGTCGTCAGCGTGCAGGGCAAAAATTAGTTTTCGCACTGCCAAAACCGCTGTTTCTTCGGCTTAGCGTTGAAAAACACTGCTTTACGTCGACGATGCGAAAACTAAAACCGATTTATATCGGAGCACACTTTCACACGTCCGCCTTCGACCGTGGTCCGCCTTCTACTAATAATGAAACCTTATTAGTCGTGTTAAAGTGCTCGTCGAGGTGATTCTGTGGTCAAATTTTGAAGGTAGTTGGAGCTCATTTGCCGAAGTTACGGAGGTTCAAAGCTTGAAAAGTCACGAAAGATCTGTGTTTGTGCACATAAATTACTCGTTTTCTAGAAAACTCACCGAGATACAATGAAGCCTTATTTGTCATGTTAAAGAGCTCGTCGAGGTGATTCTGTGGTCAAATTTTGAAGGTATTTGGAGCTCATTTGCCGAAGTTACGGAGTTTCGAAGCTTGAAAAGTCACGAAAGATGTGTGTTTGAGCACATAAATTACTCGTTTTCTAGAAATCTCACCAAGATACAATGAAGCCTTGTTAGTTGTGTTAAAGAGTTCGTCGAGGTGATTCTGTGGGAAAATTTTGAAGGTATTTGGAGCTCATTTGCCGAAGTTACGGAGGTTCAAAGCTTGAAAAGTCACGAAAGATCTGTGTTTGTGCACATAAATTACTCGTTTTCTAGAAAACTCACCGAGATACAATGAAGCCTTATTTGTCATGTTAAAGAGCTCGTCGAGGTGATTCTGTGGTCAAATTTTGAAGGTAGTTGGAGCTCATTTGCCGAAGTTACGGAGGTTCAAAGCTTGAAAAGTCACGAAAGATGTGTGTTTGTGCACATAAATTACTCGTTTTCTAGAAAACTCACCACGATACAATGAAGCCTTATTAGTCGTGTTAAAGTGCTCGTCGAGGTGATTCTGTGGTCAAGTTTTGAAGGTATTTGGAGCTCATTTGCAGAAGTTACGGAGTTTCAAAGCTTGAAAAGTCACGAAAGATGTGTTTTTGATCACATCAATTACTCGTTTCCTAGAAATTTCACCAAGATACAATGAAGCCTTATTAGTCGTGTTAAAGTGCTCGTCGAGGTGATTCTGTGGTCAAATTTTGAAGGTAGTTGGAGCTCATTTGCCGAAGTTACGGAGGTTCAAAGCTTGAAAAGTCACGAAAGATGTGTGTTTGAGCACATACATTACTCGTTTTCTAGAAAACTCACCGAGATATAATGAAGCCTTATGAGTCATGATGAAGAGCTCAACGAGATGATTCTATGATTAATTTTTAAGCAATTTGAAGCACATTTGCCGAAGTTACGCAGATTCAAAGCTTGAAAAGTCACGAAAGAAGTGTGTTTGTGCATGAAAATTACTCGTTTTCTAGAAACCTCACCAAGATACAATGAAGCCTTCTTTGTCATGGTAAAGAGCTCGTCGAGGTGATTCTGTGGTCAAATTTTGAAGGTAGTTGGAGCTCATTTGCCGAAGTTACGGAGGTTCAAAGCTTGAAAAGTCACGAAAGATGTGTGTTTGAGCACATCTATTACTCGTTTTCTAGAAAACTCACCGAGATACAATGAAGCCTTATTTGTCATGTTAAAGAGCTCGTCGAGGTGATTCTGTGGTCAAATTTTGAAGGTAGTTGGAGCTCATTTGCCGAAGTTACTGAGGTTCAAAGCTTGAAAAGTCACGAAAGATGTGTGTTTGAGCACATCTATTACTCGTTTTCTAGAAAACTCACCGAGATACAATGAAGCCTTATTTGTCATGGTAAAGAGCTCGTCGAGGTGATTCTGTCGTCAAATTTTGAAGGTAGTTGGAGCTCATTTGCCGAAGTTACGGAGGTTCAAAGCTTGAAAAGTCACGAAAGATGTGTGTTTGAGCACATCTATTACTCGTTTTCTAGAAAACTCACCGAGATACAATGAAGCCTTATTTGTCATGTTAAAGTGCTCGTCGAGGTGGTTCTGTGGTCAAATTTTGAAGGTAGTTGGAGCTCATTTGCCGAAGTTACGGAGATTCAAAGCTTGAAAAATCACGAAAGATGTGTGTTTGAGCACATCAATTACTCGTTTCCTAGAAACCTCACCAAGATACAATGAAGCCTTATTTGTCATGGTAAAGAGCTCGTCGAGGTGATTCTGTGGTCAAATTTTGAAGGTAGTTGGAGCTCATTTGCCGAAGTTACGGAGGTTCAAAGCTTGAAAAGTCACGAAAGATGTGTGTTTGAGCACATACATTACTCGTTTTCTAGAAAACTCACCGAGATACAATGAAGCCTAATTAGTTGTGTTAAAGTGCTCGTCGAGGTGATTCTGTGGTCAAATTTTGAAGGTAGTTGGAGATCATTTGCCGAAGTTACGGAGGTTCAAAGCTTGAAAAGTCACGAAAGATGTGTGTTTGAGCACATAAATTACTCGTTTTCTAGAAAACTCACCGAGATACAATGAAGCCTTATTTGTCATGTTAAAGAGCTCGTCGAGGTGGTTCTGTGGTCAAATTTTGAAGGTAGTTGGAGCTCATTTGCCGAAGTTACGGAGGTTCAAAGCTTGAAAAGTCACGAAAGAAGTGTGTTTGTGCATGAAAATTACTCGTTTTCTAGAAACCTCACCAAGATACAATGAAGCCTTATTTGTCATGGTAAAGAGCTCGTCGAGGTGATTCTGTGGTCAAATTTTGAAGGTATTTGGAGCTCATTTGCCGAAGTTACGGAGTTTCGAAGCTTGAAAAGTCACGAAAGATGTGTGTTTGAGCACATAAATTACTCGTTTTCTAGAAATCTCACCAAGATACAATGAAGCCTTGTTAGTTGTGTTAAAGAGTTCGTCGAGGTGATTCTGTGGGAAAATTTTGAAGGTATTTGGAGCTCATTTGCCGAAGTTACGGAGGTTCAAAGCTTGAAAAGTCACGAAAGATCTGTGTTTGTGCACATAAATTACTCGTTTTCTAGAAAACTCACCGAGATACAATGAAGCCTTATTTGTCATGTTAAAGAGCTCGTCGAGGTGATTCTGTGGTCAAATTTTGAAGGTAGTTGGAGCTCATTTGCAGAAGTTACGGAGGTTCAAAGCTTGAAAAGTCACGAAAGATGTGTGTTTGAGTACATAAATTACTCGTTTTCTATAAAACTCACCGAGATACAATGAAGCCTTATTAGTCGTGTTAAACTGCTCGTCGAGGTGATTCTGTGGTCAAATTTTGAAGGTAGTTGGAGATCATTTGCCGAAGTTACGGAGGTTCAAAGCTTGAAAAGTCACGAAAGATGTGTGTTTGAGCACATAAATTACTCGTTTTCTAGAAAACTCACCGAGATACAATGAAGCCTTATTAGTTGTGTTAAAGTGCTCGTCGAGGTGATTCTGTGGTCAAATTTTGAAGGTAGTTGGAGATCATTTGCCGAAGTTACGGAGGTTCAAAGCTTGAAAAGTCACGAAAGATGTGTGTTTGAGCACATAAATTACTCGTTTTCTAGAAAACTCACCGAGATACAATGAAGCCTTATTAGTTGTGTTAAAGTGCTCGTCGAGGTGATTCTGTGGTCAAATTTTGAAAGTAGTTGGAGATCATTTGCCGAAGTTACGGAGGTTCAAAGCTTGAAAAGTCACGAAAGAAGTGTGTTTGTGCACATAAATTACTCGTTTTCTAGAAAACTCACCACGATACAATGAACCTTTGTTAGTTGTGTTAAAGAGTTCGTCGAGGTGATTCTGTGGTCAAATTGTGAAGGTAGTTGGAGCTCATTTGCCGAAGTTACGGAGGTTCAAATCTTGAAAAGTCACGAAAGAAGTGTGTTTGTGCATGAAAATTACTCGTTTTCTAGAAAACTCACCAAGATACAATGAAGCCTTATTTGTCATGGTAAAGAGCTCGTCGAGGTGATTCTGTGGTCAAATTTTGAAGGTATTTGGAGTTCATTTGCCGAAGTTACGGAGATTCAAAGCTTGAAAAGTCACGAAAGATGTGTGTTTGAGCACATAAATTACTCGTTTTCTAGAAAACTCACCGAGATACAATGAAGCCTTATTTGTCATGTTAAATAGCTCGTCGAGGTGATTCTGTGGTCAAATTTTGAAGGTAGTTGGAGCTCATTTGCCGAAGTTACGGAGGTTCAAAGCTTGAAAAGTAACGAAAGATGTGTGTTTGAGCACATACATTACTCGTTTTCTAGAAAACTCACCGAGATACAATGAAGCCTTATTAGTTGTGTTAAAGTGCTCGTCGAGGTGATTCTGTGGTCAAATTTTGAAGGAAGTTGGAGATCATTTGCCGAAGTTACGGAGGTTCAAAGCTTGAAAAGTCACGAAAGATGTGTGTTTGAGCACATAAATTACTCGTTTTCTAGAAAACTCACCGAGATACAATGAAGCCTTATTAGTTGTGTTAAAGTGCTCGTCGAGGTGATTCTGTGGTCAAATTTTGAAGGTAGTTGGAGATCATTTGCCGAAGTTACGGAGGTTCAAAGCTTGAAAAGTCACGAAAGATGTGTGTTTGAGCACATAAATTACTCGTTTTCTAGAAAACTCACCGAGATACAATGAAGCCTTATTAGTTGTGTTAAAGTGCTCGTCGAGGTGATTCTGTGGTCAAATTTTGAAGGTAGTTGGAGATCATTTGCCGAAGTTACGGAGGTTCAAATCTTGAAAAGTCACGAAAGAAGTGTGTTTGTGCACATAAATTACTCGTTTTCTAGAAAACTCACTACGATACAATGAACCTTTGTTAGTTGTGTTAAAGAGTTCGTCGAGGTGATTCTGTGGTCAAATTTTGAAGGTAGTTGGAGCTCATTTGCCGAAGTTACGGAGGTTCAAAGCTTGAAAAGTCACGAAAGAAGTGTGTTTGTGCATGAAAATTACTCGTTTTCTAGAAACCTCACCAAGATACAATGAAGCCTTATTTGTCATGGTAAAGAGCTCGTCGAGGTGATTCTGTCGTCAAATTTTGAAGGTAGTTGGAGCTCATTTGCCGAAGTTACGGAGGTTCAAAGCTTGAAAAGTCACGAAAGATGTGTGTTTGAGCACATCTATTACTCGTTTTCTAGAAAACTCACCGAGATACAATGAAGCCTTATTTGTCATGTTAAAGTGCTCGTCGAGGTGGTTCTGTGGTCAAATTTTGAAGGTAGTTGGAGCTCATTTGCCGAAGATACGGAGATTCAAAGCTTGAAAAATCACGAAAGATGTGTGTTTGAGCACATCAATTACTCGTTTCCTAGAAACCTCACCAAGATACAATGAAGCCTTATTAGTTGTGTTAAAGTGCTCGTCGAGGTGATTCTGTGGTCAAATTTTGAAGGTAGTTGGAGATCATTTGCCGAAGTTACGGAGGTTCAAAGCTTGAAAAATCACGAAAGATGTGTGTTTGAGCACATCAATTACTCGTTTCCTAGAAACCTCACCAAGATACAATGAAGCCTTAGTTGTCATGTTAAAGAGCTCGTCGAGGTGATTCTGTGGTCAAATTTTGAAGGTATTTAGAGCTCATTTGCCGAAGTTACGGAGATTCAAAGCTTGAAAAGTCACGAAAGATGTGTGTTTGAGCACATAAATTACTCGTTTTCTAGAAATCTCACCAAGATACAATGAAGCCTTGTTAGTTGTGTTAAAGAGTTCGTCGAGGTGATTCTGTGGGAAAATTTTGAAGGTATTTGGAGCTCATTTGCCGAAGTTACGGAGGTTCAAAGCTTGAAAAGTCACGAAAGATGTGTGTTTGAGCACATCTATTACTCGTTTTCTAGAAAACTCACCGAGATACAATGAAGCCTTATTTGTCATGTTAAAGTGCTTGTCGAGGTGATTCTGTGGTCAAATTTTGAAGGTAGTTGGAGATCATTTGCCGAAGTTACGGAGGTTCAAAGCTTGAAAAGTCACGAAAGATGTGTGTTTGAGCACATAAATTACTCGTTTTCTAGAAAACTCACCGAGATACAATGAAGCCTTATTAGTTGTGTTAAAGTGCTCGTCGAGGTGATTCTGTGGTCAAATTTTGAAGGTAGTTGGAGATCATTTGCCGAAGTTACGGAGGTTCAAAGCTTGAAAAGTCACGAAAGATGTGTGTTTGAGCACATAAATTACTCGTTTTCTAGAAAACTCACCGAGATACAATGAAGCCTTATTAGTTGTGTTAAAGTGCTCGTCGAGGTGATTCTGTGGTCAAATTTTGAAGGTAGTTGGAGATCATTTGCCGAAGTTACGGAGGTTCAAAGCTTGAAAAGTCACGAAAGAAGTGTGTTTGTGCACATAAATTACTCGTTTTCTAGAAAACTCACCACGATACAATGAACCTTTGTTAGTTGTGTTAAAGAGTTCGTCGAGGTGATTCTGTGGTCAAATTGTGAAGGTAGTTGGAGCTCATTTGCCGAAGTTACGGAGGTTCAAATCTTGAAAAGTCACGAAAGAAGTGTGTTTGTGCATGAAAATTACTCGTTTTCTAGAAAACTCACCAAGATACAATGAAGCCTTATTTGTCATGGTAAAGAGCTCGTCGAGGTGATTCTGTGGTCAAATTTTGAAGGTATTTGGAGTTCATTTGCCGAAGTTACGGAGATTCAAAGCTTGAAAAGTCACGAAAGATGTGTGTTTGAGCACATAAATTACTCGTTTTCTAGAAAACTCACCAAGATACAATGAAGCCTTGTTAGTTGTGTTAAAGAGTTCGTCGAGGTGATTCTGTGGGAAAATTTTGAAGGTAGTTGGAGATCATTTGCCGAAGTTACGGAGGTTCAAAGCTTGAAAAGTCACGAAAGAAGTGTGTTTGTGCACATAAATTACTCGTTTTCTAGAAAACTCACCACGATACAATGAACCTTTGTTAGTTGTGTTAAAGAGTTCGTCGAGGTGATTCTGTGGTCAAATTGTGAAGGTAGTTGGAGCTCATTTGCCGAAGTTACGGAGGTTCAAATCTTGAAAAGTCACGAAAGAAGTGTGTTTGTGCACATAAATTACTCGTTTTCTAGAAAACTCACCACGATACAATGAACCCTTGTTAGTTGTGTTAAAGAGTTCGTCGAGGTGATTCTGTGGTCAAATTTTGAAGGTAGTTGGAGCTCATTTGCCGAAGTTACGGAGTTTCGAAGCTTGAAAAGTCACGAAAGATGTGTGTTTGAGCACATAAATTACTCGTTTTCTAGAAATCTCACCAAGATACAATGAAGCATTGTTAGTTGTGTTAAAGAGTTCGTCGAGGTGATTCTGTGGGAAAATTTTGAAGGTATTTGGAGCTCATTTGCCGAAGTTACGGAGGTTCAAAGCTTGAAAAGTCACGAAAGATCTGTGTTTGTGCACATAAATTACTCGTTTTCTAGAAAACTCACCGAGATACAATGAAGCCTTATTTGTCATGTTAAAGAGCTCGTCGAGGTGATTCTGTGGTCAAATTTTGAAGGTAGTTGGAGCTCATTTGCCGAAGTTACGGAGGTTCAAAGCTTGAAAAGTCACGAAAGATGTGTGTTTGAGTACATAAATTACTCGTTTTCTATAAAACTCACCGAGATACAATGAAGCCTTATTAGTCGTGTTAAACTGCTCGTCGAGGTGATTCTGTGGTCAAATTTTGAAGGTAGTTGGAGATCATTTGCCGAAGTTACGGAGGTTCAAAGCTTGAAAAGTCACGAAAGATGTGTGTTTGAGCACATAAATTACTCGTTTTCTAGAAAACTCACCGAGATACAATGAAGCCTTATTAGTTGTGTTAAAGTGCTCGTCGAGGTGATTCTGTGGTCAAATTTTGAAGGTAGTTGGAGATCATTTGCCGAAGTTACGGAGGTTCAAAGCTTGAAAAGTCACGAAAGATGTGTGTTTGAGCACATAAATTACTCGTTTTCTAGAAAACTCACCGAGATACAATGAAGCCTTATTAGTTGTGTTAAAGTGCTCGTCGAGGTGATTCTGTGGTCAAATTTTGAAGGTAGTTGGAGATCATTTGCCGAAGTTACGGAGGTTCAAAGCTTGAAAAGTCACGAAAGATGTGTGTTTGAGCACATAAATTACTCGTTTTCTAGAAAACTCACCGAGATACAATGAAGCCTTATTAGTTGTGTTAAAGTGCTCGTCGAGGTGATTCTGTGGTCAAATTTTGAAGGTAGTTGGAGATCATTTGCCGAAGTTACGGAGGTTCAAAGCTTGAAAAGTCACGAAAGATGTGTGTTTGAGCACATAAATTACTCGTTTTCTAGAAAACTCACCGAGATACAATGAAGCCTTATTAGTTGTGTTAAAGTGCTCGTCGAGGTGATTCTGTGGTCAAATTTTGAAGGTAGTTGGAGATCATTTGCCGAAGTTACGGAGGTTCAAAGCTTGAAAAGTCACGAAAGAAGTGTGTTTGTGCACATAAATTACTCGTTTTCTAGAAAACTCACCACGATACAATGAACCTTTGTTAGTTGTGTTAAAGAGTTCGTCGAGGTGATTCTGTGGTCAAATTGTGAAGGTAGTTGGAGCTCATTTGCCGAAGTTACGGAGGTTCAAATCTTGAAAAGTCACGAAAGAAGTGTGTTTGTGCATGAAAATTACTCGTTTTCTAGAAAACTCACCAAGATACAATGAAGCCTTATTTGTCATGTTAAAGAGCTCGTCGAGGTGATTCTGTGGTCAAATTTTGAAGGTATTTGGAGATCATTTGCCGAAGTTACGTAGGTTCAAAGCTTGAAAAGTCACGAAAGAAGTGTGTTTGTGCACGAAAATTACTCGTTTTCTAGAAAACTCACCAAGATACAATAAAGCCTTATTAGTCGTGTTAAACTGCTCGTCGAGGTGATTCTGTGGTCAAATTTTGAAGGTATTTGGAGCTCATTTGCCGAAGTTACGGAGATTCAAAGCTTGAAAAGTCACGAAAGATGTGTGTTTGAGCACATCAATTACTCGTTTTCTAGAAAACTCACCACGATACAATGAAGCCTTATTTGTCATGTTAAAGTGCTCGTCGAGGTGGTTCTGTGGTCAAATTTTGAAGGTAGTTGGAGCTCATTTGCCGAAGTTACGGAGATTCAAAGCTTGAAAAATCACGAAAGATGTGTGTTTGAGCACATCAATTACTCGTTTCCTAGAAACCTCACCAAGATACAATGAAGCCTTATTTGTCATGGTAAAGAGCTCGTCGAGGTGATTCTGTGGTCAAATTTTGAAGGTAGTTGGAGCTCATTTGCCGAAGTTACGGAGGTTCAAAGCTTGAAAAGTCACGAAAGATGTGTGTTTGAGCACATACATTACTCGTTTTCTAGAAAACTCACCGAGATACAATGAAGCCTTATTTGTCATGTTAAAGTGCTCGTCGAGGTGGTTCTGTGGTCAAATTTTGAAGGTAGTTGGAGCTCATTTGCCGAAGTTACGGAGATTCAAAGCTTGAAAAATCACGAAAGATGTGTGTTTGAGCACATAAATTACTCGTTTTCTAGAAAACTCACCGAGATACAATGAAGCCTTATTAGTTGTGTTAAAGTGCTCGTCGAGGTGATTCTGTGGTCAAATTTTGAAGGTAGTTGGAGATCATTTGCCGAAGTTACGGAGGTTCAAAGCTTGAAAAGTCACGAAAGATGTGTGTTTGAGCACATAAATTACTCGTTTTCTAGAAAACTCACCGAGATACAATGAAGCCTTATTAGTTGTGTTAAAGTGCTCGTCGAGGTGATTCTGTGGTCAAATTTTGAAGGTAGTTGGACATCATTTGCCGAAGTTACGGAGGTTCAAATCTTGAAAAGTCACGAAAGAAGTGTGTTTGTGCACATAAATTACTCGTTTTCTAGAAAACTCACTACGATACAATGAACCTTTGTTAGTTGTGTTAAAGAGTTCGTCGAGGTGATTCTGTGGTCAAATTTTGAAGGTAGTTGGAGCTCATTTGCCGAAGTTACGGAGGTTCAAAGCTTGAAAAGTCACGAAAGAAGTGTGTTTGTGCACGAAAATTACTCGTTTTCTAGAAAACTCACCAAGATACAATAAAGCCTTATTAGTCGTGTTAAACTGCTCGTCGAGGTGATTCTGTGGTCAAATTTTGAAGGTATTTGGAGCTCATTTGCCGAAGTTACGGAGATTCAAAGCTTGAAAAGTCACGAAAGATGTGTGTTTGAGCACATCAATTACTCGTTTTCTAGAAAACTCACCACGATACAATGAAGCCTTATTTGTCATGTTAAAGTGCTCGTCGAGGTGGTTCTGTGGTCAAATTTTGAAGGTAGTTGGAGCTCATTTGCCGAAGTTACGGAGATTCAAAGCTTGAAAAATCACGAAAGATGTGTGTTTGAGCACATCAATTACTCGTTTCCTAGAAACCTCACCAAGATACAATGAAGCCTTATTTGTCATGGTAAAGAGCTCGTCGAGGTGATTCTGTGGTCAAATTTTGAAGGTAGTTGGAGCTCATTTGCCGAAGTTACGGAGGTTCAAAGCTTGAAAAGTCACGAAAGATGTGTGTTTGAGCACATCTATTACTCGTTTTCTAGAAAACTCACCGAGATACAATGAAGCCTTATTAGTCGTGTTCAAGTGCTTGTCGAGGTGATTCTGTGGTCAAATTTTGAAGGTAGTTGGAGATCATTTGCCGAAGTTACGGAGTTTCAAAGCTTGAAAAGTCACGAAAGAAGTGTGTTTGTGCATGAAAATTACTCGTTTTCTAGAAAACTCACCACGATACAATGAACCCTTGTTAGTTGTGTTAAAGAGTTCGTCGAAGTGATTCTGTGGGAAAATTTTGAAGGTATTTGGAGCTCATTTGCCGAAGTTACGGAGGTTCAAAGCTTGAAAAGTCACGAAAGATCTGTGTTTGTGCACATAAATTACTCGTTTTCTATAAAACTCACCGAGATACAATGAAGCCTTATTTGTCATGTTAAATAGCTCGTCGAGGTGATTCTGTGGTCAAATTTTGAAGGTAGTTGGAGCTCATTTGCCGAAGTTACGGAGGTTCAAAGCTTGAAAAGTCACGAAAGAAGTGTGTTTGAGCACATCTATTACTCGTTTGCTAGAAAACTCACCGAGATACAATGAAGCCTTATAAGTCGTGTTAAAGTGCTCGTCGAGGTGAGTTTGTGGTCAAATTTTGAAGGTAGTTGGAGCTCATTTGCCGAAGTTACGGAGGTTCAAATCTTAAAAAGTCACGAAAGATGTGTGTTGGAGTACATAAATTACTCGTTTTCTAGAAATCTCACCAAGATACAATGAACCCTTGTTAGTTGTGTTAAAGAGTTCGTCGAGGTGATTCTGTGGGAAAATTTTGAAGGTATTTGGAGCTCATTTGCCGAAGTTACGGAGGTTCAAAGCTTGAAAAGTCACGAAATATCTGTGTTTGTGCACATAAATTACTCGTTTTCTAGAAAACTCACCGAGATACAATGAAGCCTTATTTGTCATGTTAAATAGCTCGTCGAGGTGATTCTGTGGTCAAATTTTGAAGGTAGTTGGAGCTCATTTGCCGAAGTTACGGAGGTTCAAAGCTTGAAAAGTCACGAAAGAAGTGTGTTTGAGCACATCTATTACTCGTTTGCTAGAAAACTCACCGAGATACAATGAAGCCTTATAAGTCGTGTTAAAGTGCTCGTCGAGGTGAGTTTGTGGTCAAATTTTGAAGGTATTTGGAGCTCATTTGCCGAAGTTACGGAGATTCAAAGCTTGAAAAGTCACGAAAGAAGTGTGTTTGTGCACATAAATTACTCGTTTTCTAGAAAACTCACCACGATACAATGAACCCTTGTTAGTTGAGTTAAAGAGTTCGTCGAGGTGATTCTGTGGTCAAATTTTGAAGGTAGTTGGAGCTCATTTGCCGAAGTTACGGAGGTTCAAAGCTTGAAAAGTCACGAAAGATGTTTGTTTGAGTATATAAATTACTCGTTTCCTAGAAATCTCACCAAGATACAATGAAGCCTTGCTAGTTGTGTTAAAGTGCTCGTCGAGGTGATTCTGTGGTCAAATTTTGAAGGTAGTTGGAGATCATTTGCCGAAGTTACGGAGGTTCAAAGGTTGAAAAGTCACGAAAGATGTGTGTTTGTGCACATAAATTACTCGTTTTCTAGAAATCTCACCAAGATACAATGAAGCCTTATTTGTCATGTTAAAGAGCTCGTCGAGGTGATTCTGTGGTCAAATTTTGAAGGTATGTGGAGCTCATTTACCGAAGTTACGGAGGTTCAAAGCTTGAAAAGTCACGAAAGATGTGTGTTTGAGCACATAAATTACTCGTTATCTAGATAACACACCGAGATACAATGAAGCCTTATTAGTCGTGTTAAAGTGCTCGTCGAGGTGATTCTGTGGTCAAATTTTGAAGGTAGTTGGAGCTCATTTGCCGAAGTTACGGAGGTTCAAAGCTTGAAAAGTCACGAAAGATGTGTGTTTGAGCACATAAATTACTCGTTTTCTAGATAACTCACCGAGATACAATGAAGCCTTATTAGTCGTGTTAAAGTGCTCGTCGAGGTGATTCTGTGGTCAAATTTTGAAGGTAGTTGGAGCTCATTTGCCGAAGTTACGGAGGTTCAAAGCTTGAAAAGTCACGAAAGATGTGTGTTTGAGTACATAAATTACTCGTTTCCTAGAAATCTCACCAAGATACAATGAAGCCTTGCTAGTTGTGTTAAAGTGCTCGTCGAGGTGATTCTGTGGTCAAATTTTGAAGGTAGTTGGAGATCATTTGCCGAAGTTACGGAGGTTCAAAGGTTGAAAAGTCACGAAAGATGTGTGTTTGTGAACATAAATTACTCGTTTTCTAGAAATCTCACCAAGATACAATGAAGCCTTATTAGTCGTGTTAAAGTGCTCGTCGAGGTGATTCTGTGGTCAAATTTTGAAGGTAGTTGGAGCTCATTTGCCGAAGTTACGGAGATTCAAAGCTTGAAAAGTCACGAAAGAAGTGTGTTTGTGCACATAAATTACTCGTTTTCTAGAAAACTCACCACGATACAATGAACCCTTGTTAGTTGTGTTAAAGAGTTCGTCGAGGTGATTCTGTGGGAAAATTTTGAAGGTATTTGGAGCTCATTTGCCGAAGTTACGGAGATTCAAAGCTTGAAAAGTCACGAAAGAAGTGTGTTTGTGCACATAAATTACTCGTTTTCTAGAAAACTCACCACGATACAATGAACCCTTGTTAGTTGTGTTAAAGAGTTCGTCGAGGTGATTCTGTGGTCAAATTTTGAAGGTAGTTGGAGCTCATTTGCCGAAGTTACGGAGGTTCAAAGCTTGAAAAGTCACGAAAGATGTGTGTTTGAGTACATAAATTACTCGTTTTCTAGAAAACTCACCGAGATACAATGAAGCCTTATTAGTCGTGTTCAAGTGCTTGTCGAGGTGATTCTGTGGTCAAATTTTGAAGGTAGTTGGAGCTCATTTGCCGAAGTTACGGAGGTTCAAAGCTTGAAAAGTCACGAAAGATGTGTGTTTGAGCACATCTATTACTCGTTTTCTAGAAAACTCACCGAGATACAATGAAGCCTTATATGTCATGTTAAAGAGCTCGTCGAGATGATTCTGTGGTCAAATTTTGAAGGTAGTTGGAGCTCATTTGCCAAAGTTACGGAGGTTCAAAGCTTGAAAAGTCACGAAAGAAGTGTGTTTGTGCATGAAAATTACTCGTTTTCTAGAAAACTCACCACGATACAATGAACCCTTGTTAGTTGTGTTAAAGAGTTCGTCGAGGTGATTCTGTGGGAAAATTTTGAAGGTATTTGGAGCTCATTTGCCGAAGTTACGGAGGTTCAAAGCTTGAAAAGTCACGAAAGATCTGTGTTTGTGCACATAAATTACTCGTTTTC
Organism: Euwallacea fornicatus; assembly: GCF_040115645.1. Taxonomy (NCBI): domain Eukaryota; kingdom Metazoa; phylum Arthropoda; class Insecta; order Coleoptera; family Curculionidae; genus Euwallacea; species Euwallacea fornicatus. Next base: position 310,877 of record NW_027096057.1, on the reverse strand, counting down.
TAGAAAACTCACCACGATACAATGAACCCTTGTTAGTTGTGTTAAAGAGTTCGTCGAGGTGATTCTGTGGTCAAATTTTGAAGGTAGTTGGAGCTCATTTGCCGAAGTTACGGAGGTTCAAAGCTTGAAAAGTCACGAAAGAAGTGTGTTTGTGCACATAAATTACTCGTTTTCTAGAAAACTCACCACGATACGATGAACCCTTGTTAGTTGTGTTAAAGAGTTCGTCGAGGTGATTCTGTGGTCAAATTTTGAAGGTAGTTGGAGCTCATTTGCCGAAGTTACTGAGGTTCAAAGCTTGAAAAGTCACGAAAGATGTGTGTTTGTGCACATAAATTACTCGTTTTCTAGAAAACTCACCGAGATACAATGAAGCCTTATTAGTCGTGTTCAAGTGCTTGTCGAGGTGATTCTGTGGTCAAATTTTGAAGGTAGTTGGAGCTCATTTGCCGAAGTTACGGAGGTTCAAAGCTTGAAAAGTCACGAAAGATGTGTGTTTGAGTACATAAATTACTCGTTTCCTAGAAATCTCACCAAGATACAATGAAGCCTTATTAATCGTGTTAAAGTGCTCGTCGAGGTGATTCTGTGGTCAAATTTTGAAGGTAGTTGGAGATCATTTGCCGAAGTTACGGAGGTTCAAAGGTTGAAAAGTCACGAAAGATGTGTGTTTGTGCACATAAATTACTCGTTTTCTAGAAAACTCACCACGATACAATGAAGCCTTATTTGTCATGTTAAAGAGCTCGTCGAGGTGATTCTGTGGTCAAATTTTGAAGGTATGTGGAGCTCATTTGCCGAAGTTACGGAGGTTCAAAGCTTGAAAAGTCACGAAAGATGTGTGTTTGAGCACATAAATTACTCGTTTTCTAGATAACTCACCGAGATACAATGAAGCCTTATTAGTCGTGTTAAAGTGCTCGTCGAGGTGATTCTGTGGTCAAATTTGGAAGGTAGTTGGAGCTCATTTGCCGAAGTTACGGAGGTTCAAAGCTTGAAAAGTCACGAAAGATGTGTGTTTGAGCACATAAATTACTCGTTTTCTAGATAACTCACCGAGATACAATGAAGCCTTATTAGTCGTGTTAAAGTGCTCGTCGAGGTGATTCTGTGGTCAAATTTTGAAGGTAGTTGGAGCTCATTTGCCGAAGTTACGGAGGTTCAAAGCTTGAAAAGTCACGAAAGATGTGTGTTTGAGTACATAAATTACTCGTTTCCTAGAAATCTCACCAAGATACAATGAAGCCTTGCTAGTTGTGTTAAAGTGCTCGTCGAGGTGATTCTGTGGTCAAATTTTGAAGGTAGTTGGAGATCATTTGCCGAAGTTACGGAGGTTCAAAGGTTGAAAAGTCACGAAAGATGTGTGTTTGTGCACATAAATTACTCGTTTTCTAGAAATCTCACCAAGATACAATGAAGCCTTGTTAGTTGTGTTAAAGAGCTCGTCGAGGTGATTCTGTGGTCAAATTTTGAAGCTATTTGGAACTCATTTGCCGAAGTGACGGAGGTTCAAAACTTGAAAAGTCACTAAAGAAGTGTGTTTGTGCACGAAAATTACTCGTTTTCTAGAAAACTCACCAAGATACAATGAAGCCTTATTAGTCGTGTTAAAGTGCTCGTCGAGGTGATTCTGTGGTCAAATTTTGAAGGTATTTGGAGCTCATTTGCCGAAGTTACGGAGGTTCAAAGTTTGAAAACTCACGAAAGATGTGTGTTTGAGTACATAGATTGCTCGTTTTCTAGCAAACTCACCGAGATACAATGAAGCCTTATTAGTCGTGTTAAAGTGCTCGTCGAGGTGATTCTGTGGTCAAATTTTGAAGGTAGTTGGAGCTCATTTGCCGAAGTTACGGAGGTTCAAAGCTTGAAAAGTCACGAAAGATGTGTGTTTGAGTACATAAATTACTCGTTTTCTAGAAAACTCACCGAGATACAATGAAGCCTTATTAGTCGTGTTCAAGTGCTTGTCGAGGTGATTCTGTGGTCAAATTTTGAAGGTAGTTGGAGCTCATTTGCCGAAGTTACGGAGATTCAAATCTTGAAAAGTCACGAAAGAAGTGTGTTTGTGCACATAAATTACTCGTTTTCTAGAAAACTCACCACGATACAATGAACCCTTGTTAGTTGTGTTAAAGAGTTCGTCGAGGTGATTCTGTGGTCAAATTTTGAAGGTAGTTGGAGCTCATTTGCCGAAGTTACGGAGGTTCAAAGCTTGAAAAGTCACGAAAGAAGTGTGTTTGTGCATGAAAATTACTCGTTTTCTAGAAAACTCACCACGATACAATGAACCCTTGTTAGTTGTGTTAAAGAGTTCGTCGAGGTGATTCTGTGGGAAAATTTTGAAGGTATTTGGAGCTCATTTGCCGAAGTTACGGAGGTTCAAAGCTTGAAAAGTCACGAAAGATCTGTGTTTGTGCACATAAATTACTCGTTTTCTAGAAAACTCACCACGATACAATGAACCCTTGTTAGTTGTGTTAAAGAGTTCGTTGAGGTGATTCTGTGGTCAAATTTTGAAGGTAGTTGGAGCTCATTTGCCGAAGTTACGGAGGTTCAAAGCTTGAAAAGTCACGAAAGATGTGTGTTTGAGCACATCTATTACTCGTTTTCTAGAAAACTCACCGAGATACAATGAAGCCCTATTTGTCATGTTAAAGAGCTCGTCGAGGTGATTCTGTGGTCAAATTTTGAAGGTAGTTGGAGCTCATTTGCCGAAGTTACGGAGGTTCAAAGCTTGAAAAGTCACGAAAGATGTGTGTTTGAGCACATGAATTACTCGTTTTCTAGAAAACTCACCACGATACAATGAAGCCTTAGTTGTCATGTTAAAGAGCTCGTCGAGGTGATTCTGTGGTCAAATTTTGAAGGTATTTGGAGCTCATTTGCCGAAGTTACGGAGGTTCAAAGCTTGAAAAGTCACGAAAGATGTGTGTTTGAGTACATAAATTACTCGTTTCCTAGAAATCTCACCAAGATACAATGAAGCCTTGCTAGTTGTGTTAAAGTGCTCGTCGAGGTGATTCTGTGGTCAAATTTTGAAGGTAGTTGGAGATCATTTGCCGAAGTTACGGAGGTTCAAAGGTTGAAAAGTCACGAAAGATGTGTGTTTGTGCACATAAATTACTCGTTTTCTAGAAATCTCACCAAGATACAATGAAGCCTTGTTAGTTGTGTTAAAGAGCTCGTCGAGGTGATTCTGTGGTCAAATTTTGAAGCTATTTGGAACTCATTTGCCGAAGTTACGGAGGTTCAAAACTTGAAAAGTCACTAAAGAAGTGTGTTTGTGCACGAAAATTACTCGTTTTCTAGAAAACTCACCAAGATACAATGAAGCCTTATTAGTCGTGTTAAAGTGCTCGTCGAGGTGATTCTGTGGTCAAATTTTGAAGGTATTTGGAGCTCATTTGCCGAAGTTACGGAGGTTCAAAGTTTGAAAAGTCACGAAAGATGTGTGTTTGAGTACATAGATTGCTCGTTTTCTAGCAAACTCACCGAGATACAATGAAGCCTTATTAGTCGTGTTAAAGTGCTCGTCGAGGTGATTCTGTGGTCAAATTTTGAAGGTAGTTGGAGCTCATTTGCCGAAGTTACGGAGGTTCAAAGCTTGAAAAGTCACGAAAGATGTGTGTTTGAGTACATAAATTACTCGTTTTCTAGAAAACTCACCGAGATACAATGAAGCCTTATTAGTCGTGTTCAAGTGCTTGTCGAGGTGATTCTGTGTTCAAATTTTGAAGGTAGTTGGAGATCATTTGCCGAAGTTACGGAGGTTCAAAGCTTGAAAAGTCACGAAAGATGTGTGTTTGAGCACATAAATTACTCGTTTCCTAGAAATCTCACCAAGATACAATGAAGCCTTGCTAGTTGTGTTAAAGTGCTCGTCGAGGTGATTCTGTGGTCAAATTTTGAAGGTAGTTGGAGATCATTTGCCGAAGTTACGGAGGTTCAAAGGTTGAAAAGTCACGAAAGATGTGTGTTTGTGCACATAAATTACTCGTTTTCTAGAAATCTCACCAAGATACAATGAAGCCTTGTTAGTTGTGTTAAAGAGCTCGTCGAGGTGCTTCTGTGGTCAAATTTTGAAGCTATTTGGAACTCATTTGCCGAAGTTACGGAGGTTCAAAACTTGAAAAGTCACTAAAGAAGTGTGTTTGTGCACGAAAATTACTCGTTTTCTAGAAAACTCACCAAGATACAATGAAGCCTTATTAGTCGTGTTAAAGTGCTCGTCGAGGTGATTCTGTGGTCAAATTTTGAAGGTATTTGGAGCTCATTTGCCGAAGTTACGGAGGTTCAAAGTTTGAAAAGTCACGAAAGATGTGTGTTTGAGTACATAGATTGCTCGTTTTCTAGCAAACTCACCGAGATACAATGAAGCCTTATTAGTCGTGTTAAAGTGCTCGTCGAGGTGATTCTGTGGTCAAATTTTGAAGGTAGTTGGAGCTCATTTGCCGAAGTTACGGAGGTTCAAAGCTTGAAAAGTCACGAAAGATGTGTGTTTGAGTACATAAATTACTCGTTTTCTAGAAAACTCACCGAGATACAATGAAGCCTTATTAGTCGTGTTCAAGTGCTTGTCGAGGTGATTCTGTGGTCAAATTGTGAAGGTAGTTGGAGCTCATTTGCCGAAGTTACGGAGATTCAAATCTTGAAAAGTCACGAAAGAAGTGTGTTTGTGCACTTAAATTACTCGTTTTCTAGAAAACTCACCACGATACAATGAACTCTTGTTAGTTGTGTTAAAGAGTTCGTCGAGGTGATTCTGTGGTCAAATTTTGAAGGTAGTTGGAGCTCATTTGCCGAAGTTACGGAGGTTCAAAGCTTGAAAAGTCACGAAAGAAGTGTGTTTGTGCATGAAAATTACTCGTTTTCTAGAAAACTCACCACGATACAATGAACCCTTGTTTTTTTTTTTTTTTTTTTTTTGTGCCCGAGGAGGTGGAAATCTTCAAAAAGACACCCGACCGCTCGGGGTCGGGTAGTGTGGGATTCGAGCCTGAGCCCGCCTACCCACTAAAACCACCCCCTCTCTTCTTATGGCCCCGGTATCGCCTGGTAGGCATTCCTTCGGGGCGCCAAGTCGTAAGAGCTTCTCGCTATGCGTCCGTCCTTCTTCTTCTGTGCCGTTCCCGCACAATCTTCTTCCGCATGATCTTCTTGACCATGCACTCAAACGCTCTCCACTTACATTCACTCTCTACGAGTTCAGCGCCGATCGTTCCACGGTCCAGGTTGAGCCCCGCCCCCCTGGCCTCAGTCCGATCGGTCTCCCACTCCGGACATCCCCAGATTGTGTGCTCTGGGGAGTCCGCAACTCCTGGCTCCTCGCAGAACCAGCAGCCGTCACTCTCTTCAACCTTTATTTTGTGCAAGTATTTCCCGAACACTCCGTGTCCGGTAAACACCTGCGTTAGTTCGTACCCGGTCCTCGTCCATTCGCATTCGACCCATCGTCTAATGCTCGGAACGAAGACCTTCACCCATCCATCATACACACCCCACTCACTCTCCCACTCACTCATCACTCTCTCTGCGGCCTCCCTCCTAAAACCTTTACCTCTCTCCCACACCATTCTCCTCTCTTCCACTCGCAGTCTGATGGGAGGAATCTTGGCCAGCGCCAAGACCGCTGCGCACGGGACCGTTCTGTATGCGCAGGCCACCCTGATCGCGAGCCTTCTGTTTGCCCGCTCCAGGACGGCCCTACACATCTTGGTCCTCAACACTCCGTGCCACACCGGCACAGCGTACAGAAGCGCCGACGACGCCGCCATGACCATCACCCTTCTCCTCTCAAATCCCATGCCGTTGACTCTGGGTAGGATGCCCTCCAGCTTTTGGATTATTCCTCCCACTTTGTCGGCAGTCCTTCGAGCGTGTTCGGCGAACCTCGCGTCTTTGCCGAACCATACCCCCAGATATTTAATGCTTGTAGTCGTCTCGTACCTGAAACGATCTACAACTAAACTCATATTAGTGAGCTTACGTCTCCCAGCGAGTAGCACCATTTCGGTCTTCTCGGACGCCATACAGAGCCCTTTAGCTCTGAATGTGTCAATGACCATCTCCATGGCTTCCTTGGTCCTCAACTCCAGTGTGTTTCTGCACCCGGCAGTAACCACCAGCGCCAGATCATCCGCGTACGCCACTGGTGTGACGCCCCTCGGATAATCCAGCTTCAGCAGCTCGTCGTAATAGAGGTTCCACAATACGGGGCCTAACACCGACCCCTGCGGGACCCCACACGACATTTCCCTTACATCCCCGTTAGGCAGCTGCACTGTCCTTTCGTCCAGGTACGATTGCACCACACCTACAACATAGTTGCTAACCTGGGACCTCTTAAGTGTTTCAACTATGAGATCCCATGGCGCAGAATTGAACGCATTCTTAACGTCAATCGTTACCATCACACACAATCCTGCATGAGTGGTTCTCGTCTCCTTAATTCTCTCCACGACCTTCATTACGGCCCGCATTGCGTCGATAGTGCTCCTACCCTTCACGAAACCGAACTGGTTTTGATCAATCATTCCACGCTCAATGGCCTCCGCCATCAGCCTGGTCTTGATCACTTTCTCCGCGACCTTCCCGAGCCCGTCGATGAGACAGATGGGACGATACGACGCCTCCGCTGTCGGGTCTTTCTTCGGCTTCTCCGCCAGAACTAACCGGGCCCTCTTCCATATTTTCGGGAATTGCCCTGTCACCAGGATGTTCGTGACACAGTCTGCCATCCCTTGGGGCTTAATCTCAAGGTAGGTCTTAATGACCTCATTGGGAATTCCGTCCAACCCTGGGGCCTTTCGGCTCCCTAGTTCCCTGGCCGCCTGTCGAATCTCCTCTGCCGAGACCCGTTCCACGTCCTCGGCACCTACAACAATTCTGTCCCATCTTACTTTGTCTTTTCTCGGGAAGAGTTCGTCCACGCGCTTTAGCATGTCGGTCTCCGCCAAGTGGCTCGGTTTCAGGCGCCCGAGCTTCTCTGCCACAATCCTGTAGCCGAGACCCCAGACGTTCGTCTCCAAGTTATCGCACAGCTTTTTCCATGCGTTCCTCTTGGCATTCCGAATGGAATCCTTGAGGATCTTCTTGGCTCTTCCATATTCGTCTTCTGCTGCACTTCTCTCCTCGTTCGTTTCTCTGGCTCCCTTTATCCTCGTCATCCTTCGTCTGGCCTGCAAACATTCCTTCCTGTGCGTACCTACTGTTTCGTTCCACCAGTAGACCGCCTTTTTGCCCCCTGTTTTTGCACTCTTCTTGAGTAGGCACTGGTCGCAGGCTTCCCCAATTTCCTCGACTATTTGGTCAGGTTCGGTTCCGCCCCACCCTAAAACACGCTCGTTGACGTATTTAATCAACTTACCAATTCCTTTCTCGGTCACGATCCATCCTTTCTTATTTCTCTCATCTTTCACTCCTAGAGTTTCGGTTCCATTCCCTACAATTCTGTAGGTTATGTACCTGTGTCCACTTCCACTCAGCACGTCCCGCTCGACCTGCCATTGACTCACCATGCGCGCTACGATAGCGCCACTCATAGTTACGTCTATGACAGATCTTCCATTCTTGTTGCCGAACGTCCACTCTCCCCCGTTGTTGTGCGGGGTGAGCTCTCTCGCTTCAACGAACTCCTCCAGGACTCTCCCGTAGGCATTCCTGACGCCAGAACCAAATATCTGGCATTTCGCATTGAAGTCCCCAGCTATGAGGACTCTCCTGCCGTCCATGCCTCCTACAAAATTATCTAACCGATTAATCATGGCCTCGAACTCACCTGTGGTCTTATTCGGCGAGAAGTATACCGAGACCAGCGTAAATCGGCCCAGTTCCACCGCCACGAACCCCCGGTCCCTGTGGATCGACTTCGCTCTCATCCCGCTTTTAAGCCAAATGAACGCTCCATCGTCATTATCCCTGATGACATTCTTCAGGGCTTGGTTAGGCTCCTGCCCCAGAACGACATCAATGTCCTGTTCTCTGATCGTCTGGTACAGCAAGTCGGTAGCAACCCGCCTTCTGTCCAGATTGATCTGTAGACATCTGAGTTCCTTAAATACCGCCATCGTGCCATTTACACTCTCCACATTCACTCCCGCTCCTAAAACACGCATACCGATTATACTATTTAATCTACTTACTAGATTTGTTCCGTGCTCCTCTCCTCGGTAGCCTTCCCAATCTCGTCCTTATTTTTGGACATCCCTGGTTGCGGCTCAGTTGTTTTTTCCGGGTCAGTACCCCTACCGCCTGCAAATGCCTTTACTGGCCCCTTGCAGTTGGGTCCGCCCGCGCTGTGGCCCTCCGCTTTACAGAGGGGGCAGTAGCGAGGATCTTTACAATCCTTCGCCCTGTGCCCCTCCTTCCCACAACGGGCGCACAGTCGGGTCCTATCTACGCCTTTACATGCCTGTGCCCGATGTCCCAGTTCCCAGCACCGGTAGCATCTTCCCGAGTCCTTCCTCTCCTTAAGCCGGCACATATTAATGCCGACTCTCAAATCGGTGACTACTCGAAGATTCTCGGCGTCCCCCTCTCTAACGAGGAACGTGGCGGTTTGGCAGCTTCCATAGCTTGCCTTAAGCCCCTTGAGCCGGAGCTTCTTGGAGTCCAGACCGGTCGCGGTGGCCACCGCACTAGTGGCTTCTTCCCCTGTAGTGACTCCATCCAGTCCCGTAAGCTGGAACACTACAATTTTACTATTCGCCCCCGACCTTACGTTACCTTCCCCCATTCCTTTTCCCAGGATGTTTTTCAGCTCCTCTCCCTGTTCGCCTCCTTTAGGGAGCGTGATTAGCACCTCACCTTTTTTCGTCTCCCTGACTGTCCCGATGTCAACCTTGGTTTGGCTGTTGGCAACCAGTTGTCGGACTTTACGGAGGGTGTCGCTGTAACTTACCCCCTCCTGTTTAGCCACGAAGACTACCTCTTCTTCTGATCTTTTAGGACCAGGTTCCTGTACTGCCTCCCTCCCGGAGGATGTCCCTCCAGGTAAGTACAGCTTTACCCTGATGTTCTCTTTCAGGGTCCAGCATGCTAGTTCGCAGACCTTCCGAAGTTGCCACGGGTTGGCATCCGGAACCAATGGGATGGACACGCTGTCTCTCCCCTCTTCCAGCATTGTTCCCGCGAGGACCTTGAGGGCTTCAAAAACCCCTACCGGCCCTGTACTCTCCAACTCCTGAAAGTAGACGTGCTTGGTTTTCGTAACTACCTTACCTCCTTTCCTAAGGTTGCACGTCTGCACGAGGCTGGCCATCCTCCCTTCTTCAGCCTCGAGCTCCCTCAGCTCTGGGAGAAGCTGCAGAAATCGCTCCTTCAGCGCGCTATCTCCCTTACCTACCAGGACCGCGAGGTCCATCCTAAAACCCTCACTGATAGGGTCTCCACGAGCTATCTCAGTAGCTTCAAAGATCCCATCGTCCCATCTCTCCTTGATGGCCTCCAAGATCTTTCCCTCCCTAGCTAAAGTTGTTAGCCTCATTTTAACCTCACCATTTTTTCTCTTCTCCTCAGTTTCCGTCTGGCATTCAACAGACACTCCCTCCCGCTTGCCAGCCCTTAGTCGAGCGACCTCGTCCCTTAGTCTTTTATTCTCCTCCTCGAGTTTCCTGTTCTCCTGCCCCTTCCCCTCTTTCTCCAGCACCATGCTCCTAATCGTGCTTTTCAGCACAGAGACAGCGTCCACTAGTTCCTGTTTGGGGTGGTAAGACTCCTTCAGGATTCTATCGACATCGTCTACCTGTTCCCTGGCTACTTCCAAGAGAGCCCTGGGACCTTCTTCCTCTCCTCCCACAATGGATTCATCCATCCTCTTCCTCTTCCCTTTTGGTGCACTGTTTGGCACCTCTTCTACGGAGAATACCGGACAATGCACTTCCACGTTTTGCCCACTTACCACATTTTCTTCTGTTTCCCCTCCTTTGTCCTTGGGCGGAGTCCTCTGCACCTTACCTCTCTTTGCGAATCCTATCTCAGCTCCTTCTACCTCCTCTTTCCTCATCAAGCTCTCCGGAACACTTCCCTTCCTTACGAGCGGCATAGTCACTCTCCCAGTTACATCCCTCCTTTCCTTCAAAATTGTTTTGGCTACAGCACCTTTTTTTCCCGAAGGAACCCCAAGTTTAGAGTCCTGGATCTCCATGGAGTTGCCGGGGGTTTCAGAGGCTCCGAGTGCCTCAGCGATGTTAACCACACCCCAGTAAGGCCTTACTCCGCACAACCTCACCTCTAACCGCTGAAAAAAAAAAAAAAAAAAAAAAAAAAAAAAAAAAAAGAAAAAATTTAAATAACGCTAACGGTGTAAATTAACGTAACGTTGAAGACACGGCACGCGAAAAGACACCGATCTAATAATGTCCATGCAAAAAGTCACCGAAGTATCTTATCAATCACGTCGTCAGCGTGCAGGGCAAAAATTAGTTTTCGCACTGCCAAAACCGCTGTTTCTTCGGCTTAGCGTTGAAAAACACTGCTTTACGTCGACGATGCGAAAACTAAAACCGATTTATATCGGAGCACACTTCCACACGTCCGCCTTCGACCGTGGTCCGCCTTCTACTAATCAATGAACCCTTGTTAGTTGTGTTAAAGAGTTCGTCGAGGTGATTCTGTGGGAAAATTTTGAAGGTATTTGGAGCTCATTTGCCGAAGTTACGGAGGTTCAAAGCTTGAAAAGTCACGAAAGATCTGTGTTTGTGCACATAAATTACTCGTTTTCTAGAAAACTCACCACGATACAATGAACCCTTGTTAGTTGTGTTAAAGAGTTCGTCGAGGTGATTCTGTGGTCAAATTTTGAAGGTAGTTGGAGCTCATTTGCCGAAGTTACGGAGATTCAAAGCTTGAAAAGTCACGAAAGAAGCGTGTTTGTGCACATAAATAACTCGTTTTCTAGAAAACTCACCACGATACGATGAACCCTTGTTAGTTGTGTTAAAGAGTTCGTCGAGGTGATTCTGTGGTCAAATTTTGAAGGTAGTTGGAGCTCATTTGCCGAAGTTACTGACGTTCAAAGCTTGAAAAGTCACGAAAGATGTGTGTTTGAGCACATCAATTACTCGTTTTCTAGAAAACTCACCACGATACAATGAAGCCTTAGTTGTCATGTTAAAGAGCTCGTCGAGGTGATTCTGTGGTCAAATTTTGAAGGTATTTGGAGCTCATTTGCCGAAGTTACGGAGGTTCAAAGCTTGAAAAGTCACGAAAGATGTGTGTTTGAGTACATAAATTACTCGTTTCCTAGAAATCTCACCAAGATACAATGAAGCCTTATTAATCGTGTTAAAGTGCTCGTCGAGGTGATTCTGTGGTCAAATTTTGAAGGTAGTTGGAGATCATTTGCCGAAGTTACGGAGGTTCAAAGGTTGAAAAGTCACGAAAGATGTGTGTTTGAGTACATAAATTACTCGTTTCCTAGAAATCTCACCAAGATACAATGAAGCCTTATTAATCGTGTTAAAGTGCTCGTCGAGGTGATTCTGTGGTCAAATTTTGAAGGTAGTTGGAGATCATTTGCCGAAGTTACGGAGGTTCAAAGCTTGAAAAGTCACGAAAGATGTGTGTTTGAGTACATAAATTACTCGTTTCCTAGAAATCTCACCAAGATACAATGAAGCCTTATTAATCGTGTTAAAGTGCTCGTCGAGGTGATTCTGTGGTCAAATTTTGAAGGTAGTTGGAGATCATTTGCCGAAGTTACGGAGGTTCAAAGCTTGAAAAGTCACGAAAGATGTGTGTTTGAGTACATAAATTACTCGTTTCCTAGAAATCTCACCAAGATACAATGAAGCCTTATTAATCGTGTTAAAGTGCTCGTCGAGGTGATTCTGTGGTCAAATTTTGAAGGTAGTTGGAGCTCATTTGCCGAAGTTACGGAGGTTCAAAGCTTGAAAAGTCACGAAAGATGTGTGTTTGAGTACATAAATTACTCGTTTCCTAGAAATCTCACCAAGATACAATGAAGCCTTATTAATCGTGTTAAAGTGCTCGTCGAGGTGATTCTGTGGTCAAATTTTGAAGGTAGTTGGAGATCATTTGCCGAAGTTACGGAGGTTCAAAGGTTGAAAAGTCACGAAAGATGTGTGTTTGTGCACATAAATTACTCGTTTTCTAGAAAACTCACCACGATACAATGAAGCCTTATTTGTCATGTTAAAGAGCTCGTCGAGGTGATTCTGTGGTCAAATTTTGAAGGTATTTGGAGCTCATTTGCCGAAGTTACGGAGATTCAAAGCTTGAAAAGTCACGAAAGAAGTGTGTTTGAGTACATAAATTACTCGTTTTCTAGAAAACTCACCGAGATACAATGAAGCCTTATTAGTCGTGTTCAAGTGCTTGTCGAGGTGATTCTGTGGTCAAATTTTGAAGGTAGTTGGAGCTCATTTGCCGAAGTTACGGAGGTTCAAAGCTTGAAAAGTCACGAAAGATGTGTGTTTGAGCACATCTATTACTCGTTTTCTAGAAAACTCACCGAGATACAATGAAGCCTTATATGTCATGTTAAAGAGCTCGTCGAGATGATTCTGTGGTCAAATTTTGAAGGTAGTTGGAGCTCATTTGCCAAAGTTACGGAGGTTCAAAGCTTGAAAAGTCACGAAAGAAGTGTGTTTGTGCATGAAAATTACTCGTTTTCTAGAAAACTCACCACGATACAATGAACCCTTGTTAGTTGTGTTAAAGAGTTCGTCGAGGTGATTCTGTGGGAAAATTTTGAAGGTATTTGGAGCTCATTTGCCGAAGTTACGGAGGTTCAAAGCTTGAAAAGTCACGAAAGATCTGTGTTTGTGCACATAAATTACTCGTTTTCTAGAAAACTCACCACGATACAATGAACCCTTGTTAGTTGTGTTAAAGAGTTCGTCGAGGTGATTCTGTGGTCAAATTTTGAAGGTAGTTGGAGCTCATTTGCCGAAGTTACGGAGGTTCAAAGCTTGAAAAGTCACGAAAGAAGTGTGTTTGTGCACATAAATTACTCGTTTTCTAGAAAACTCACCACGATACGATGAACCCTTGTTAGTTGTGTTAAAGAGTTCGTCGAGGTGATTCTGTGGTCAAATTTTGAAGGTAGTTGGAGCTCATTTGCCGAAGTTACTGAGGTTCAAAGCTTGAAAAGTCACGAAAGATGTGTGTTTGTGCACATAAATTACTCGTTTTCTAGAAAACTCACCGAGATACAATGAAGCCTTATTAGTCGTGTTCAAGTGCTTGTCGAGGTGATTCTGTGGTCAAATTTTGAAGGTAGTTGGAGCTCATTTGCCGAAGTTACGGAGGTTCAAAGCTTGAAAAGTCACGAAAGATGTGTGTTTGAGTACATAAATTACTCGTTTCCTAGAAATCTCACCAAGATACAATGAAGCCTTATTAATCGTGTTAAAGTGCTCGTCGAGGTGATTCTGTGGTCAAATTTTGAAGGTAGTTGGAGATCATTTGCCGAAGTTACGGAGGTTCAAAGGTTGAAAAGTCACGAAAGATGTGTGTTTGTGCACATAAATTACTCGTTTTCTAGAAAACTCACCACGATACAATGAAGCCTTATTTGTCATGTTAAAGAGCTCGTCGAGGTGATTCTGTGGTCAAATTTTGAAGGTATGTGGAGCTCATTTGCCGAAGTTACGGAGGTTCAAAGCTTGAAAAGTCACGAAAGATGTGTGTTTGAGCACATAAATTACTCGTTTTCTAGATAACTCACCGAGATACAATGAAGCCTTATTAGTCGTGTTAAAGTGCTCGTCGAGGTGATTCTGTGGTCAAATTTGGAAGGTAGTTGGAGCTCATTTGCCGAAGTTACGGAGGTTCAAAGCTTGAAAAGTCACGAAAGATGTGTGTTTGAGCACATAAATTACTCGTTTTCTAGATAACTCACCGAGATACAATGAAGCCTTATTAGTCGTGTTAAAGTGCTCGTCGAGGTGATTCTGTGGTCAAATTTTGAAGGTAGTTGGAGCTCATTTGCCGAAGTTACGGAGGTTCAAAGCTTGAAAAGTCACGAAAGATGTGTGTTTGAGTACATAAATTACTCGTTTCCTAGAAATCTCACCAAGATACAATGAAGCCTTGCTAGTTGTGTTAAAGTGCTCGTCGAGGTGATTCTGTGGTCAAATTTTGAAGGTAGTTGGAGATCATTTGCCGAAGTTACGGAGGTTCAAAGGTTGAAAAGTCACGAAAGATGTGTGTTTGTGCACATAAATTACTCGTTTTCTAGAAATCTCACCAAGATACAATGAAGCCTTGTTAGTTGTGTTAAAGAGCTCGTCGAGGTGATTCTGTGGTCAAATTTTGAAGCTATTTGGAACTCATTTGCCGAAGTGACGGAGGTTCAAAACTTGAAAAGTCACTAAAGAAGTGTGTTTGTGCACGAAAATTACTCGTTTTCTAGAAAACTCACCAAGATACAATGAAGCCTTATTAGTCGTGTTAAAGTGCTCGTCGAGGTGATTCTGTGGTCAAATTTTGAAGGTATTTGGAGCTCATTTGCCGAAGTTACGGAGGTTCAAAGTTTGAAAAGTCACGAAAGATGTGTGTTTGAGTACATAGATTGCTCGTTTTCTAGCAAACTCACCGAGATACAATGAAGCCTTATTAGTCGTGTTAAAGTGCTCGTCGAGGTGATTCTGTGGTCAAATTTTGAAGGTAGTTGGAGCTCATTTGCCGAAGTTACGGAGGTTCAAAGCTTGAAAAGTCACGAAAGATGTGTGTTTGAGTACATAAATTACTCGTTTTCTAGAAAACTCACCGAGATACAATGAAGCCTTATTAGTCGTGTTCAAGTGCTTGTCGAGGTGATTCTGTGGTCAAATTTTGAAGGTAGTTGGAGCTCATTTGCCGAAGTTACGGAGGTTCAAAGCTTGAAAAGTCACGAAAGATGTGTGTTTGAGCACATGAATTACTCGTTTTCTAGAAAACTCACCACGATACAATGAAGCCTTAGTTGTCATGTTAAAGAGCTCGTCGAGGTGATTCTGTGGTCAAATTTTGAAGGTATTTGGAGCTCATTTGCCGAAGTTACGGAGATTCAAACTTGAAAAGTCACGAAAGATGTGTGTTTGAGCACATCAATTACTCGTTTTCTAGAAAACTCACCACGATACAATGAAGCCTTAGTTGTCATGTTAAAGAGCTCGTCGAGGTGATTCTGTGGTCAAATTTTGAAGGTATTTGGAGCTCATTTGCCGAAGTTACGGAGGTTCAAAGCTTGAAAAGTCACGAAAGATGTGTGTTTGAGTACATAAATTACTCGTTTCCTAGAAATCTCACCAAGATACAATGAAGCCTTGCTAGTTGTGTTAAAGTGCTCGTCGAGGTGATTCTGTGGTCAAATTTTGAAGGTAGTTGGAGATCATTTGCCGAAGTTACGGAGGTTCAAAGGTTGAAAAGTCACGAAAGATGTGTGTTTGTGCACATAAATTACTCGTTTTCTAGAAATCTCACCAAGATACAATGAAGCCTTGTTAGTTGTGTTAAAGAGCTCGTCGAGGTGATTCTGTGGTCAAATTTTGAAGCTATTTGGAACTCATTTGCCGAAGTTACGGAGGTTCAAAACTTGAAAAGTCACTAAAGAAGTGTGTTTGTGCACGAAAATTACTCGTTTTCTAGAAAACTCACCAAGATACAATGAAGCCTTATTAGTCGTGTTAAAGTGCTCGTCGAGGTGATTCTGTGGTCAAATTTTGAAGGTATTTGGAGCTCATTTGCCGAAGTTACGGAGGTTCAAAGTTTGAAAACTCACGAAAGATGTGTGTTTGAGTACATAGATTGCTCGTTTTCTAGCAAACTCACCGAGATACAATGAAGCCTTATTAGTCGTGTTAAAGTGCTCGTCGAGGTGATTCTGTGGTCAAATTTTGAAGGTAGTTGGAGCTCATTTGCCGAAGTTACGGAGGTTCAAAGCTTGAAAAGTCACGAAAGATGTGTGTTTGAGTACATAAATTACTCGTTTTCTAGAAAACTCACCGAGATACAATGAAGCCTTATTAGTCGTGTTCAAGTGCTTGTCGAGGTGATTCTGTGGTCAAATTTTGAAGGTAGTTGGAGCTCATTTGCCGAAGTTACGGAGATTCAAATCTTGAAAAGTCACGAAAGAAGTGTGTTTGTGCACATAAATTACTCGTTTTCTAGAAAACTCACCACGATACAATGAACCCTTGTTAGTTGTGTTAAAGAGTTCGTCGAGGTGATTCTGTGGTCAAATTTTGAAGGTAGTTGGAGCTCATTTGCCGAAGTTACGGAGGTTCAAAGCTTGAAAAGTCACGAAAGAAGTGTGTTTGTGCATGAAAATTACTCGTTTTCTAGAAAACTCACCACGATACAATGAACCCTTGTTAGTTGTGTTAAAGAGTTCGTCGAGGTGATTCTGTGGGAAAATTTTGAAGGTATTTGGAGCTCATTTGCCGAAGTTACGGAGGTTCAAAGCTTGAAAAGTCACGAAAGATCTGTGTTTGTGCACATAAATTACTCGTTTTCTAGAAAACTCACCACGATACAATGAACCCTTGTTAGTTGTGTTAAAGAGTTCGTTGAGGTGATTCTGTGGTCAAATTTTGAAGGTAGTTGGAGCTCATTTGCCGAAGTTACGGAGGTTCAAAGCTTGAAAAGTCACGAAAGATGTGTGTTTGAGCACATCTATTACTCGTTTTCTAGAAAACTCACCGAGATACAATGAAGCCCTATTTGTCATGTTAAAGAGCTCGTCGAGGTGATTCTGTGGTCAAATTTTGAAGGTAGTTGGAGCTCATTTGCCGAAGTTACGGAGGTTCAAAGCTTGAAAAGTCACGAAAGATGTGTGTTTGAGCACATGAATTACTCGTTTTCTAGAAAACTCACCACGATACAATGAAGCCTTAGTTGTCATGTTAAAGAGCTCGTCGAGGTGATTCTGTGGTCAAATTTTGAAGGTATTTGGAGCTCATTTGCCGAAGTTACGGAGGTTCAAAGCTTGAAAAGTCACGAAAGATGTGTGTTTGAGTACATAAATTACTCGTTTCCTAGAAATCTCACCAAGATACAATGAAGCCTTGCTAGTTGTGTTAAAGTGCTCGTCGAGGTGATTCTGTGGTCAAATTTTGAAGGTAGTTGGAGATCATTTGCCGAAGTTACGGAGGTTCAAAGGTTGAAAAGTCACGAAAGATGTGTGTTTGTGCACATAAATTACTCGTTTTCTAGAAATCTCACCAAGATACAATGAAGCCTTGTTAGTTGTGTTAAAGAGCTCGTCGAGGTGATTCTGTGGTCAAATTTTGAAGCTATTTGGAACTCATTTGCCGAAGTTACGGAGGTTCAAAACTTGAAAAGTCACTAAAGAAGTGTGTTTGTGCACGAAAATTACTCGTTTTCTAGAAAACTCACCAAGATACAATGAAGCCTTATTAGTCGTGTTAAAGTGCTCGTCGAGGTGATTCTGTGGTCAAATTTTGAAGGTATTTGGAGCTCATTTGCCGAAGTTACGGAGGTTCAAAGTTTGAAAAGTCACGAAAGATGTGTGTTTGAGTACATAGATTGCTCGTTTTCTAGCAAACTCACCGAGATACAATGAAGCCTTATTAGTCGTGTTAAAGTGCTCGTCGAGGTGATTCTGTGGTCAAATTTTGAAGGTAGTTGGAGCTCATTTGCCGAAGTTACGGAGGTTCAAAGCTTGAAAAGTCACGAAAGATGTGTGTTTGAGTACATAAATTACTCGTTTTCTAGAAAACTCACCGAGATACAATGAAGCCTTATTAGTCGTGTTCAAGTGCTTGTCGAGGTGATTCTGTGTTCAAATTTTGAAGGTAGTTGGAGATCATTTGCCGAAGTTACGGAGGTTCAAAGCTTGAAAAGTCACGAAAGATGTGTGTTTGAGCACATAAATTACTCGTTTCCTAGAAATCTCACCAAGATACAATGAAGCCTTGCTAGTTGTGTTAAAGTGCTCGTCGAGGTGATTCTGTGGTCAAATTTTGAAGGTAGTTGGAGATCATTTGCCGAAGTTACGGAGGTTCAAAGGTTGAAAAGTCACGAAAGATGTGTGTTTGTGCACATAAATTACTCGTTTTCTAGAAATCTCACCAAGATACAATGAAGCCTTGTTAGTTGTGTTAAAGAGCTCGTCGAGGTGCTTCTGTGGTCAAATTTTGAAGCTATTTGGAACTCATTTGCCGAAGTTACGGAGGTTCAAAACTTGAAAAGTCACTAAAGAAGTGTGTTTGTGCACGAAAATTACTCGTTTTCTAGAAAACTCACCAAGATACAATGAAGCCTTATTAGTCGTGTTAAAGTGCTCGTCGAGGTGATTCTGTGGTCAAATTTTGAAGGTATTTGGAGCTCATTTGCCGAAGTTACGGAGGTTCAAAGTTTGAAAAGTCACGAAAGATGTGTGTTTGAGTACATAGATTGCTCGTTTTCTAGCAAACTCACCGAGATACAATGAAGCCTTATTAGTCGTGTTAAAGTGCTCGTCGAGGTGATTCTGTGGTCAAATTTTGAAGGTAGTTGGAGCTCATTTGCCGAAGTTACGGAGGTTCAAAGCTTGAAAAGTCACGAAAGATGTGTGTTTGAGTACATAAATTACTCGTTTTCTAGAAAACTCACCGAGATACAATGAAGCCTTATTAGTCGTGTTCAAGTGCTTGTCGAGGTGATTCTGTGGTCAAATTGTGAAGGTAGTTGGAGCTCATTTGCCGAAGTTACGGAGATTCAAATCTTGAAAAGTCACGAAAGAAGTGTGTTTGTGCACTTAAATTACTCGTTTTCTAGAAAACTCACCACGATACAATGAACTCTTGTTAGTTGTGTTAAAGAGTTCGTCGAGGTGATTCTGTGGTCAAATTTTGAAGGTAGTTGGAGCTCATTTGCCGAAGTTACGGAGGTTCAAAGCTTGAAAAGTCACGAAAGAAGTGTGTTTGTGCATGAAAATTACTCGTTTTCTAGAAAACTCACCACGATACAATGAACCCTTGTTTTTTTTTTTTTTTTTTTTTTGTGCCCGAGGAGGTGGAAATCTTCAAAAAGACACCCGACCGCTCGGGGTCGGGTAGTGTGGGATTCGAGCCTGAGCCCGCCTACCCACTAAAACCACCCCCTCTCTTCTTATGGCCCCGGTATCGCCTGGTAGGCATTCCTTCGGGGCGCCAAGTCGTAAGAGCTTCTCGCTATGCGTCCGTCCTTCTTCTTCTGTGCCGTTCCCGCACAATCTTCTTCCGCATGATCTTCTTGACCATGCACTCAAACGCTCTCCACTTACATTCACTCTCTACGAGTTCAGCGCCGATCGTTCCACGGTCCAGGTTGAGCCCCGCCCCCCTGGCCTCAGTCCGATCGGTCTCCCACTCCGGACATCCCCAGATTGTGTGCTCTGGGGAGTCCGCAACTCCTGGCTCCTCGCAGAACCAGCAGCCGTCACTCTCTTCAACCTTTATTTTGTGCAAGTATTTCCCGAACACTCCGTGTCCGGTAAACACCTGCGTTAGTTCGTACCCGGTCCTCGTCCATTCGCATTCGACCCATCGTCTAATGCTCGGAACGAAGACCTTCACCCATCCATCATACACACCCCACTCACTCTCCCACTCACTCATCACTCTCTCTGCGGCCTCCCTCCTAAAACCTTTACCTCTCTCCCACACCATTCTCCTCTCTTCCACTCGCAGTCTGATGGGAGGAATCTTGGCCAGCGCCAAGACCGCTGCGCACGGGACCGTTCTGTATGCGCAGGCCACCCTGATCGCGAGCCTTCTGTTTGCCCGCTCCAGGACGGCCCTACACATCTTGGTCCTCAACACTCCGTGCCACACCGGCACAGCGTACAGAAGCGCCGACGACGCCGCCATGACCATCACCCTTCTCCTCTCAAATCCCATGCCGTTGACTCTGGGTAGGATGCCCTCCAGCTTTTGGATTATTCCTCCCACTTTGTCGGCAGTCCTTCGAGCGTGTTCGGCGAACCTCGCGTCTTTGCCGAACCATACCCCCAGATATTTAATGCTTGTAGTCGTCTCGTACCTGAAACGATCTACAACTAAACTCATATTAGTGAGCTTACGTCTCCCAGCGAGTAGCACCATTTCGGTCTTCTCGGACGCCATACAGAGCCCTTTAGCTCTGAATGTGTCAATGACCATCTCCATGGCTTCCTTGGTCCTCAACTCCAGTGTGTTTCTGCACCCGGCAGTAACCACCAGCGCCAGATCATCCGCGTACGCCACTGGTGTGACGCCCCTCGGATAATCCAGCTTCAGCAGCTCGTCGTAATAGAGGTTCCACAATACGGGGCCTAACACCGACCCCTGCGGGACCCCACACGACATTTCCCTTACATCCCCGTTAGGCAGCTGCACTGTCCTTTCGTCCAGGTACGATTGCACCACACCTACAACATAGTTGCTAACCTGGGACCTCTTAAGTGTTTCAACTATGAGATCCCATGGCGCAGAATTGAACGCATTCTTAACGTCAATCGTTACCATCACACACAATCCTGCATGAGTGGTTCTCGTCTCCTTAATTCTCTCCACGACCTTCATTACGGCCCGCATTGCGTCGATAGTGCTCCTACCCTTCACGAAACCGAACTGGTTTTGATCAATCATTCCACGCTCAATGGCCTCCGCCATCAGCCTGGTCTTGATCACTTTCTCCGCGACCTTCCCGAGCCCGTCGATGAGACAGATGGGACGATACGACGCCTCCGCTGTCGGGTCTTTCTTCGGCTTCTCCGCCAGAACTAACCGGGCCCTCTTCCATATTTTCGGGAATTGCCCTGTCACCAGGATGTTCGTGACACAGTCTGCCATCCCTTGGGGCTTAATCTCAAGGTAGGTCTTAATGACCTCATTGGGAATTCCGTCCAACCCTGGGGCCTTTCGGCTCCCTAGTTCCCTGGCCGCCTGTCGAATCTCCTCTGCCGAGACCCGTTCCACGTCCTCGGCACCTACAACAATTCTGTCCCATCTTACTTTGTCTTTTCTCGGGAAGAGTTCGTCCACGCGCTTTAGCATGTCGGTCTCCGCCAAGTGGCTCGGTTTCAGGCGCCCGAGCTTCTCTGCCACAATCCTGTAGCCGAGACCCCAGACGTTCGTCTCCAAGTTATCGCACAGCTTTTTCCATGCGTTCCTCTTGGCATTCCGAATGGAATCCTTGAGGATCTTCTTGGCTCTTCCATATTCGTCTTCTGCTGCACTTCTCTCCTCGTTCGTTTCTCTGGCTCCCTTTATCCTCGTCATCCTTCGTCTGGCCTGCAAACATTCCTTCCTGTGCGTACCTACTGTTTCGTTCCACCAGTAGACCGCCTTTTTGCCCCCTGTTTTTGCACTCTTCTTGAGTAGGCACTGGTCGCAGGCTTCCCCAATTTCCTCGACTATTTGGTCAGGTTCGGTTCCGCCCCACCCTAAAACACGCTCGTTGACGTATTTAATCAACTTACCAATTCCTTTCTCGGTCACGATCCATCCTTTCTTATTTCTCTCATCTTTCACTCCTAGAGTTTCGGTTCCATTCCCTACAATTCTGTAGGTTATGTACCTGTGTCCACTTCCACTCAGCACGTCCCGCTCGACCTGCCATTGACTCACCATGCGCGCTACGATAGCGCCACTCATAGTTACGTCTATGACAGATCTTCCATTCTTGTTGCCGAACGTCCACTCTCCCCCGTTGTTGTGCGGGGTGAGCTCTCTCGCTTCAACGAACTCCTCCAGGACTCTCCCGTAGGCATTCCTGACGCCAGAACCAAATATCTGGCATTTCGCATTGAAGTCCCCAGCTATGAGGACTCTCCTGCCGTCCATGCCTCCTACAAAATTATCTAACCGATTAATCATGGCCTCGAACTCACCTGTGGTCTTATTCGGCGAGAAGTATACCGAGACCAGCGTAAATCGGCCCAGTTCCACCGCCACGAACCCCCGGTCCCTGTGGATCGACTTCGCTCTCATCCCGCTTTTAAGCCAAATGAACGCTCCATCGTCATTATCCCTGATGACATTCTTCAGGGCTTGGTTAGGCTCCTGCCCCAGAACGACATCAATGTCCTGTTCTCTGATCGTCTGGTACAGCAAGTCGGTAGCAACCCGCCTTCTGTCCAGATTGATCTGTAGACATCTGAGTTCCTTAAATACCGCCATCGTGCCATTTACACTCTCCACATTCACTCCCGCTCCTAAAACACGCATACCGATTATACTATTTAATCTACTTACTAGATTTGTTCCGTGCTCCTCTCCTCGGTAGCCTTCCCAATCTCGTCCTTATTTTTGGACATCCCTGGTTGCGGCTCAGTTGTTTTTTCCGGGTCAGTACCCCTACCGCCTGCAAATGCCTTTACTGGCCCCTTGCAGTTGGGTCCGCCCGCGCTGTGGCCCTCCGCTTTACAGAGGGGGCAGTAGCGAGGATCTTTACAATCCTTCGCCCTGTGCCCCTCCTTCCCACAACGGGCGCACAGTCGGGTCCTATCTACGCCTTTACATGCCTGTGCCCGATGTCCCAGTTCCCAGCACCGGTAGCATCTTCCCGAGTCCTTCCTCTCCTTAAGCCGGCACATATTAATGCCGACTCTCAAATCGGTGACTACTCGAAGATTCTCGGCGTCCCCCTCTCTAACGAGGAACGTGGCGGTTTGGCAGCTTCCATAGCTTGCCTTAAGCCCCTTGAGCCGGAGCTTCTTGGAGTCCAGACCGGTCGCGGTGGCCACCGCACTAGTGGCTTCTTCCCCTGTAGTGACTCCATCCAGTCCCGTAAGCTGGAACACTACAATTTTACTATTCGCCCCCGACCTTACGTTACCTTCCCCCATTCCTTTTCCCAGGATGTTTTTCAGCTCCTCTCCCTGTTCGCCTCCTTTAGGGAGCGTGATTAGCACCTCACCTTTTTTCGTCTCCCTGACTGTCCCGATGTCAACCTTGGTTTGGCTGTTGGCAACCAGTTGTCGGACTTTACGGAGGGTGTCGCTGTAACTTACCCCCTCCTGTTTAGCCACGAAGACTACCTCTTCTTCTGATCTTTTAGGACCAGGTTCCTGTACTGCCTCCCTCCCGGAGGATGTCCCTCCAGGTAAGTACAGCTTTACCCTGATGTTCTCTTTCAGGGTCCAGCATGCTAGTTCGCAGACCTTCCGAAGTTGCCACGGGTTGGCATCCGGAACCAATGGGATGGACACGCTGTCTCTCCCCTCTTCCAGCATTGTTCCCGCGAGGACCTTGAGGGCTTCAAAAACCCCTACCGGCCCTGTACTCTCCAACTCCTGAAAGTAGACGTGCTTGGTTTTCGTAACTACCTTACCTCCTTTCCTAAGGTTGCACGTCTGCACGAGGCTGGCCATCCTCCCTTCTTCAGCCTCGAGCTCCCTCAGCTCTGGGAGAAGCTGCAGAAATCGCTCCTTCAGCGCGCTATCTCCCTTACCTACCAGGACCGCGAGGTCCATCCTAAAACCCTCACTGATAGGGTCTCCACGAGCTATCTCAGTAGCTTCAAAGATCCCATCGTCCCATCTCTCCTTGATGGCCTCCAAGATCTTTCCCTCCCTAGCTAAAGTTGTTAGCCTCATTTTAACCTCACCATTTTTTCTCTTCTCCTCAGTTTCCGTCTGGCATTCAACAGACACTCCCTCCCGCTTGCCAGCCCTTAGTCGAGCGACCTCGTCCCTTAGTCTTTTATTCTCCTCCTCGAGTTTCCTGTTCTCCTGCCCCTTCCCCTCTTTCTCCAGCACCATGCTCCTAATCGTGCTTTTCAGCACAGAGACAGCGTCCACTAGTTCCTGTTTGGGGTGGTAAGACTCCTTCAGGATTCTATCGACATCGTCTACCTGTTCCCTGGCTACTTCCAAGAGAGCCCTGGGACCTTCTTCCTCTCCTCCCACAATGGATTCATCCATCCTCTTCCTCTTCCCTTTTGGTGCACTGTTTGGCACCTCTTCTACGGAGAATACCGGACAATGCACTTCCACGTTTTGCCCACTTACCACATTTTCTTCTGTTTCCCCTCCTTTGTCCTTGGGCGGAGTCCTCTGCACCTTACCTCTCTTTGCGAATCCTATCTCAGCTCCTTCTACCTCCTCTTTCCTCATCAAGCTCTCCGGAACACTTCCCTTCCTTACGAGCGGCATAGTCACTCTCCCAGTTACATCCCTCCTTTCCTTCAAAATTGTTTTGGCTACAGCACCTTTTTTTCCCGAAGGAACCCCAAGTTTAGAGTCCTGGATCTCCATGGAGTTGCCGGGGGTTTCAGAGGCTCCGAGTGCCTCAGCGATGTTAACCACACCCCAGTAAGGCCTTACTCCGCACAACCTCACCTCTAACCGCTGAAAAAAAAAAAAAAAAAAAAAAAAAAAAAAAAAAAAGAAAAAATTTAAATAACGCTAACGGTGTAAATTAACGTAACGTTGAAGACACGGCACGCGAAAAGACACCGATCTAATAATGTCCATGCAAAAAGTCACCGAAGTATCTTATCAATCACGTCGTCAGCGTGCAGGGCAAAAATTAGTTTTCGCACTGCCAAAACCGCTGTTTCTTCGGCTTAGCGTTGAAAAACACTGCTTTACGTCGACGATGCGAAAACTAAAACCGATTTATATCGGAGCACACTTCCACACGTCCGCCTTCGACCGTGGTCCGCCTTCTACTAATCAATGAACCCTTGTTAGTTGTGTTAAAGAGTTCGTCGAGGTGATTCTGTGGGAAAATTTTGAAGGTATTTGGAGCTCATTTGCCGAAGTTACGGAGGTTCAAAGCTTGAAAAGTCACGAAAGATCTGTGTTTGTGCACATAAATTACTCGTTTTCTAGAAAACTCACCACGATACAATGAACCCTTGTTAGTTGTGTTAAAGAGTTCGTCGAGGTGATTCTGTGGTCAAATTTTGAAGGTAGTTGGAGCTCATTTGCCGAAGTTACGGAGATTCAAAGCTTGAAAAGTCACGAAAGAAGCGTGTTTGTGCACATAAATAACTCGTTTTCTAGAAAACTCACCACGATACGATGAACCCTTGTTAGTTGTGTTAAAGAGTTCGTCGAGGTGATTCTGTGGTCAAATTTTGAAGGTAGTTGGAGCTCATTTGCCGAAGTTACTGACGTTCAAAGCTTGAAAAGTCACGAAAGATGTGTGTTTGAGCACATCTATTACTCGTTTTCTAGAAAACTCACCGAGATACAATGAAGCCTTATTTGTCATGTTAAAGAGCTCGTCGAGGTGATTCTGTGGTCAAATTTTGAAGGTAGTTGGAGCTCATTTGCCGAAGTTACGGAGGTTCAAAGCTTGAAAAGTCACGAAAGATGTGTGTTTGAGCACATGAATTACTCGTTTTCTAGAAAACTCACCACGATACAATGAAGCCTTAGTTGTCATGTTAAAGAGCTCGTCGAGGTGATTCTGTGGTCAAATTTTGAAGGTATTTGGAGCTCATTTGCCGAAGTTACGGAGATTCAAAGCTTGAAAAGTCACGAAAGATGTGTGTTTGAGCACATAAATTACTCGTTTTCTAGAAAACTCACCAAGATACAATGAAGCCTTATTTGTCATGTTAAATAGCTCGTCGAGGTGATTCTGTGGTCAAATTTTGAAGGTAGTTGGAGCTCATTTGCCGAAGTTACGGAGGTTCAAAGTTTGAAAAGTCACGAAAGATGTGTGTTTGAGTACATAGATTGCTCGTTTTCTAGCAAACTCACCGAGATACAATGAAGCCTTATTAGACGTGTTAAAGTGCTCGTCGAGGTGATTCTGTGGTCAAGTTTTGAAGGTAGTTGGAGCTCATTTGCCGAAGTTACGGAGGTTCAAAGCTTGAAAAGTCACGAAAGATGTGTGTTTGAGCACATAAATTACTCGTTTTCTAGAAAACTCACCGAGATACAATGAAGCCTTATTAGTTGTGTTAAAGTGCTCGTCGAGGTGATTCTGTGGTCAAATTTTGAAGGTAGTTGGAGATCATTTGCCGAAGTTACGGAGGTTCAAAGCTTGAAAAGTCACGAAAGATGTGTGTTTGAGCACATAAATTACTCGTTTTCTAGAAATCTCACCAAGATACAATGAAGCCTTATTTGTCATGTTAAAGAGCTCGTCGAGGTGATTCTGTGGTCAAATTTTGAAGGTATGTGGAGCTCATTTACCGAAGTTACGGAGGTTCAAAGCTTGAAAAGTCACGAAAGATGTGTGTTTGAGCACATAAATTACTCGTTTTCTAGATAACACACCGAGATACAATGAAGCCTTATTAGTCGTGTTAAAGTGCTCGTCGAGGTGATTCTGTGGTCAAATTTTGAAGGTAGTTGGAGCTCATTTGCCGAAGTTACGGAGGTTCAAAGCTTGAAAAGTCACGAAAGATGTGTGTTTGAGCACATAAATTACTCGTTTTCTAGATAACTCACCGAGATACAATGAAGCCTTATTAGTCGTGTTAAAGTGCTCGTCGAGGTGATTCTGTGGTCAAATTTTGAAGGTAGTTGGAGCTCATTTGCCGAAGTTACGGAGGTTCAAAGCTTGAAAAGTCACGAAAGATGTGTGTTTGTGCACATAAATTACTCGTTTTCTAGAAATCTCACCAAGATACAATGAAGCCTTGTTAGTTGTGTTAAAGAGCTCGTCGAGGTGATTCTGTGGTCAAATTTTGAAGCTACTTGGAACTCATTTGCCGAAGTTACGGAGGTTCAAAACTTGAAAAGTCACTAAAGAAGTGTGTTTGTGCACGAAAATTACTCGTTTTCTAGAAAACTCACCAAGATACAATGAAGCCTTATTAGTCGTGTTAAAGTGCTCGTCGAGGTGATTCTGTGGTCAAATTTTGAAGGTATTTGGAGCTCATTTGCCGAAGTTACGGAGGTTCAAAGTTTGAAAAGTCACGAAAGATGTGTGTTTGAGTACATAGATTGCTCGTTTTCTAGCAAACTCACCGAGATACAATGAAGCCTTATTAGTCGTGTTAAAGTGCTCGTCGAGGTGATTCTGTGGTCAAATTTTGAAGGTAGTTGGAGCTCATTTGCCGAAGTTACTGAGGTTCAAAGCTTGAAAAGTCACGAAAGATGTGTGTTTGAGCACATAAATTACTCGTTTTCTAGATAACTCACCGAGATACAATGAAGCCTTATTAGTCGTGTTAAAGTGCTCGTCGAGGTGATTCTGTGGTCAAATTTTGAAGGTAGTTGGAGCTCATTTGCCGAAGTTACGGAGGTTCAAAGCTTGAAAAGTCACGAAAGATGTGTGTTTGAGCACATAAATTACTCGTTTTCTAGATAACTCACCGAGATACAATGAAGCCTTATTAGTCGTGTTAAAGTGCTCGTCGAGGTGATTCTGTGGTCAAATTTTGAAGGTAGTTGGAGCTCATTTGCCGAAGTTACTGAGGTTCAAAGCTTGAAAAGTCACGAAAGATGTGTGTTTGAGCACATCTATTACTCGTTTTCTAGAAAACTCACCGAGATACAATGAAGCCTTATTTGTCATGTTAAAGAGCTCGTCGAGGTGATTCTGTGGTCAAATTTTGAAGGTAGTTGGAGCTCATTTGCCGAAGTTACGGAGGTTCAAAGCTTGAAAAGTCACGAAAGATGTGTGTTTGATCACATGAATTACTCGTTTTCTAGAAAACTCACCACGATACAATGAAGCCTTAGTTGTTATGTTAAAGAGCTCGTCGAGGTGATTCTGTGGTCAAATTTTGAAGGTATTTGGAGCTCATTTGCCGAAGTTACGGAGATTCAAACTTGAAAAGTCACGAAAGATGTGTGTTTGAGCACATCAATTACTCGTTTTCTAGAAAACTCACCACGATACAATGAAGCCTTAGTTGTCATGTTAAAGAGCTCGTCGAGGTGATTCTGTGGTCAAATTTTGAAGGTATTTGGAGCTCATTTGCCGAAGTTACGGAGATTCAAAGCTTGAAAAGTCACGAAAGATGTGTGTTTGAGCACATAAATTACTCGTTTTCTAGAAAACTCACCAAGATACAATGAAGCCTTATTTGTCATGTTAAATAGCTCGTCGAGGTGATTCTGTGGTCAAATTTTGAAGGTAGTTGGAGCTCATTTGCCGAAGTTACTGAGGTTCAAAGCTTGAAAAGTCACGAAAGATGTGTGTTTGAGCACATCTATTACTCGTTTTCTAGAAAACTCACCGAGATACAATGAAGCCTTATTTGTCATGTTAAAGAGCTCGTCGAGGTGGTTCTGTGGTCAAATTTTGAAGGTAGTTGGAGCTCATTTGCCGAAGTTACGGAGGTTCAAAGCTTGAAAAGTCACGAAAGATGTGTGTTTGAGTACATAAATTACTCGTTTCCTAGAAATCTCACCAAGATACAATGAAGCCTTGCTAGTTGTGTTAAAGAGCTCGTCGAGGTGATTCTGTGGTCAAATTTTGAAGCTATTTGGAACTCATTTGCCGAAGTTACGGAGGTTCAAAGCTTGAAAAGTCACGAAAGATGTGTGTTTGTGCACATAAATTACTCGTTTTCTAGAAAACTCACCACGATACAATGAAGACTTAGTTGTCATGTTAAAGAGCTCGTCGAGGTGATTCTGTGGTCAAATTTTTAAGCAATTTGAAGCACATTTGCCGAAGTTACGGAGATTCAAAGCTTGAAAAGTCACGAAAGATGTGTGTTTGATCACATAAATTACTCGTTTTCTAGAAATCTCACCAAGATACAATGAAGCCTTATTAGTCATGTTAAAGAGCTCGTCGAGGTGATTCTGTGGTCAAATTTTGAAGGTATTTGGAGCTCATTTGCCGAAGTTACGGAGATTCAAACTTGAAAAGTCACGAAAGATGTGTGTTTGAGCACATGAATTACTCGTTTTCTAGAAAACTCACCACGATACAATGAAGCCTTAGTTGTCATGTTAAAGAGCTCGTCGAGGTGATTCTGTGGTCAAATTTTGAAGGTATTTGGAGCTCATTTGCCGAAGTTACGGAGATTCAAAGCTTGAAAAGTCACGAAAGATGTGTGTTTGAGCACATAAATTACTCGTTTTCTAGAAAACTCACCAAGATACAATGAAGCCTTATTTGTCATGTTAAATAGCTCGTCGAGGTGATTCTGTGGTCAAATTTTGAAGGTAGTTGGAGCTCATTTGCCGAAGTTACGGAGGTTCAAAGTTTGAAAAGTCACGAAAGATGTGTGTTTGAGTACATAGATTGCTCGTTTTCTAGCAAACTCACCGAGATACAATGAAGCCTTATTAGACGTGTTAAAGTGCTCGTCGAGGTGATTCTGTGGTCAAGTTTTGAAGGTAGTTGGAGCTCATTTGCCGAAGTTACGGAGGTTCAAAGCTTGAAAAGTCACGAAAGATGTGTGTTTGAGCACATAAATTACTCGTTTTCTAGAAAACTCACCGAGATACAATGAAGCCTTATTAGTTGTGTTAAAGTGCTCGTCGAGGTGATTCTGTGGTCAAATTTTGAAGGTAGTTGGAGATCATTTGCCGAAGTTACGGAGGTTCAAAGCTTGAAAAGTCACGAAAGATGTGTGTTTGAGCACATAAATTACTCGTTTTCTAGAAATCTCACCAAGATACAATGAAGCCTTATTTGTCATGTTAAAGAGCTCGTCGAGGTGATTCTGTGGTCAAATTTTGAAGGTATGTGGAGCTCATTTACCGAAGTTACGGAGGTTCAAAGCTTGAAAAGTCACGAAAGATGTGTGTTTGAGCACATAAATTACTCGTTTTCTAGATAACACACCGAGATACAATGAAGCCTTATTAGTCGTGTTAAAGTGCTCGTCGAGGTGATTCTGTGGTCAAATTTTGAAGGTAGTTGGAGCTCATTTGCCGAAGTTACGGAGGTTCAAAGCTTGAAAAGTCACGAAAGATGTGTGTTTGTGCACATAAATTACTCGTTTTCTAGAAATCTCACCAAGATACAATGAAGCCTTGTTAGTTGTGTTAAAGAGCTCGTCGAGGTGATTCTGTGGTCAAATTTTGAAGCTACTTGGAACTCATTTGCCGAAGTTACGGAGGTTCAAAACTTGAAAAGTCACTAAAGAAGTGTGTTTGTGCACGAAAATTACTCGTTTTCTAGAAAACTCACCAAGATACAATGAAGCCTTATTAGTCGTGTTAAAGTGCTCGTCGAGGTGATTCTGTGGTCAAATTTTGAAGGTATTTGGAGCTCATTTGCCGAAGTTACGGAGGTTCAAAGTTTGAAAAGTCACGAAAGATGTGTGTTTGAGTACATAGATTGCTCGTTTTCTAGCAAACTCACCGAGATACAATGAAGCCTTATTAGTCGTGTTAAAGTGCTCGTCGAGGTGATTCTGTGGTCAAATTTTGAAGGTAGTTGGAGCTCATTTGCCGAAGTTACGGAGGTTCAAAGCTTGAAAAGTCACGAAAGATGTGTGTTTGAGTACATAAATTACTCGTTTTCTAGAAAACTCACCGAGATACAATGAAGCCTTATTAGTCGTGTTCAAGTGCTTGTCGAGGTGATTCTGTGGTCAAATTTTGAAGGTAGTTGGAGCTCATTTGCCGAAGTTACTGAGGTTCAAAGCTTGAAAAGTCACGAAAGATGTGTGTTTGAGCACATAAATTACTCGTTTTCTAGATAACTCACCGAGATACAATGAAGCCTTATTAGTCGTGTTAAAGTGCTCGTCGAGGTGATTCTGTGGTCAAATTTTGAAGGTAGTTGGAGCTCATTTGCCGAAGTTACGGAGGTTCAAAGCTTGAAAAGTCACGAAAGATGTGTGTTTGAGCACATAAATTACTCGTTTTCTAGATAACTCACCGAGATACAATGAAGCCTTATTAGTCGTGTTAAAGTGCTCGTCGAGGTGATTCTGTGGTCAAATTTTGAAGGTAGTTGGAGCTCATTTGCCGAAGTTACTGAGGTTCAAAGCTTGAAAAGTCACGAAAGATGTGTGTTTGAGCACATCTATTACTCGTTTTCTAGAAAACTCACCGAGATACAATGAAGCCTTATTTGTCATGTTAAAGAGCTCGTCGAGGTGGTTCTGTGGTCAAATTTTGAAGGTAGTTGGAGCTCATTTGCCGAAGTTACGGAGGTTCAAAGCTTGAAAAGTCACGAAAGATGTGTGTTTGAGTACATAAATTACTCGTTTCCTAGAAATCTCACCAAGATACAATGAAGCCTTGCTAGTTGTGTTAAAGAGCTCGTCGAGGTGATTCTGTGGTCAAATTTTGAAGCTATTTGGAACTCATTTGCCGAAGTTACGGAGGTTCAAAGCTTGAAAAGTCACGAAAGATGTGTGTTTGTGCACATAAATTACTCGTTTTCTAGAAAACTCACCACGATACAATGAAGACTTAGTTGTCATGTTAAAGAGCTCGTCGAGGTGATTCTGTGGTCAAATTTTTAAGCAATTTGAAGCACATTTGCCGAAGTTACGGAGATTCAAAGCTTGAAAAGTCACGAAAGATGTGTGTTTGATCACATAAATTACTCGTTTTCTAGAAATCTCACCAAGATACAATGAAGCCTTATTAGTCATGTTAAAGAGCTCGTCGAGGTGATTCTGTGGTCAAATTTTGAAGGTATTTGGAGCTCATTTGCCGAAGTTACGGAGATTCAAACTTGAAAAGTCACGAAAGATGTGTGTTTGAGCTCATCAATCACTCGTTTTCTAGAAAACTCACCACGATACAATGAAGCCTTATTAGTCGTGTTAAAGTGCTCTTCGAGGTGATTCTGTGGTCAAATTTTGAAGGTATTTGGAGCTCATATGCCGAAGTTACGGAGGTTCAAAGTTTGAAAAGTCACGAAAGATGTGTGTTTGAGTACATAGATTGCTCGTTTTCTAGCAAACTCACCGAGATACAATGAAGCCTTAGTTGTCATGTTAAAGAGCTCGTCGAGGTGATTCTGTGGTCAAATTTTTAAGCAATTTGAAGCACATTTGCCGAAGTTACGGAGATTCAAAGCTTGAAAAGTCACGAAAGATGTGTGTTTGATCACATAAATTACTCGTTTTCTAGAAATCTCACCAAGATACAATGAAGCCTTATTAGTCGTGTTAAAGTGCTCGTCGAGGTGATTCTGTGGTCAAATTTTGAAGGTAGTTGGAGATCATTTGCCGAAGTTACGGAGATTCAAAGCTTGAAAAGTCACGAAAGATGTGTGTTTGAGTACATAAATTACTCGTTTCCTAGAAATCTCACCAAGATACAATGAAACCTTGCTAGTTGTGTTAAAGTGCTCGTCGAGGTGATTCTGTGGTCAAATTTTCAAGGTAGTTGGAGCTCATTTGCCGAAGTTACGGAGGTTCAAAGCTTGAAAAGTCACGAAAGATGTGTGTTTGAGTACATAAATTACTCGTTTCCTAGAAATCTCACCAAGATACAATGAAGCCTTAGTTGTCATGTTAAAGAGCTCGTCGAGGTGATTCTGTGGTCAAATTTTGAAGGTAGTTGGAGATCATTTGCCGAAGTTACGGAGGTTCA
The DNA here is from genome assembly GCF_040115645.1 of Euwallacea fornicatus. Taxonomy (NCBI): domain Eukaryota; kingdom Metazoa; phylum Arthropoda; class Insecta; order Coleoptera; family Curculionidae; genus Euwallacea; species Euwallacea fornicatus. The sequence continues at coordinate 278,533 of NW_027096057.1, read as the reverse complement.
AAGGTTGAAAAGTCACGAAAGATGTGTGTTTGAGCACATGAATTACTCGTTTTCTAGAAAACTCACCACGATACAATGAAGCCTTTTTAGTTGTGTTAAAGTGCTCGTCGAGGTGATTCTGTGGTCAAATTTTGAAGGTAGTTGGAGATCATTTGCCGAAGTTACGGAGGTTCAAAGCTTGAAAAGTCACGAAAGAAGTGTGTTTGTGCACATAAATTACTCGTTTTCTAGAAAACTCACCACGATACAATGAACCTTTGTTAGTTGTGTTAAAGAGTTCGTCGAGGTGATTCTGTGGTCAAATTTTGAAGGTATTTGGAGCTCATTTGCCGAAGTTACGGAGGTTCAAAGCTTGAAAAGTCACGAAAGATGTGTGTTTGAGCACATGAATTACTCGTTTTCTAGAAAACTCACCACGATACAATGAAGCCTTTTTAGTTGTGTTAAAGTGCTCGTCGAGGTGATTCTGTGGTCAAATTTTGAAGGTAGTTGGAGATCATTTGCCGAAGTTACGGAGGTTCAAAGCTTGAAAAGTCACGAAAGAAGTGTGTTTGTGCTCATAAATTACTCGTTTTCTAGAAAACTCACCACGATACAATGAACCTTTGTTAGTTGTGTTAAAGAGTTCGTTGAGGTGATTCTGTGGTCAAATTTTGAAGGTATTTAGAGCTCATTTGCCGAAGTTACGGAGATTCAAAGCTTGAAAAGTCACGAAAGATGTGTGTTTGAGCACATAAATTACTCGTTTTCTAGAAACCTCACCAAGATACAATGAAGCCTTATTTGTCATGGTAAAGAGCTCGTCGAGGTGATTCTGTCGTCAAATTTTGAAGGTAGTTGGAGCTCATTTGCCGAAGTTACGGAGGTTCAAAGCTTGAAAAGTCACGAAAGATGTGTGTTTGAGCACATCAATTACTCGTTTTCTAGAAAACTCACCACGATACAATGAAGCCTTAGTTGTCATGTTAAAGAGCTCGTCGAGGTGATTCTGTGGTCAAATTTTGAAGGTATTTGGAGCTCATTTGCCGAAGTTACGGAGATTCAAAGCTTGAAAAGTCACGAAAGATCTGTGTTTGTGCACATAAATTACTCGTTTTCTAGAAAACTCACTGAGATACAATGAAGCCTTATTTGTCATGTTAAATAGCTCGTCGAGGTGATTCTGTGGTCAAATTTTGAAGGTATTTGGAGCTCATTTGCCGAAGTTACGGAGGTTCAAAACTTGAAAAGTCACGAAAGATGTGTGTTTGTGCACATAAATTACTCGTTTTCTAGAAAACTCACCAAGATACAATGAAGCCTTATAAGTCGTGTTAAAGTGCTCGTCGAGGTGAGTTTGTGGTCAAATTTTGAAGGTAGTTGGAGCTCATTTGCCGAAGTTACGGAGGTTCAAATCTTGAAAAGTCACGAAAGAAGTGTGTTTGTGCACTTAAATTACTCGTTTTCTAGAAAACTCGCCAAGATACAATGAAGCCTTATAAGTCGTGTTAAAGTGCTCGTCGAGGTGAGTTTGTGGTCAAATTTTGAAGGTAGTTGGAGCTCATTTGCCGAAGTTACGGAGGTTCAAATCTTGAAAAGTCACGAAAGAAGTGTGTTTGTGCACATAAATTACTCGTTTTCTAGAAAACTCGCCAAGATACAATGAAGCCTTATAAGTCATGTTAAAGTGCTCGTCGAGGTGAGTCTGTGGTAAAATTTGAAGGTAGTTGGAACTCATTTGCCGAAGTTACGGAGATTCAAAGCTTGAAAAGTCACGAAACAAGTGTGTTTGTGCACATAAATTACTCGTTTTCTAGAAAACTCGCCAAGATACAATGAAGCCTTATTGGTCGTGTTAAAGTGCTCGTCGAGGTGAGTCTGTGGTCATATTTTAAAGGTAGTTGGAGCTCATTTGCCGAAGTTACGGAGGTTCAAAACTTGAAAAGTCACGAAAGAAGTGTGTTTGTGCACATAAATTACTCGTTTTCTAGAAAACTCACCAAGATACAATGAAGCCTTCTTAGTTGTGTTAAAAAGAGTTCGTCGAGGTGAGTTTGTGGTCAAATTTTGAAGGTAGTTGGAGCTCATTTGCCGAAGTTACGGAGGTTCAAAACTTGAAAAGTCACGAAAGATGTGTGTTTGTGCACATAAATTACTCGTTTTCTAGAAAACTCACCAAGATACAATGAAGCCTTGTTAGTTGTGTTAAAGAGTTCGTCGAGGTGATTCTGTGGTAAAATTGTGAAGGTAGTTGGAGCTCATTTGCCGAAGTTACGGAGGTTCAAAGCATGAAAAGTCACGAAAGAAGTGTGTTTGTGCACATAAATTACTCGTTTTCTAGAAAACTCGCCAAGATACAATGAAGCCTTATAAGTCGTGTTAAAGTGCTCGTCGAGGTGAGTTTGTGGTCAAATTTTGAAGGTAGTTGGAGCTCATTGGCCGTAGTTACGGAGGTTCAAAACTTGAAAAGTCACGAAAGATGTGTGTTTGTGCACATAAATTACTCGTTTTCTAGAAAACTCACCAAGATACAATGAAGCCTTGTTAGTTGTGTTAAAGAGTTCGTCGAGGTGATTCTGTGGTCATATTTTGAGGGTAGTTGGAGCTCATTTGCCGAAGTTACGGAGGTTCAAAGCTTGAAAAGTCACGAAAGATGTGTGTTTGTGCACATAAATTACTCGTTTTCTAGAAAACTCACCAAGATACAAGGAAGCCTTGTTAGTTGTGTTGAAGAGTTCGTCGAGGTGATTCTGTGGTAAAATTTTGAAGGTAGTTGGAACTCATTTGCCGAAGTTACGGAGGTTCAAAACTTGAAAAGTCACGAAAGAAGTGTGTTTGTGCACATAAATTACTCGTTTTCTAGAAAACTCGCCAAGATACAATTAAGCCTTATAAGTCGTGTTAAAGTGCTCGTCGAGGTGAGTTTGTGGTCAAATTTTGAAGGTAGTTGGAGCTCATTTGCCGAAGTTACGGAGGTTCAAATCTTGAAAAGTCACGAAAGATGTGTGTTTGTGCACATAAATTACTTGTTTTCTAGAATACTCGCCAAGATACAATGAAGCCTTGTTAGTTGTGTTAAAGAGTTCGTCGAGGTGATTCTGTGGTAAAATTTTGAAGGTAGTTGGAGCTCATTTGCCGAAGTTACGGAGATTCAAAGCTTGAAAAGTCACGAAAGAAGTGTGTTTGTGCACATAAATTACTCGTTTTCTAGAAAACTCGCCAAGATACAATGAAGCCTTGTTAGTTGTGTTAAAGAGTTCGTCGAGGTGATTCTGTGGTAAAATTTTGAAGGTAGTTGGAGCTCATTTGCCGAAGTTACGGAGGTTCAAAACTTGAAAAGTCACGAAAGATGTGTGTTTGAGCACATAAATTACTCGTTTTCTAGAAAACTCACCAAGATACAATGAAGCCTTGTTAGATGTGTTAAAGAGATCGTCGAGGTGAGTCTGTGGTAAAATTTTGAAGGTAGTTGGAGCTCATTTGCCGATGTTACGAAGGTTCAAAACTTGAAAAGTCACGAAAGATGTGTGTTTGAGCACATAAATTACTCGTTTTCTAGAAATCTCACCAAGATACAATGAAGCTTTATTAGTCGTGTTAAAGTGCTCGTCGAGGTGATTCTGTGGTCAAATTTTGAAGGTAGTTGGAGCTCATTTGCCGAAGTTACGGAGGTTCAAAACTTGAAAAGTCACGAAAGATGTGTGTTTGTGCACATAAATTACTCGTTTTCTAGAAAACTCACCAAGATACAATGAAGCCTTGTTAGTTGTGTTAAAGAGTTCGTCGAGGTGATTCTGTGGTAGAATTTTGAAGGTAGTTGGAACTCATTTGCCGAAGTTACGGAGGTTCAAAATTTGAAAAGTCACGAAAGAAGTGTGTTTGTGCACATAAATTACTCGTTTTCTAGAAAACTCGCCAAGATACAATGAAGCCTTATTAGTCGTGTTAAAGTGCTCGTCGAGGTGAGTCTGTTGTCAAATTTTGAAGGTAGTTGGAGCTCATTTGCCGAAGTTACGGAGGTTCAAAACTTGAAAAGTCACGAAAGAAGTGTGTTTGTGCACATAAATTACTCGTTTTCTAGAAAACTCACCAAGATACAATGAAGCCTTCTTAGTTGTGTTAAAAAGAGTTCGTCGAGGTGAGTTTGTGGTCAAATTTTGAAGGTAGTTGGAGCTCATTTGCCGAAGTTACGGAGGTTCAAAACTTGAAAAGTCACGAAAGATGTGTGTTTGTGCACATAAATTACTCGTTTTCTAGAAAACTCACCAAGATACAATGAAGCCTTGTTAGTTGTGTTAAAGAGTTCGTCGAGGTGATTCTGTGGTAAAATTGTGAAGGTAGTTGGAGCTCATTTGCCGAAGTTACGGAGGTTCAAAGCATGAAAAGTCACGAAAGAAGTGTGTTTGTGCACATAAATTACTCGTTTTCTAGAAAACTCGCCAAGATACAATGAAGCCTTATAAGTCGTGTTAAAGTGCTCGTGGAGGTGAGTTTGTGGTCAAATTTTGAAGGTAGTTGGAGCTCATTGGCCGTAGTTACGGAGGTTCAAAACTTGAAAAGTCACGAAAGATGTGTGTTTGTGCACATAAATTACTCGTTTTCTAGAAAACTCACCAAGATACAATGAAGCCTTGTTAGTTGTGTTAAAGAGTTCGTCGAGGTGATTCTGTGGTCATATTTTGAGGGTAGTTGGAGCTCATTTGCCGAAGTTACGGAGGTTCAAAGCTTGAAAAGTCACGAAAGATGTGTGTTTGTGCACATAAATTACTCGTTTTCTAGAAAACTCACCAAGATACAAGGAAGCCTTGTTAGTTGTGTTGAAGAGTTCGTCGAGGTGATTCTGTGGTAAAATTTTGAAGGTAGTTGGAACTCATTTGCCGAAGTTACGGAGGTTCAAAACTTGAAAAGTCACGAAAGAAGTGTGTTTGTGCACATAAATTACTCGTTTTCTAGAAAACTCGCCAAGATACAATTAAGCCTTATAAGTCGTGTTAAAGTGCTCGTCGAGGTGAGTTTGTGGTCAAATTTTGAAGGTAGTTGGAGCTCATTTGCCGAAGTTACGGAGGTTCAAATCTTGAAAAGTCACGAAAGATGTGTGTTTGTGCACATAAATTACTTGTTTTCTAGAATACTCGCCAAGATACAATGAAGCCTTGTTAGTTGTGTTAAAGAGTTCGTCGAGGTGATTCTGTGGTAAAATTTTGAAGGTAGTTGGAGCTCATTTGCCGAAGTTACGGAGATTCAAAGCTTGAAAAGTCACGAAAGAAGTGTGTTTGTGCACATAAATTACTCGTTTTCTAGAAAACTCGCCAAGATACAATGAAGCCTTGTTAGTTGTGTTAAAGAGTTCGTCGAGGTGATTCTGTGGTAAAATTTTGAAGGTAGTTGGAGCTCATTTGCCGAAGTTACGGAGGTTCAAAACTTGAAAAGTCACGAAAGATGTGTGTTTGAGCACATAAATTACTCGTTTTCTAGAAAACTCACCAAGATACAATGAAGCCTTGTTAGATGTGTTAAAGAGATCGTCGAGGTGAGTCTGTGGTAAAATTTTGAAGGTAGTTGGAACTCATTTGCCGAAGTTACGGAGGATCAAAGCTTGAAAAGTCACGAAAGATGTGTGTTTGAGCACATAAATTACTCGTTTTCTAGAAATCTCACCAAGATACAATGAAGCTTTATTAGTCGTGTTAAAGTGCTCGTCGAGGTGATTCTGTGGTCAAATTTTGAAGGTAGTTGTAGCTCATTTGCCGAAGTTACGGAGATTCAAAGCTTGAAAAGTCACGAAAGAAGTGTGTTTGTGCACATAAATTACTCGTTTTCTAGAAAACTCGCCAAGATACAATGAAGCCTTATTGGTCGTGTTAAAGTGCTCGTCGAGTTGAGTCTGTGGTCAAATTTTGAAGGTAGTTGGAGCTCATTTGCCGAAGTTACGGAGGTTCAAAACTTGAAAAGTCACAAAAGATGTGTGTTTGTGCACATAAATTACTCGTTTTCTAGAAAACTCACCAAGATACAATGAAGCCTTGTTAGTTGTGTTAAAGAGTTCGTCGAGGTGATTCTGTGGTAAAATTTTGAAGGTAGTTGGAACTCATTTGCCGAAGTTACGGAGGTTCAAAACTTGAAAAGTCACGAAAGAAGTGTGTTTGTGCACATAAATTACTCGTTTTCTAGAAAACTCACCAAGATACAATGAAGCCTTCTTAGTTGTGTTAAAAAGAGTTCGTCGATGTGATTCTGTGGCAAAATTTTTAAGCTATTTGGAGCTCATTTGCCGAAGTTACGGAGGATCAAAGCTTGAAAAGTCACGAAAGATGTGTGTTTGAGCACATAAATTACTCGTTTTCTAGAAATCTCACCAAGATACAATGAAGCTTTATTAGTCGTGTTAAAGTGCTCGTCGAGGTGATTCTGTGGTCAAATTTTGAAGGTAGTTGGAGCTCATTTGCCGAAGTTACGGAGGTTCAAAACTTGAAAAGTCACGAAAGATGTGTGTTTGTGCACATAAATTACTCGTTTTCTAGAAAACTCACCAAGATACAATGAAGCCTTGTTAGTTGTGTTAAAGAGTTCGTCGAGGTGATTCTGTGGTAGAATTTTGAAGGTAGTTGGAACTCATTTGCCGAAGTTACGAAGGTTCAAAACTTGAAAAGTCACGAAAGAAGTGTGTTTGTGCACATAAATTACTCGTTTTCTAGAAAACTCGCCAAGATACAATGAAGCCTTATTAGTCGTGTTAAAGTGCTCGTCGAGGTGAGTTTGTGGTCAAATTTTGAAGGTAGTTGGAGCTCATTTGCCGAAGTTACGGAGGTTCAAAACTTGAAAAGTCACGAAAGAAGTGTGTTTGTGCACATAAATTACTCGTTTTCTAGAAAACTCACCAAGATACAATGAAGCCTTCTTAGTTGTGTTAAAAAGAGTTCGTCGAGGTGAGTTTGTGGTCAAATTTTGAAGGTAGTTGGAGCTCATTTGCCGAAGTTACGGAGGTTCAAAACTTGAAAAGTCACGAAAGATGTGTGTTTGTGCACATAAATTACTAGTTTTCTAGAAAACTCACCAAGATACAATGAAGCCTTGTTAGTTGTGTTAAAGAGTTCGTCGAGGTGATTCTGTGGTAAAATTGTGAAGGTAGTTGGAGCTCATTTGCCGAAGTTACGGAGGTTCAAAGCTTGAAAAGTCACGAAAGAAGTGTGTTTGTGCACATAAATTACTCGTTTTCTAGAAAACTCGCCAAGATACAATGAAGCCTTATAAGTCGTGTTAAAGTGCTCGTCGAGGTGAGTTTGTGGTCAAATTTTGAAGGTAGTTGGAGCTCATTGGCCGAAGTTACGGAGGTTCAAAACTTGAAAAGTCACGAAAGATGTGTGTTTGTGCACATAAATTACTCGTTTTCTAGAAAACTCACCAAGATACAATGAAGCCTTGTTAGTTGTGTTAAAGAGTTCGTCGAGGTGATTCTGTGGTCATATTTTGAGGGTAGTTGGAGCTCATTTGCCGAAGTTACGGAGGTTCAAAGCTTGAAAAGTCACGAAAGATGTGTGTTTGTGCACATAAATTACTCGTTTTCTAGAAAACTCACCAAGATACAAGGAAGCCTTGTTAGTTGTGTTGAAGAGTTCGTCGAGGTGATTCTGTGGTAAAATTTTGAAGGTAGTTGGAACTCATTTGCCGAAGTTACGGAGGTTCAAAACTTGAAAAGTCACGAAAGAAGTCTGTTTGTGCACATAAATTACTCGTTTTCTAGAAAACTCGCCAAGATACAATTAAGCCTTATAAGTCGTGTTAAAGTGCTCGTCGAGGTGAGTTTGTGGTCAAATTTTGAAGGTAGTTGGAGCTCATTTGCCGAAGTTACGGAGGTTCAAAACTTGAAAAGTCACGAAAGATGTGTGTTTGTGCACATAAATTACTTGTTTTCTAGAATACTCGCCAAGATACAATGAAGCCTTGTTAGTTGTGTTAAAGAGTTCGTCGAGGTGATTCTGTGGTAAAATTTTGAAGGTAGTTGGAGCTCATTTGCCGAAGTTACGGAGATTCAAAGCTTGAAAAGTCACGAAAGAAGTGTGTTTGTGCACATAAATTACTCGTTTTCTAGAAAACTCGCCAAGATACAATGAAGCCTTGTTAGTTGTGTTAAAGAGTTCGTCGAGGTGATTCTGTGGTAAAATTTTGAAGGTAGTTGGAGCTCATTTGCCGAAGTTACGGAGGTTCAAAACTTGAAAAGTCACGAAAGATGTGTGTTTGAGCACATAAATTACTCGTTTTCTAGAAAACTCACCAAGATACAATGAAGCCTTGTTAGATGTGTTAAAGAGATCGTCGAGGTGAGTCTGTGGTAAAATTTTGAAGGTAGTTGGAACTCATTTGCCGAAGTTACGGAGGATCAAAGCTTGAAAAGTCACGAAAGATGTGTGTTTGAGCACATAAATTACTCGTTTTCTAGAAATCTCACCAAGATACAATGAAGCTTTATTAGTCATGTTAAAGTGCTCGTCGAGGTGATTCTGTGGTCAAATTTTGAAGGTAGTTGTAGCTCATTTGCCGAAGTTACGGAGATTCAAAGCTTGAAAAGTCACGAAAGAAGTGTGTTTGTGCACATAAATTACTCGTTTTCTAGAAAACTCGCCAAGATACAATGAAGCCTTATTGGTCGTGTTAAAGTGCTCGTCGAGGTGAGTCTGTGGTCAAATTTTGAAGGTAGTTGGAGCTCATTTGCCGAAGTTACGGAGGTTCAAAACTTGAAAAGTCACGAAAGATGTGTGTTTGTGCACATAAATTACTCGTTTTCTAGAAAACTCACCAAGATACAATGAAGCCTTCTTAGTTGTGTTAAAAAGAGTTCGTCGATGTGATTCTGTGGCAAAATTTTTAAGCTATTTGGAGCTCATTTGCCGAAGTTACGGAGGATCAAAGCTTGAAAAGTCACGAAAGATGTGTGTTTGAGCACATAAATTACTCGTTTTCTAGAAATCTCACCAAGATACAATGAAGCTTTATTAGTCGTGTTAAAGTGCTCGTCGAGGTGATTCTGTGGTCAAATTTTGAAGGTAGTTGGAGCTCATTTGCCGAAGTTACGGAGGTTCAAAACTTGAAAAGTCACGAAAGATGTGTGTTTGTGCACATAAATTACTCGTTTTCTAGAAAACTCACCAAGATACAATGAAGCCTTGTTAGTTGTGTTAAAGAGTTCGTCGAGGTGATTCTGTGGTAGAATTTTGAAGGTAGTTGGAACTCATTTGCCGAAGTTACGGAGGTTCAAAACTTGAAAAGTCACGAAAGAAGTGTGTTTGTGCACATAAATTACTCGTTTTCTAGAAAACTCACCAAGATACAATGAAGCCTTGTTAGTTGTGTTAAAGAGTTCGTCGAGGTGATTCTGTGGTAAAATTTTGAAGGTAGTTGGAACTCATTTGCCGAAGTTACGGAGGTTCAAAACTTGAAAAGTCACGTAAGAAGTGTGTTTGTGCACATAAATTACTCGTTTTCTAGAAAACTCACCAAGATACAATGAAGCCTTCTTAGTTGTGTTAAAAAGAGTTCGTCGATGTGATTCTGTGGCAAAATTTTTAAGCTATTTGGAGCTCATTTGCCGAAGTTACGGAGGATCAAAGCTTGAAAAGTCACGAAAGATGTGTGTTTGAGCACATAAATTACTCGTTTTCTAGAAATCTCACCAAGATACAATGAAGCTTTATTAGTCGTGTTAAAGTGCTCGTCGAGGTGATTCTGTGGTCAAATTTTGAAGGTAGTTGGAGCTCATTTGCCGAAGTTACGGAGGTTCAAAACTTGAAAAGTCACGAAAGATGTGTGTTTGTGCACATAAATTACTCGTTTTCTAGAAAACTCACCAAGATACAATGAAGCCTTGTTAGTTGTGTTAAAGAGTTCGTCGAGGTGATTCTGTGGTAGAATTTTGAAGGTAGTTGGAACTCATTTGCCGAAGTTACGGAGGTTCAAAACTTGAAAAGTCACGAAAGAAGTGTGTTTGTGCACATAAATTACTCGTTTTCTAGAAAACTCGCCAAGATACAATGAAGCCTTATTAGTCGTGTTAAAGTGCTCGTCGAGGTGAGTCTGTGGTCAAATTTTGAAGGTAGTTGGAGCTCATTTGCCGAAGTTACGGAGGTTCAAAACTTGAAAAGTCACGAAAGAAGTGTGTTTGTGCACATAAATTACTCGTTTTCTAGAAAACTCACCAAGATACAATGAAGCCTTCTTAGTTGTGTTAAAAAGAGTTCGTCGAGGTGAGTTTGTGGTCAAATTTTGAAGGTAGTTGGAGCTCATTTGCCGAAGTTACGGAGGTTCAAAACTTGAAAAGTCACGAAAGATGTGTGTTTGTGCACATAAATTACTCGTTTTCTAGAAAACTCACCAAGATACAATGAAGCCTTGTTAGTTGTGTTAAAGAGTTCGTCGAGGTGATTCTGTGGTAAAATTGTGAAGGTAGTTGGAGCTCATTTGCCGAAGTTACGGAGGTTCAAAACTTGAAAAGTCACGAAAGATGTGTGTTTGTGCACATAAATTACTCGTTTTCTAGAAAACTCACCAAGATACAATGAAGCCTTGTTAGTTGTGTTAAAGAGTTCGTCGAGGTGATTCTGTGGTAAAATTTTGAAGGTAGTTGGAACTCATTTGCCGAAGTTACGGAGGTTCAAAACTTGAAAAGTCACGAAAGAAGTGTGTTTGTGCACATAAATTACTCGTTTTCTAGAAAACTCACCAAGATACAATGAAGCCTTCTTAGTTGTGTTAAAAAGAGTTCGTCGATGTGATTCTGTGGCAAAATTTTTAAGCTATTTGGAGCTCATTTGCCGAAGTTACGGAGGATCAAAGCTTGAAAAGTCACGAAAGATGTGTGTTTGAGCACATAAATTACTCGTTTTCTAGAAATCTCACCAAGATACAATGAAGCTTTATTAGTCGTGTTAAAGTGCTCGTCGAGGTGATTCTGTGGTCAAATTTTGAAGGTAGTTGGAGCTCATTTGCCGAAGTTACGGAGGTTCAAAACTTGAAAAGTCACGAAAGATGTGTGTTTGTGCACATAAATTACTCGTTTTCTAGAAAACTCACCAAGATACAATGAAGCCTTGTTAGTTGTGTTAAAGAGTTCGTCGAGGTGATTCTGTGGTAGAATTTTGAAGGTAGTTGGAACTCATTTGCCGAAGTTACGGAGGTTCAAAACTTGAAAAGTCACGAAAGAAGTGTGTTTGTGCACATAAATTACTCGTTTTCTAGAAAACTCGACAAGATACAATGAAGCCTTATTAGTCGTGTTAAAGTGCTCGTCGAGGTGAGTCTGTTGTCAAATTTTGAAGGTAGTTGGAGCTCATTTGCCGAAGTTACGGAGGTTCAAAACTTGAAAAGTCACGAAAGAAGTGTGTTTGTGCACATAAATTACTCGTTTTCTAGAAAACTCACCAAGATACAATGAAGCCTTCTTAGTTGTGTTAAAAAGAGTTCGTCGAGGTGAGTTTGTGGTCAAATTTTGAAGGTAGTTGGAGCTCATTTGCCGAAGTTACGGAGGTTCAAAACTTGAAAAGTCACGAAAGATGTGTGTTTGTGCACATAAATTACTCGTTTTCTAGAAAACTCACCAAGATACAATGAAGCCTTGTTAGTTGTGTTAAAGAGTTCGTCGAGGTGATTCTGTGGTAAAATTGTGAAGGTAGTTGGAGCTCATTTGCCGAAGTTACGGAGGTTCAAAGCATGAAAAGTCACGAAAGAAGTGTGTTTGTGCACATAAATTACTCGTTTTCTAGAAAACTCGCCAAGATACAATGAAGCCTTATAAGTCGTGTTAAAGTGCTCGTCGAGGTGAGTTTGTGGTCAAATTTTGAAGGTAGTTGGAGCTCATTGGCCGTAGTTACGGAGGTTCAAAACTTGAAAAGTCACGAAAGATGTGTGTTTGTGCACATAAATTACTCGTTTTCTAGAAAACTCACCAAGATACAATGAAGCCTTGTTAGTTGTGTTAAAGAGTTCGTCGAGGTGATTCTGTGGTCATATTTTGAGGGTAGTTGGAGCTCATTTGCCGAAGTTACGGAGGTTCAAAGCTTGAAAAGTCACGAAAGATGTGTGTTTGTGCACATAAATTACTCGTTTTCTAGAAAACTCACCAAGATACAAGGAAGCCTTGTTAGTTGTGTTGAAGAGTTCGTCGAGGTGATTCTGTGGTAAAATTTTGAAGGTAGTTGGAACTCATTTGCCGAAGTTACGGAGGTTCAAAACTTGAAAAGTCACGAAAGAAGTGTGTTTGTGCACATAAATTACTCGTTTTCTAGAAAACTCGCCAAGATACAATTAAGCCTTATAAGTCGTGTTAAAGTGCTCGTCGAGGTGAGTTTGTGGTCAAATTTTGAAGGTAGTTGGAGCTCATTTGCCGAAGTTACGGAGGTTCAAATCTTGAAAAGTCACGAAAGATGTGTGTTTGTGCACATAAATTACTTGTTTTCTAGAATACTCGCCAAGATACAATGAAGCCTTGTTAGTTGTGTTAAAGAGTTCGTCGAGGTGATTCTGTGGTAAAATTTTGAAGGTAGTTGGAGCTCATTTGCCGAAGTTACGGAGATTCAAAGCTTGAAAAGTCACGAAAGAAGTGTGTTTGTGCACATAAATTACTCGTTTTCTAGAAAACTCGCCAAGATACAATGAAGCCTTGTTAGTTGTGTTAAAGAGTTCGTCGAGGTGATTCTGTGGTAAAATTTTGAAGGTAGTTGGAGCTCATTTGCCGAAGTTACGGAGGTTCAAAACTTGAAAAGTCACGAAAGATGTGTGTTTGAGCACATAAATTACTCGTTTTCTAGAAAACTCACCAAGATACAATGAAGCCTTGTTAGATGTGTTAAAGAGATCGTCGAGGTGAGTCTGTGGTAAAATTTTGAAGGTAGTTGTAGCTCATTTGCCGAAGTTACGGAGATTCAAAGCTTGAAAAGTCACGAAAGAAGTGTGTTTGTGCACATAAATTACTCGTTTTCTAGAAAACTCGCCAAGATACAATGAAGCCTTATTGGTCGTGTTAAAGTGCTCGTCGAGGTGAGTCTGTGGTCAAATTTTGAAGGTAGTTGGAGCTCATTTGCCGAAGTTACGGAGGTTCAAAACTTGAAAAGTCACAAAAGATGTGTGTTTGTGCACATAAATTACTCGTTTTCTAGAAAACTCACCAAGATACAATGAAGCCTTGTTAGTTGTGTTAAAGAGTTCGTCGAGGTGATTCTGTGGTAAAATTTTGAAGGTAGTTGGAATTCATTTGCCGAAGTTACGGAGGTTCAAAACTTGAAAAGTCACGAAAGAAGTGTGTTTGTGCACATAAATTACTCGTTTTCTAGAAAACTCACCAAGATACAATGAAGCCTTCTTAGTTGTGTTAAAAAGAGTTCGTCGATGTGATTCTGTGGCAAAATTTTTAAGCTATTTGGAGCTCATTTGCCGAAGTTACGGAGGATCAAAGCTTGAAAAGTCACGAAAGATGTGTGTTTGAGCACATAAATTACTCGTTTTCTAGAAATCTCACCAAGATACAATGAAGCTTTATTAGTCGTGTTAAAGTGCTCGTCGAGGTGATTCTGTGGTCAAATTTTGAAGGTAGTTGGAGCTCATTTGCCGAAGTTACGGAGGTTCAAAACTTGAAAAGTCACGAAAGATGTGTGTTTGTGCACATAAATTACTCGTTTTCTAGAAAACTCACCAAGATACAATGAAGCCTTGTTAGTTGTGTTAAAGAGTTCGTCGAGGTGATTCTGTGGTAGAATTTTGAAGGTAGTTGGAACTCATTTGCCGAAGTTACGAAGGTTCAAAACTTGAAAAGTCACGAAAGAAGTGTGTTTGTGCACATAAATTACTCGTTTTCTAGAAAACTCGCCAAGATACAATGAAGCCTTATTAGTCGTGTTAAAGTGCTCGTCGAGGTGAGTTTGTGGTCAAATTTTGAAGGTAGTTGGAGCTCATTTGCCGAAGTTACGGAGGTTCAAAACTTGAAAAGTCACGAAAGAAGTGTGTTTGTGCACATAAATTACTCGTTTTCTAGAAAACTCACCAAGATACAATGAAGCCTTCTTAGTTGTGTTAAAAAGAGTTCGTCGAGGTGAGTTTGTGGTCAAATTTTGAAGGTAGTTGGAGCTCATTTGCCGAAGTTACGGAGGTTCAAAACTTGAAAAGTCACGAAAGATGTGTGTTTGTGCACATAAATTACTAGTTTTCTAGAAAACTCACCAAGATACAATGAAGCCTTGTTAGTTGTGTTAAAGAGTTCGTCGAGGTGATTCTGTGGTAAAATTGTGAAGGTAGTTGGAGCTCATTTGCCGAAGTTACGGAGGTTCAAAGCTTGAAAAGTCACGAAAGAAGTGTGTTTGTGCACATAAATTACTCGTTTTCTAGAAAACTCGCCAAGATACAATGAAGCCTTATAAGTCGTGTTAAAGTGCTCGTCGAGGTGAGTTTGTGGTCAAATTTTGAAGGTAGTTGGAGCTCATTGGCCGAAGTTACGGAGGTTCAAAACTTGAAAAGTCACGAAAGATGTGTGTTTGTGCACATAAATTACTCGTTTTCTAGAAAACTCACCAAGATACAAGGAAGCCTTGTTAGTTGTGTTGAAGAGTTCGTCGAGGTGATTCTGTGGTAAAATTTTGAAGGTAGTTGGAACTCATTTGCCGAAGTTACGGAGGTTCAAAACTTGAAAAGTCACGAAAGAAGTGTGTTTGTGCACATAAATTACTCGTTTTCTAGAAAACTCGCCAAGATACAATTAAGCCTTATAAGTCGTGTTAAAGTGCTCGTCGAGGTGAGTTTGTGGTCAAATTTTGAAGGTAGTTGGAGCTCATTTGCCGAAGTTACGGAGGTTCAAAACTTGAAAAGTCACGAAAGATGTGTGTTTGTGCACATAAATTACTCGTTTTCTAGAAAACTCACCAAGATACAATGAAGCCTTGTTAGTTGTGTTAAAGAGTTCGTCGAGGTGATTCTGTGGTAAAATTTTGAAGGTAGTTGGAACTCATTTGCCGAAGTTACGGAGGTTCAAAACTTGAAAAGTCACGTAAGAAGTGTGTTTGTGCACATAAATTACTCGTTTTCTAGAAAACTCACCAAGATACAATGAAGCCTTCTTAGTTGTGTTAAAAAGAGTTCGTCGATGTGATTCTGTGGCAAAATTTTTAAGCTATTTGGAGCTCATTTGCCGAAGTTACGGAGGATCAAAGCTTGAAAAGTCACGAAAGATGTGTGTTTGAGCACATAAATTACTCGTTTTCTAGAAATCTCACCAAGATACAATGAAGCTTTATTAGTCGTGTTAAAGTGCTCGTCGAGGTGATTCTGTGGTCAAATTTTGAAGGTAGTTGGAGCTCATTTGCCGAAGTTACGGAGGTTCAAAACTTGAAAAGTCACGAAAGATGTGTGTTTGTGCACATAAATTACTTGTTTTCTAGAAAACTCACCAAGATACAATGAAGCCTTGTTAGTTGTGTTAAAGAGTTCGTCGAGGTGATTCTGTGGTAGAATTTTGAAGGTAGTTGGAACTCATTTGCCGAAGTTACGGAGGTTCAAAACTTGAAAAGTCACGAAAGAAGTGTGTTTGTGCACATAAATTACTCGTTTTCTAGAAAACTCGCCAAGATACAATGAAGCCTTATTAGTCGTGTTAAAGTGCTCGTCGAGGTGAGTCTGTGGTCAAATTTTGAAGGTAGTTGGAGCTCATTTGCCGAAGTTACGGAGGTTCAAAACTTGAAAAGTCACGAAAGAAGTGTGTTTGTGCACATAAATTACTCGTTTTCTAGAAAACTCACCAAGATACAATGAAGCCTTCTTAGTTGTGTTAAAAAGAGTTCGTCGAGGTGAGTTTGTGGTCAAATTTTGAAGGTAGTTGGAGCTCATTTGCCGAAGTTACGGAGGTTCAAAACTTGAAAAGTCACGAAAGATGTGTGTTTGTGCACATAAATTACTCGTTTTCTAGAAAACTCACCAAGATACAATGAAGCCTTGTTAGTTGTGTTAAAGAGTTCGTCGAGGTGATTCTGTGGTAAAATTGTGAAGGTAGTTGGAGCTCATTTGCCGAAGTTACGGAGGTTCAAAGCTTGAAAAGTCACGAAAGAAGTGTGTTTGTGCACATAAATTACTCGCTTTCTAGAAAACTCACCAAGATACAATGAAGCCTTATTTGTCATGTTAAAGAGCTCGTCGAGGTGATTCTGTGGTCAAATTTTGAAGGTAGTTGGAGCTCATTTGCCGAAGTTACGGAGGTTCAAAGCTTGAAAAGTCGCGAAAGATGTGTGTTTGAGCACATAAATTACTCGTTTCCTAGAAAACTCACTAAGATACAATGAAGCCTTATTTGTCATGTTAAAGAGCTCGTCGAGGTGATTCTGTGGTCAAATTTTGAACGTAGTTGGAGCTCATTTGCCGAAGTTACGGAGGTTCAAAGCTTGAAAAGTCACGAAAGATGTGTGTTTGTGCACATAAATTACTCGTTTTCTAGAAAACTCACCAAGATACAATGAAGCCTTATTTGTCATGTTAAAGAGCTCGTCGAGGTGATTCTGTGGTCAAATTTTGAAGGTAGTTGGAGCTCATTTGCCGAAGTTACGGAGATTCAAAGCTTGAAAAGTAACGAAAGATGTGTGTTTGTGCACATAAATTACTCGTTTTCTAGAAAACTCACCAAGATACAATGAAGCCTTCTTAGCTTTGTTAAAAAGAGTTCGTCGATGTGATTCTGTGGCAAAATTTTTAAGCTATTTGGAGCTCATTTGCCGAAGTTACGGAGTTTCAAAGCTTGAAAAGTCACGAAAGATGTGTGTTTGAGCACATAAATTACTCGTTTTCTAGAAAACTCACCAAGATACATTGAAGCCTTATTTGTCATGTTAAAGAGCTCGTCGAGGTGATTCTGTGGTCAAATTTTGAAGGTAGTTGGAGCTCATTTGCTGAAGTTACGGAGTTTCAAAGCTTGAAAAGTCACGAAAGATGTGTGTTTGAGCACATAAATTACTCGTTTTCTAGAAAACTCACCAAGATACAATGAAGCCTTCTTAGTTGTGTTAAAAAGAGTTCGTCGATGTGATTCTGTGGCAAAATTTTTTAGCTATTTGGAGCTCATTTGCCGAAGTTACGGAGTTTCAAAGCTTGAAAAGTCACGAAAGATGTGTGTTTGAGCACATAAATTACTCGTTTTCTTGAAAACTCACCAAGATACATTGAAGCCTTATTTGTCATGTTAAAGAGCTCGTCGAGTTGATTCTGTGGTCAAATTTTGAAGGAAGTTGTAGCTCATTTGCCGAAGTTACGGAGGTTCAAAGCTTGAAAAGTCACGAAAGATATGTGTTTGTGCACATAAATTACTCGTTTACTAGAAAACTCACCAAGATACAATGAAGCCTTTTTAGTTGTGTTAAAAAGAGTTCGTCGATGTGATTCTGGTGGTAAAATTTTGAAGCTATTTGGAACTCATTTGCCGAAGTTACGGAGGTTCAAAACTTGAAAAGTCACGAAAGATCTGTGTTTGTGCACTTAAATTGCTCGTTTTCTAGAAAACTCACCAAGATACAATGAAGCCTTCTTAGCTTTGTTAAAAAGAGTTCGTCGATGTGATTCTGTGGCAAAATTTTTAAGCTATTTGGAGCTCATTTGCCGAAGTTACGGAGTTTCAAAGCTTGAAAAGTCACGAAAGATGTGTGTTTGAGCACATAAATTACTCGTTTTCTAGAAAACTCACCAAGATACATTGAAGCCTTATTTGTCATGTTAAAGAGCTCGTCGAGGTGATTCTGTGGTCAAATTTTGAACGTAGTTGGAGCTCATTTGCCGAAGTTACGGAGTTTCAAAGCTTGAAAAGTAACGAAAGATGTGTGTTTGTGCACATAAATTACTCGTTTCTAGAAAACTCACCAAGATACATTGAAGCCTTATTTGTCATGTTAAAGAACTCGTCGAGGTGATTCTGTGGTCAAATTTTGAAGGTAGTTGGAGCTCATTTGCCGAAGTTACGGAGTTTCAAAGCTTGAAAAGTCACGAAAGATGTGTGTTTGAGCACATAAATTACTCGTTTTCTAGAAAACTCACCAAGATACAATGAAGCCTTCTTAGTTGTGTTAAAAAGAGTTCGTCGATGTGATTCTGTGGCAAAATTTTTAAGCTATTTGGAGCTCATTTGCCGAAGTTACGGAGTTTCAAAGCTTGAAAAGTCACGAAAGATGTGTGTTTGAGCACATAAATTACTCGTTTTCTAGAAAACTCACCAAGATACATTGAAGCCTTATTTGTCATGTTAAAGAGCTCGTCGAGTTGATTCTGTGGTCAAATTTTGAAGGAAGTTGGAGCTCATTTGCCGAAGTTACGCAGATTCAAAGCTTGAAAAGTAACGAAAGATGTGTGTTTGTGCACATAAATTACTCGTTTCTAGAAAACTCACCAAGTTACATTGAAGCCTTATTTGTCATGTTAAAGAGCTCGTCGAGGTGATTCTGTGGTCAAATTTTGAACGTAGTTGTAGCTCATTTGCCGAAGTTACGGAGGTTCAAAGCTTGAAAAGTCACGAAAGATATGTGTTTGTGCACATAAATTACTCGTTTACTAGAAAACTCACCAAGATACAATGAAGCCTTCTTAGTTGTGTTAAAAAGAGTTCGTCGATGTGATTCTGGTGGTAAAATTTTGAAGCTATTTGGAACTCATTTACCGAAGTTACGGAGGTTCAAAACTTGAAAAGTCACGAAAGATCTGTGTTTGTGCACTTAAATTGCTCGTTTTCTAGAAAACTCACCAAGATACAATGAAGCCTTCTTAGCTTTGTTAAAAAGAGTTCGTCGATGTGATTCTGTGGCAAAATTTTTAAGCTATTTGGAGCTCATTTGCCGAAGTTACGGAGTTTCAAAGCTTGAAAAGTCACGAAAGATGTGTGTTTGAGCACATAAATTACTCGTTTTCTAGAAAACTCACCAAGATACATTGAAGCCTTATTTGTCATGTTAAAGAGCTCGTCGAGGTGATTCTGATGTCAAATTTTGAAGGTAGTTGGAGCTCATTTGCCGAAGTTACGGAGATTCAAAGCTTGAAAAGTAACGAAAGATGTGTGTTTGTGCACATAAATTACTCGTTTCTAGAAAACTCACCAAGATACATTGAAGCCTTATTTGTCATGTTAAAGAGCTCGTCGAGGTGATTCTGTGGTCAAATTTTGAACGTAGTTGGAGATCATTTGCCGAAGTTACGGAGATTCAAAGCTTGAAAAGTAACGAAAGATGTGTGTTTGTGCACATAAATTACTCGTTTCTAGAAAACTCACCAAGATATAATGAAGCCTTATGAGTCATGATGAAGAGCTCAACGAGATGATTCTATGATCAATTTTTTAAGCAATTTTAAGCACATTTGCCGAAGTTACGGAGTTTCAAAGCTTTGAAAAGTCGCGAAAGATGTGTGTTTGAGCACATAAATTACTCGTTTCCTAGAAAACTAACCAAGATACAAAGAAGCCTTACTAGTCGTGTTAAAGTGCTCGTCGAGGTGATTCTGTGGTCAAATTTTGAACGTAGTTGGAGCTCATTTGCCGAAGTTACGGAGGTTCAAAGCTTGAAAAGTCACGAATGATGTGTGTTTGTGCACATAAATTACTCGCTTTCTAGAAAACTCACCAAGATACAATGAAGCCTTATTTGTCATGTTAAAGAGCTCGTCGAGGTGATCCTGTGGTCAAATTTTGAAGGTAGTTGGAGCTCATTTGCCGATGTTACCGAGATTCAAAGCTTGAAGTTTGAGCACATCAATTACTCGTTTCCTAGAAAACTCACCAAGATACAATGAAGCCTTCTTAGCTTTGTTAAAAAGAGTTCGTCGATGTGATTCTGTGGCAAAATTTTTAAGCTATTTGGAGCTCATTTGCCGAAGTTACGGAGTTTCAAAGCTTGAAAAGTCACGAAAGATGTGTGTTTGAGCACATAAATTACTCGTTTTCTAGAAAACTCACCAAGATACATTGAAGCCTTATTTGTCATGTTAAAGAGCTCGTCGAGGTGATTCTGTGGTCAAATTTTGAAGGTAGTTGGAGCTCATTTGCCGAAGTTACGGAGTTTCAAAGCTTGAAAAGTCACGAAAGATGTGTGTTTGAGCACATAAATTACTCGTTTTCTAGAAAACTCACCAAGATACAATGAAGCCTTCTTAGTTGTGTTAAAAAGAGTTCGTCGATGTGATTCTGTGGCAAAATTTTTAAGCTATTTGGAGCTCATTTGCCGAAGTTACGGAGTTTCAAAGCTTGAAAAGTCACGAAAGATGTGTGTTTGAGCACATAAATTACTCGTTTTCTAGAAAACTCACCAAGATACATTGAAGCCTTATTTGTCATGTTAAAGAGCTCGTCGAGGTGATTCTGTGGTCAAATTTTGAACGTAGTTGGAGCTCATTTGCCGAAGTTACGGAGGTTCAAAGCTTGAAAAGTCACGAAAGATGTGTGTTTGTGCACATAAATTACTCGTTTTCTAGAAAACTCACCAAGATACATTGAAGCCTTATTTGTCATGTTAAAGAGCTCGTCGAGTTGATTCTGTGGTCAAATTTTGAAGGAAGTTGGAGCTCATTTGCCGAAGTTACGCAGATTCAAAGCTTGAAAAGTAACGAAAGATGTGTGTTTGTGCACATAAATTACTCGTTTCTAGAAAACTCACCAAGTTACATTGAAGCCTTATTTGTCATGTTAAAGAGCTCGTCGAGGTGATTCTGTGGTCAAATTTTGAACGTAGTTGTTGCTCATTTGCCGAAGTTACGGAGGTGCAAAGCTTGAAAAGTCACGAAAGATATGTGTTTGTGCACATAAATTACTCGTTTACTAGAAAACTCACCAAGATACAATGAAGCCTTCTTAGTTGTGTTAAAAAGAGTTCGTCGATGTGATTCTGGTGGTAAAATTTTGAAGCTATTTGGAACTCATTTGCCGAAGTTACGGAGGTTCAAAACTTGAAAAGTCACGAAAGATCTGTGTTTGTGCACTTAAATTGCTCGTTTTCTAGAAAACTCACCAAGATACAATGAAGCCTTCTTAGCTTTGTTAAAAAGAGTTCGTCGATGTGATTCTGTGGCAAAATTTTTAAGCTATTTGGAGCTCATTTGCCGAAGTTACGGAGTTTCAAAGCTTGAAAAGTCACGAAAGATGTGTGTTTGAGCACATAAATTACTCGTTTTCTAGAAAACTCACCAAGATACATTGAAGCCTTATTTGTCATGTTAAAGAGCTCGTCGAGGTGATTCTGTGGTCAAATTTTGAACGTAGTTGGAGCTCATTTGCCGAAGTTACGGAGTTTCAAAGCTTGAAAAGTCACGAAAGATGTGTGTTTGTGCACATAAATTACTCGTTTTCTAGAAAACTCACCAAGATACATTGAAGCCTTATTTGTCATGTTAAAGAGCTCGTCGAGGTGATTCTGTGGTCAAATTTTGAACGTAGTTGGAGCTCATTTGCCGAAGTTACGGAGGTTCAAAGCTTGAAAAGTCACGAAAGATGTGTGTTTGTGCACATAAATTACTCGTTTTCTAGAAAACTCACCAAGATACATTGAAGCCTTATTTGTCATGTTAAAGAGCTCGTCGAGTTGATTCTGTGGTCAAATTTTGAAGGAAGTTGGAGCTCATTTGCCGAAGTTACGCAGATTCAAAGCTTGAAAAGTAACGAAAGATGTGTGTTTGTGCACATAAATTACTCGTTTTCTAGAAAACTCACCAAGATACAATGAAGCCTTATTTGTCATGTTAAAGAGCTCGTCGAGGTGATTCTGATGTCAAATTTTGAAGGTAGTTGGAGCTCATTTGCCGAAGTTACGGAGATTCAAAGCTTGAAAAGTAACGAAAGATGTGTGTTTGTGCACATAAATTACTCGTTTCTAGAAAACTCACCAAGATACATTGAAGCCTTATTTGTCATGTTAAAGAGCTCGTCGAGGTGATTCTGTGGTCAAATTTTGAACGTAGTTGGAGATCATTTGCCGAAGTTACGGAGATTCAAAGCTTGAAAAGTAACGAAAGATGTGTGTTTGTGCACATAAATTACTCGTTTCTAGAAAACTCACCAAGATACATTGAAGCCTTATTTGTCATGTTAAAGAGCTCGTCGAGGTGATTCTGTGGTCAAATTTTGAACGTAGTTGGAGCTCATTTGCCGAAGTTACGGAGTTTCAAAGCTTGAAAAGTAACGAAAGATGTGTGTTTGTGCACATAAATTACTCGTTTACTAGAAAACTCACCAAGATACAATGAAGCCTTCTTAGTTGTGTTAAAAAGAGTTCGTCGATGTGATTCTGGTGGTAAAATTTTGAAGCTATTTGGAACTCATTTGCCGAAGTTACGGAGGTTCAAAACTTGAAAAGTCACGAAAGATCTGTGTTTGTGCACTTAAATTGCTCGTTTTCTAGAAAACTCACCAAGATACAATGAAGCCTTCTTAGCTTTGTTAAAAAGAGTTCGTCGATGTGATTCTGTGGCAAAATTTTTAAGCTATTTGGAGCTCATTTGCCGAAGTTACGGAGTTTCAAAGCTTGAAAAGTCACGAAAGATGTGTGTTTGAGCACATAAATTACTCGTTTTCTAGAAAACTCACCAAGATACATTGAAGCCTTATTTGTCATGTTAAAGAGCTCGTCGAGGTGATTCTGTGGTCAAATTTTGAACGTAGTTGGAGCTCATTTGCCGAAGTTACGGAGTTTCAAAGCTTGAAAAGTAACGAAAGATGTGTGTTTGTGCACATAAATTACTCGTTTCTAGAAAACTCACCAAGATACATTGAAGCCTTATTTGTCATGTTAAAGAGCTCGTCGAGGTGATTCTGTGGTCAAATTTTGAAGGTAGTTGGAGCTCATTTGCCGAAGTTACGGAGGTTCAAAGCTTGAAAAGTCGCGAAAGATGTGTGTTTGAGCACATAAATTACTCGTTTCCTAGAAAACTCACCAAGATACAATGAAGCCTTACTAGTCGTGTTAAAGTGCTCGTCGAGGTGATTCTGTGGTCAAATTTTGAACGTAGTTGTAGCTCATTTGCCGAAGTTACGGAGGTTCAAAGCTTGAAAAGTCACGAAAGATGTGTGTTTGTGCACATAAATTACTCGTTTTCTAGAAAACTCACCAAGATACAATGAAGCCTTATTTGTCATGTTAAAGAGCTCGTCGAGGTGATTCTGTGGTCAAATTTTGAAGGTAGTTGTAGCTCATTTGCCGAAGTTACGGAGGTTCAAAGCTTGAAAAGTCACGAAAGATGTGTGTTTGTGCACATAAATTACTCGTTTTCTAGAAAACTCGCCAAGATACAATGAAGCCTTATAAGTCATGTTAAAGTGCTCGTCGAGGTGAGTCTGTGGTAAAATTTGAAGGTAGTTGGAACTCATTTGCCGAAGTTACGGAGATTCAAAGCTTGAAAAGTCACGAAAGAAGTGTGTTTGTGCACATAAATTACTCGTTTTCTAGAAAACTCGCCAAGATACAATGAAGCCTTATTGGTCGTGTTAAAGTGCTCGTCGAGGTGAGTCTGTGGTCATATTTTGAAGGTAGTTGGAGCTCATTTGCCGAAGTTACGGAGGTTCAAAACTTGAAAAGTCACGAAAGATGTGTGTTTGTGCACATAAATTACTCGTTTACTAGAAAACTCATCAAGATACAATGAAGCCTTCTCAGTTGTGTTAAAAAGAGTTCGTCGATGTGATTCTGTGGTAAAATTTTGAAGCTATTTGGAACTCATTTGCCGAAGTTACGGAGGTTCAAAACTTGAAAAGTCACGAAAGATCTGTGTTTGTGCACTTAAATTGCTCGTTTTCTAGAAAACTCACCAAGATACAATGAAGCCTTCTTAGCTTTGTTAAAAAGAGTTCGTCGATGTGATTCTGTGGCAAAATTTTTAAGCTATTTGGAGCTCATTTGCCGAAGTTACGGAGTTTCAAAGCTTGAAAAGTCACGAAAGATGTGTGTTTGAGCACATAAATTACTCGTTTTCTAGAAAACTCACCAAGATACAATGAAGCCTTCTTAGTTGTGTTAAAAAGAGTTCGTCGATGTGATTCTGTGGCAAAATTTTTAAGCTATTTGGAGCTCATTTGCCGAAGTTACGGAGTTTCAAAGCTTGAAAAGTCACGAAAGATGTGTGTTTGAGCACATAAATTACTCGTTTTCTAGAAAACTCACCAAGATACATTGAAGCCTTATTTGTCATGTTAAAGAGCTCGTCGAGGTGATTCTGTGGTCAAATTTTGAACGTAGTTGGAGCTCATTTGCCGAAGTTACGGAGGTTCAAAGCTTGAAAAGTCACGAAAGATGTGTGTTTGTGCACATAAATTACTCGTTTTCTAGAAAACTCACCAAGATACATTGAAGCCTTATTTGTCATGTTAAAGAGCTCGTCGAGTTGATTCTGTGGTCAAATTTTGAAGGAAGTTGGAGCTCATTTGCCGAAGTTACGCAGATTCAAAGCTTGAAAAGTAACGAAAGATGTGTGTTTGTGCACATAAATTACTCGTTTTCTAGAAAACTCACCAAGATACAATGAAGCCTTATTTGTCATGTTAAAGAGCTCGTCGAGGTGATTCTGATGTCAAATTTTGAAGGTAGTTGGAGCTCATTTGCCGAAGTTACGAAGATTCAAAGCTTGAAAAGTAACGAAAGATGTGTGTTTGTGCACATAAATTACTCGTTTCTAGAAAACTCACCAAGATACATTGAAGCCTTATTTGTCATGTTAAAGAGCTCGTCGAGGTGATTCTGTGGTCAAATTTTGAAGGTAGTTGGAGCTCATTTGCCGAAGTTACGGAGGTTCAAAGCTTGAAAAGTCGCGAAAGATGTGTGTTTGAGCACATAAATTACTCGTTTCCTAGAAAACTCACCAAGATACAATGAAGCCTTCTTAGTTGTGTTAAAAAGAGTTCGTCGATGTGATTCTGTGGTAAAATTTTGAAGCTATTTGGAACTCATTTGCCGAAGTTACGGAGGTTCAAAACTTGA
Source organism: Euwallacea fornicatus (assembly GCF_040115645.1). NCBI lineage: Eukaryota > Metazoa > Arthropoda > Insecta > Coleoptera > Curculionidae > Euwallacea > Euwallacea fornicatus. The sequence continues at coordinate 253,607 of NW_027096057.1, read as the reverse complement.
AAAGTCACGAAAGATCTGTGTTTGTGCACTTAAATTGCTCGTTTTCTAGAAAACTCACCAAGATACAATGAAGCCTTCTTAGCTTTGTTAAAAAGAGTTCGTCGATGTGATTCTGTGGCAAAATTTTTAAGCTATTTGGAGCTCATTTGCCGAAGTTACGGAGTTTCAAAGCTTGAAAAGTCACGAAAGATGTGTGTTTGAGCACATAAATTACTCGTTTACTAGAAAACTCACCAAGATACAATGAAGCCTTCTTAGTTGTGTTAAAAAGAGTTCGTCGATGTGATTCTGTGGTAAAATTTTGAAGCTATTTGGAACTCATTTGCCGAAGTTACGGAGGTTCAAAACTTGAAAAGTCACGAAAGATCTGTGTTTGTGCACTTAAATTGCTCGTTTTCTAGAAAACTCACCAAGATACAATGAAGCCTTCTTAGCTTTGTTAAAAAGAGTTCGTCGATGTGATTCTGTGGCAAAATTTTTAAGCTATTTGGAGCTCATTTGCCGAAGTTACGGAGTTTCAAAGCTTGAAAAGTCACGAAAGATGTGTGTTTGAGCACATAAATTACTCGTTTTCTAGAAAACTCACCAAGATACAATGAAGCCTTATTAGTCGTGTTAAAGTGCTCGTCGAGGTGATTCTGTGGTCAAATTTTGAAGGTAGTTGGAGCTCATTTGCCGAAGTTACGGAGTTTCAAAGCTTGAAAAGTCACGAAAGATGTGTGTTTGAGCACATAAATTACTCGTTTTCTAGAAAACTCACCAAGATACAATGAAGCCTTCTTAGTTGTGTTAAAAAGAGTTCGTCGATGTGATTCTGTGGCAAAATTTTTAAGCTATTTGGAGCTCATTTGCCGAAGTTACGGAGTTTCAAAGCTTGAAAAGTCACGAAAGATGTGTGTTTGAGCACATAAATTACTCGTTTTCTAGAAAACTCACCAAGATACAATGAAGCCTTATTTGTCATGTTAAAGAGCTCGTCGAGGTGATTCTGTGGTCAAATTTTGAAGGTAGTTGGAGCTCATTTGCCGAAGTTACGGAGATTCAAAGCTTGAAAATTCGCGAAAGATGTGTGTTTGAGCACATACATTACTCGTTTTCTAGAAAACTCACCGAGATATAATGAAGCCTTATGAGTCATGATGAAGAGCTCAACGAGATGATTCTATGATCAATTTTTTAAGCAATTTAAAGCACATTTGCCGAAGTTACGGAGTTTCAAAGCTTTGAAAAGTCGCGAAAGATGTGTGTTTGAGCACATAAATTACTCGTTTCCTAGAAAACTAACCAAGATACAAAGAAGCCTTACTAGTCGTGTTAAAGTGCTCGTCGAGGTGATTCTGTGGTCAAATTTTGAACGTAGTTGGAGCTCATTTGCCGAAGTTACGGAGGTTCAAAGCTTGAAAAGTCACGAAAGATGTGTGTTTGTGCACATAAATTACTCGCTTTCTAGAAAACTCACCAAGATACAATGAAGCCTTATTTGTCATGTTAAAGAGCTCGTCGAGGTGATCCTGTGGTCAAATTTTGAAGGTAGTTGGAGCTCATTTGCCGATGTTACCGAGATTCAAAGCTTGAAGTTTGAGCACATCAATTACTCGTTTCCTAGAAAACTCACCAAGATACAATGAAGCCTTATTTGTCATGTTAAAGAGCTCGTCGAGGTGATTCTGTGGTCAAGTTTTGAAGGTAGTTGGAGCTCATTTGCCGAAGTTACCGAGATTCAAAGCTTGAAGTTTGAGCACATCAATTACTCGTTTCCTAGAAAACTCACCAAGATACAATGAAGCCTTATTTGTCATGTTAAAGAGCTCGTCGAGGTGATTCTGTGGTCAAATTTTGAAGGTAGTTGGAGCTCATTTGCCGAAGTTACGGAGGTTCAAAGCTTGAAAAGTCGCGAAAGATGTGTGTTTGAGCACATAAATTACTCGTTTCCTAGAAAACTCACCAAGATACAATGAAGCCTTATTTGTCATGTTAAAGAGCTCGTCGAGGTGATTCTGTGGTCAAATTTTGAACGTAGTTGGAGCTCATTTGCCGAAGTTACGGAGGTTCAAAGCTTGAAAAGTCACGAAAGATGTGTGTTTGTGCACATAAATTACTCGTTTTCTAGAAAACTCACCAAGATACAATGAAGCCTTATTTGTCATGTTAAAGAGCTCGTCGAGGTGATTCTGTGGTCAAATTTTGAAGGTAGTTGGAGCTCATTTGCCGAAGTTACGGAGATTCAAAGCTTGAAAAGTAACGAAAGATGTGTGTTTGTGCACATAAATTACTCGTTTTCTAGAAAACTCACCAAGATACAATGAAGCCTTCTTAGCTTTGTTAAAAAGAGTTCGTCGATGTGATTCTGTGGCAAAATTTTTAAGCTATTTGGAGCTCATTTGCCGAAGTTACGGAGTTTCAAAGCTTGAAAAGTCACGAAAGATGTGTGTTTGAGCACATAAATTACTCGTTTTCTAGAAACCTCACCAAGATACATTGAAGCCTTATTTGTCATGTTAAAGAGCTCGTCGAGGTGATTCTGTGGTCAAATTTTGAAGGTAGTTGGAGCTCATTTGCCGAAGTTACGGAGTTTCAAAGCTTGAAAAGTCACGAAAGATGTGTGTTTGAGCACATAAATTACTCGTTTTCTAGAAAACTCACCAAGATACAATGAAGCCTTCTTAGTTGTGTTAAAAAGAGTTCGTCGATGTGATTCTGTGGCAAAATTTTTAAGCTATTTGGAGCTCATTTGCCGAAGTTACGGAGTTTCAAAGCTTGAAAAGTCACGAAAGATGTGTGTTTGAGCACATAAATTACTCGTTTACTAGAAAACTCACCAAGATACAATGAAGCCTTCTTAGTTGTGTTAAAAAGAGTTCGTCGATGTGATTCTGTGGTAAAATTTTGAAGCTATTTGGAACTCATTTGCCGAAGTTACGGAGGTTCAAAACTTGAAAAGTCACGAAAGATCTGTGTTTGTGCACTTAAATTGCTCGTTTTCTAGAAAACTCACCAAGATACAATGAAGCCTTCTTAGCTTTGTTAAAAAGAGTTCGTCGATGTGATTCTGTGGCAAAATTTTTAAGCTATTTGGAGCTCATTTGCCGAAGTTACGGAGTTTCAAAGCTTGAAAAGTCACGAAAGATGTGTGTTTGAGCACATAAATTACTCGTTTTCTAGAAAACTCACCAAGATACAATGAAGCCTTATTAGTCGTGTTAAAGTGCTCGTCGAGGTGATTCTGTGGTCAAATTTTGAAGGTAGTTGGAGCTCATTTGCCGAAGTTACGGAGTTTCAAAGCTTGAAAAGTCACGAAAGATGTGTGTTTGAGCACATAAATTACTCGTTTTCTAGAAAACTCACCAAGATACAATGAAGCCTTCTTAGTTGTGTTAAAAAGAGTTCGTCGATGTGATTCTGTGGCAAAATTTTTAAGCTATTTGGAGCTCATTTGCCGAAGTTACGGAGTTTCAAAGCTTGAAAAGTCACGAAAGATGTGTGTTTGAGCACATAAATTACTCGTTTTCTAGAAAACTCACCAAGATACAATGAAGCCTTATTTGTCATGTTAAAGAGCTCGTCGAGGTGATTCTGTGGTCAAATTTTGAAGGTAGTTGGAGCTCATTTGCCGAAGTTACGGAGATTCAAAGCTTGAAAATTCGCGAAAGATGTGTGTTTGAGCACATACATTACTCGTTTTCTAGAAAACTCACCGAGATATAATGAAGCCTTATGAGTCATGATGAAGAGCTCAACGAGATGATTCTATGATCAATTTTTTAAGCAATTTAAAGCACATTTGCCGAAGTTACGGAGTTTCAAAGCTTTGAAAAGTCGCGAAAGATGTGTGTTTGAGCACATAAATTACTCGTTTCCTAGAAAACTAACCAAGATACAAAGAAGCCTTACTAGTCGTGTTAAAGTGCTCGTCGAGGTGATTCTGTGGTCAAATTTTGAACGTAGTTGGAGCTCATTTGCCGAAGTTACGGAGGTTCAAAGCTTGAAAAGTCACGAAAGATGTGTGTTTGTGCACATAAATTACTCGCTTTCTAGAAAACTCACCAAGATACAATGAAGCCTTATTTGTCATGTTAAAGAGCTCGTCGAGGTGATCCTGTGGTCAAATTTTGAAGGTAGTTGGAGCTCATTTGCCGATGTTACCGAGATTCAAAGCTTGAAGTTTGAGCACATCAATTACTCGTTTCCTAGAAAACTCACCAAGATACAATGAAGCCTTATTTGTCATGTTAAAGAGCTCGTCGAGGTGATTCTGTGGTCAAGTTTTGAAGGTAGTTGGAGCTCATTTGCCGAAGTTACCGAGATTCAAAGCTTGAAGTTTGAGCACATCAATTACTCGTTTCCTAGAAAACTCACCAAGATACAATGAAGCCTTATTTGTCATGTTAAAGAGCTCGTCGAGGTGATTCTGTGGTCAAATTTTGAAGGTAGTTGGAGCTCATTTGCCGAAGTTACGGAGGTTCAAAGCTTGAAAAGTCGCGAAAGATGTGTGTTTGAGCACATAAATTACTCGTTTCCTAGAAAACTCACCAAGATACAATGAAGCCTTATTTGTCATGTTAAAGAGCTCGTCGAGGTGATTCTGTGGTCAAATTTTGAACGTAGTTGGAGCTCATTTGCCGAAGTTACGGAGGTTCAAAGCTTGAAAAGTCACGAAAGATGTGTGTTTGTGCACATAAATTACTCGTTTTCTAGAAAACTCACCAAGATACAATGAAGCCTTATTTGTCATGTTAAAGAGCTCGTCGAGGTGATTCTGTGGTCAAATTTTGAAGGTAGTTGGAGCTCATTTGCCGAAGTTACGGAGATTCAAAGCTTGAAAAGTAACGAAAGATGTGTGTTTGTGCACATAAATTACTCGTTTTCTAGAAAACTCACCAAGATACAATGAAGCCTTCTTAGCTTTGTTAAAAAGAGTTCGTCGATGTGATTCTGTGGCAAAATTTTTAAGCTATTTGGAGCTCATTTGCCGAAGTTACGGAGTTTCAAAGCTTGAAAAGTCACGAAAGATGTGTGTTTGAGCACATAAATTACTCGTTTTCTAGAAAACTCACCAAGATACATTGAAGCCTTATTTGTCATGTTAAAGAGCTCGTCGAGGTGATTCTGTGGTCAAATTTTGAAGGTAGTTGGAGCTCATTTGCCGAAGTTACGGAGTTTCAAAGCTTGAAAAGTCACGAAAGATGTGTGTTTGAGCACATAAATTACTCGTTTTCTAGAAAACTCACCAAGATACAATGAAGCCTTCTTAGTTGTGTTAAAAAGAGTTCGTCGATGTGATTCTGTGGCAAAATTTTTAAGCTATTTGGAGCTCATTTGCCGAAGTTACGGAGTTTCAAAGCTTGAAAAGTCACGAAAGATGTGTGTTTGAGCACATAAATTACTCGTTTTCTAGAAAACTCACCAAGATACATTGAAGCCTTATTTGTCATGTTAAAGAGCTCGTCGAGGTGATTCTGTGGTCAAATTTTGAACGTAGTTGGAGCTCATTTGCCGAAGTTACGGAGGTTCAAAGCTTGCAAAGTCACGAAAGATGTGTGTTTGTGCACATAAATTACTCGTTTTCTAGAAAACTCACCAAGATACATTGAAGCCTTATTTGTCATGTTAAAGAGCTCGTCGAGTTGATTCTGTGGTCAAATTTTGAAGGAAGTTGGAGCTCATTTGCCGAAGTTACGCAGATTCAAAGCTTGAAAAGTAACGAAAGATGTGTGTTTGTGCACATAAATTACTCGTTTCTAGAAAACTCACCAAGTTACATTGAAGCCTTATTTGTCATGTTAAAGAGCTCGTCGAGGTGATTCTGTGGTCAAATTTTGAACGTAGTTGTAGCTCATTTGCCGAAGTTACGGAGGTTCAAAGCTTGAAAAGTCACGAAAGATATGTGTTTGTGCACATAAATTACTCGTTTACTAGAAAACTCACCAAGATACATTGAAGCCTTATTTGTCATGTTAAAGAGCTCGTCGAGGTGATTCTGTGGTCAAATTTTGAAGGTAGTTGGAGCTCATTTGCCGAAGTTACGGAGATTCAAAGCTTGAAAAGTAACGAAAGATGTGTGTTTGTGCACATAAATTACTCGTTTTCTAGAAAACTCACCAAGATACAATGAAGCCTTCTTAGCTTTGTTAAAAAGAGTTCGTCGATGTGATTCTGTGGCAAAATTTTTAAGCTATTTGGAGCTCATTTGCCGAAGTTACGGAGTTTCAAAGCTTGAAAAGTCACGAAAGATGTGTGTTTGAGCACATAAATTACTCGTTTTCTAGAAAACTCACCAAGATACATTGAAGCCTTATTTGTCATGTTAAAGAGCTCGTCGAGGTGATTCTGTGGTCAAATTTTGAAGGTAGTTGGAGCTCATTTGCCGAAGTTACGGAGTTTCAAAGCTTGAAAAGTCACGAAAGATGTGTGTTTGAGCACATAAATTACTCGTTTTCTAGAAAACTCACCAAGATACAATGAAGCCTTCTTAGTTGTGTTAAAAAGAGTTCGTCGATGTGATTCTGTGGCAAAATTTTTAAGCTATTTGGAGCTCATTTGCCGAAGTTACGGAGTTTCAAAGCTTGAAAAGTCACGAAAGATGTGTGTTTGAGCACATAAATTACTCGTTTTCTAGAAAACTCACCAAGATACATTGAAGCCTTATTTGTCATGTTAAAGAGCTCGTCGAGGTGATTCTGTGGTCAAATTTTGAACGTAGTTGGAGCTCATTTGCCGAAGTTACGGAGGTTCAAAGCTTGAAAAGTCACGAAAGATGTGTGTTTGTGCACATAAATTACTCGTTTTCTAGAAAACTCACCAAGATACATTGAAGCCTTATTTGTCATGTTAAAGAGCTCGTCGAGTTGATTCTGTGGTCAAATTTTGAAGGAAGTTGGAGCTCATTTGCCGAAGTTACGCAGATTCAAAGCTTGAAAAGTAACGAAAGATGTGTGTTTGTGCACATAAATTACTCGTTTTCTAGAAAACTCACCAAGATACAATGAAGCCTTATTTGTCATGTTAAAGAGCTCGTCGAGGTGATTCTGATGTCAAATTTTGAAGGTAGTTGGAGCTCATTTGCCGAAGTTACGAAGATTCAAAGCTTGAAAAGTAACGAAAGATGTGTGTTTGAGCACATAAATTACTCGTTTACTAGAAAACTCACCAAGATACAATGAAGCCTTCTTAGTTGTGTTAAAAAGAGTTCGTCGATGTGATTCTGTGGTAAAATTTTGAAGCTATTTGGAACTCATTTGCCGAAGTTACGGAGGTTCAAAACTTGAAAAGTCACGAAAGATCTGTGTTTGTGCACTTAAATTGCTCGTTTTCTAGAAAACTCACCAAGATACAATGAAGCCTTCTTAGCTTTGTTAAAAAGAGTTCGTCGATGTGATTCTGTGGCAAAATTTTTAAGCTATTTGGAGCTCATTTGCCGAAGTTACGGAGTTTCAAAGCTTGAAAAGTCACGAAAGATGTGTGTTTGAGCACATAAATTACTCGTTTTCTAGAAAACTCACCAAGATACAATGAAGCCTTATTAGTCGTGTTAAAGTGCTCGTCGAGGTGATTCTGTGGTCAAATTTTGAAGGTAGTTGGAGCTCATTTGCCGAAGTTACGGAGTTTCAAAGCTTGAAAAGTCACGAAAGATGTGTGTTTGAGCACATAAATTACTCGTTTTCTAGAAAACTCACCAAGATACAATGAAGCCTTCTTAGTTGTGTTAAAAAGAGTTCGTCGATGTGATTCTGTGGCAAAATTTTTAAGCTATTTGGAGCTCATTTGCCGAAGTTACGGAGTTTCAAAGCTTGAAAAGTCACGAAAGATGTGTGTTTGAGCACATAAATTACTCGTTTTCTAGAAAACTCACCAAGATACAATGAAGCCTTATTTGTCATGTTAAAGAGCTCGTCGAGGTGATTCTGTGGTCAAATTTTGAAGGTAGTTGGAGCTCATTTGCCGAAGTTACGGAGATTCAAAGCTTGAAAATTCGCGAAAGATGTGTGTTTGAGCACATACATTACTCGTTTTCTAGAAAACTCACCGAGATATAATGAAGCCTTATGAGTCATGATGAAGAGCTCAACGAGATGATTCTATGATCAATTTTTTAAGCAATTTAAAGCACATTTGCCGAAGTTACGGAGTTTCAAAGCTTTGAAAAGTCGCGAAAGATGTGTGTTTGAGCACATAAATTACTCGTTTCCTAGAAAACTAACCAAGATACAAAGAAGCCTTACTAGTCGTGTTAAAGTGCTCGTCGAGGTGATTCTGTGGTCAAATTTTGAACGTAGTTGGAGCTCATTTGCCGAAGTTACGGAGGTTCAAAGCTTGAAAAGTCACGAAAGATGTGTGTTTGTGCACATAAATTACTCGCTTTCTAGAAAACTCACCAAGATACAATGAAGCCTTATTTGTCATGTTAAAGAGCTCGTCGAGGTGATCCTGTGGTCAAATTTTGAAGGTAGTTGGAGCTCATTTGCCGATGTTACCGAGATTCAAAGCTTGAAGTTTGAGCACATCAATTACTCGTTTCCTAGAAAACTCACCAAGATACAATGAAGCCTTATTTGTCATGTTAAAGAGCTCGTCGAGGTGATTCTGTGGTCAAGTTTTGAAGGTAGTTGGAGCTCATTTGCCGAAGTTACCGAGATTCAAAGCTTGAAGTTTGAGCACATCAATTACTCGTTTCCTAGAAAACTCACCAAGATACAATGAAGCCTTATTTGTCATGTTAAAGAGCTCGTCGAGGTGATTCTGTGGTCAAATTTTGAAGGTAGTTGGAGCTCATTTGCCGAAGTTACGGAGGTTCAAAGCTTGAAAAGTCGCGAAAGATGTGTGTTTGAGCACATAAATTACTCGTTTCCTAGAAAACTCACCAAGATACAATGAAGCCTTATTTGTCATGTTAAAGAGCTCGTCGAGGTGATTCTGTGGTCAAATTTTGAACGTAGTTGGAGCTCATTTGCCGAAGTTACGGAGGTTCAAAGCTTGAAAAGTCACGAAAGATGTGTGTTTGTGCACATAAATTACTCGTTTTCTAGAAAACTCACCAAGATACAATGAAGCCTTATTTGTCATGTTAAAGAGCTCGTCGAGGTGATTCTGTGGTCAAATTTTGAAGGTAGTTGGAGCTCATTTGCCGAAGTTACGGAGATTCAAAGCTTGAAAAGTAACGAAAGATGTGTGTTTGTGCACATAAATTACTCGTTTTCTAGAAAACTCACCAAGATACAATGAAGCCTTCTTAGCTTTGTTAAAAAGAGTTCGTCGATGTGATTCTGTGGCAAAATTTTTAAGCTATTTGGAGCTCATTTGCCGAAGTTACGGAGTTTCAAAGCTTGAAAAGTCACGAAAGATGTGTGTTTGAGCACATAAATTACTCGTTTTCTAGAAAACTCACCAAGATACATTGAAGCCTTATTTGTCATGTTAAAGAGCTCGTCGAGGTGATTCTGTGGTCAAATTTTGAAGGTAGTTGGAGCTCATTTGCCGAAGTTACGGAGTTTCAAAGCTTGAAAAGTCACGAAAGATGTGTGTTTGAGCACATAAATTACTCGTTTTCTAGAAAACTCACCAAGATACAATGAAGCCTTCTTAGTTGTGTTAAAAAGAGTTCGTCGATGTGATTCTGTGGCAAAATTTTTAAGCTATTTGGAGCTCATTTGCCGAAGTTACGGAGTTTCAAAGCTTGAAAAGTCACGAAAGATGTGTGTTTGAGCACATAAATTACTCGTTTTCTAGAAAACTCACCAAGATACATTGAAGCCTTATTTGTCATGTTAAAGAGCTCGTCGAGGTGATTCTGTGGTCAAATTTTGAACGTAGTTGGAGCTCATTTGCCGAAGTTACGGAGGTTCAAAGCTTGCAAAGTCACGAAAGATGTGTGTTTGTGCACATAAATTACTCGTTTTCTAGAAAACTCACCAAGATACATTGAAGCCTTATTTGTCATGTTAAAGAGCTCGTCGAGTTGATTCTGTGGTCAAATTTTGAAGGAAGTTGGAGCTCATTTGCCGAAGTTACGCAGATTCAAAGCTTGAAAAGTAACGAAAGATGTGTGTTTGTGCACATAAATTACTCGTTTCTAGAAAACTCACCAAGTTACATTGAAGCCTTATTTGTCATGTTAAAGAGCTCGTCGAGGTGATTCTGTGGTCAAATTTTGAACGTAGTTGTAGCTCATTTGCCGAAGTTACGGAGGTTCAAAGCTTGAAAAGTCACGAAAGATATGTGTTTGTGCACATAAATTACTCGTTTACTAGAAAACTCACCAAGATACAATGAAGCCTTCTTAGCTTTGTTAAAAAGAGTTCGTCGATGTGATTCTGTGGCAAAATTTTTAAGCTATTTGGAGCTCATTTGCCGAAGTTACGGAGTTTCAAAGCTTGAAAAGTCACGAAAGATGTGTGTTTGAGCACATAAATTACTCGTTTTCTAGAAAACTCACCAAGATACATTGAAGCCTTATTTGTCATGTTAAAGAGCTCGTCGAGGTGATTCTGTGGTCAAATTTTGAACGTAGTTGGAGCTCATTTGCCGAAGTTACGGAGGTTCAAAGCTTGCAAAGTCACGAAAGATGTGTGTTTGTGCACATAAATTACTCGTTTTCTAGAAAACTCACCAAGATACATTGAAGCCTTATTTGTCATGTTAAAGAGCTCGTCGAGTTGATTCTGTGGTCAAATTTTGAAGGAAGTTGGAGCTCATTTGCCGAAGTTACGCAGATTCAAAGCTTGAAAAGTAACGAAAGATGTGTGTTTGTGCACATAAATTACTCGTTTCTAGAAAACTCACCAAGTTACATTGAAGCCTTATTTGTCATGTTAAAGAGCTCGTCGAGGTGATTCTGTGGTCAAATTTTGAACGTAGTTGTAGCTCATTTGCCGAAGTTACGGAGGTTCAAAGCTTGAAAAGTAACGAAAGATGTGTGTTTGTGCACATAAATTACTCGTTTCTAGAAAACTCACCAAGATACAATGAAGCCTTCTTAGTTGTGTTAAAAAGAGTTCGTCGATGTGATTCTGTGGCAAAATTTTTAAGCTATTTGGAGCTCATTTGCCGAAGTTACGGAGTTTCAAAGCTTGAAAAGTCACGAAAGATGTGTGTTTGAGCACATAAATTACTCGTTTTCTAGAAAACTCACCAAGATACAATGAAGCCTTCTTAGTTGTGTTAAAAAGAGTTCGTCGATGTGATTCTGTGGCAAAATTTTTAAGCTATTTGGAGCTCATTTGCCGAAGTTACGGAGTTTCAAAGCTTGAAAAGTCACGAAAGATGTGTGTTTGAGCACATAAATTACTCGTTTTCTAGAAAACTCACCAAGATACATTGAAGCCTTATTTGTCATGTTAAAGAGCTCGTCGAGTTGATTCTGTGGTCAAATTTTGAAGGAAGTTGGAGCTCATTTGCCGAAGTTACGCAGATTCAAAGCTTGAAAAGTAACGAAAGATGTGTGTTTGTGCACATAAATTACTCGTTTCTAGAAAACTCACCAAGTTACATTGAAGCCTTATTTGTCATGTTAAAGAGCTCGTCGAGGTGATTCTGTGGTCAAATTTTGAACGTAGTTGTAGCTCATTTGCCGAAGTTACGGAGGTTCAAAGCTTGAAAAGTCACGAAAGATATGTGTTTGTGCACATAAATTACTCGTTTACTAGAAAACTCACCAAGATACAATGAAGCCTTCTTAGTTGTGTTAAAAAGAGTTCGTCGATGTGATTCTGGTGGTAAAATTTTGAAGCTATTTGGAACTCATTTGCCGAAGTTACGGAGGTTCAAAACTTGAAAAGTCACGAAAGATCTGTGTTTGTGCACTTAAATTGCTCGTTTTCTAGAAAACTCACCAAGATACAATGAAGCCTTCGTAGCTTTGTTAAAAAGAGTTCGTCGATGTGATTCTGTGGCAAAATTTTTAAGCTATTTGGAGCTCATTTGCCGAAGTTACGGAGTTTCAAAGCTTGAAAAGTCACGAAAGATGTGTGTTTGTGCACATAAATTACTCGTTTACTAGAAAACTCACCAAGATACAATGAAGCCTTCTTAGTTGTGTTAAAAAGAGTTCGTCGATGTGATTCTGTGGTAAAATTTTGAAGCTATTTGGAACTCATTTGCCGAAGTTACGCAGATTCAAAGCTTGAAAAGTAACGAAAGATGTGTGTTTGTGCACATAAATTACTCGTTTCTAGAAAACTCACCAAGTTACATTGAAGCCTTATTTGTCATGTTAAAGAGCTCGTCGAGGTGATTCTGTGGTCAAATTTTGAACGTAGTTGTAGCTCATTTGCCGAAGTTACGGAGGTTCAAAGCTTGAAAAGTCACGAAAGATATGTGTTTGTGCACATAAATTACTCGTTTACTAGAAAACTCACCAAGATACAATGAAGCCTTCTTAGTTGTGTTAAAAAGAGTTCGTCGATGTGATTCTGGTGGTAAAATTTTGAAGCTATTTGGAACTCATTTGCCGAAGTTACGGAGGTTCAAAACTTGAAAAGTCACGAAAGATCTGTGTTTGTGCACTTAAATTGCTCGTTTTCTAGAAAACTCACCAAGATACAATGAAGCCTTCTTAGCTTTGTTAAAAAGAGTTCGTCGATGTGATTCTGTGGCAAAATTTTTAAGCTATTTGGAGCTCATTTGCCGAAGTTACGGAGTTTCAAAGCTTGAAAAGTCACGAAAGATGTGTGTTTGAGCACATAAATTACTCGTTTTCTAGAAAACTCACCAAGATACATTGAAGCCTTATTTGTCATGTTAAAGAGCTCGTCGAGGTGATTCTGTGGTCAAATTTTGAACGTAGTTGGAGCTCATTTGCCGAAGTTACGGAGTTTCAAAGCTTGAAAAGTAACGAAAGATGTGTGTTTGTGCACATAAATTACTCGTTTCTAGAAAACTCACCAAGATACATTGAAGCCTTATTTGTCATGTTAAAGAGCTCGTCGAGGTGATTCTGTGGTCAAATTTTGAAGGTAGTTGGAGCTCATTTGCCGAAGTTACGGAGTTTCAAAGCTTGAAAAGTCACGAAAGATGTGTGTTTGAGCACATAAATTACTCGTTTTCTAGAAAACTCACCAAGATACAATGAAGCCTTCTTAGTTGTGTTAAAAAGAGTTCGTCGATGTGATTCTGTGGCAAAATTTTTAAGCTATTTGGAGCTCATTTGCCGAAGTTACGGAGTTTCAAAGCTTGAAAAGTCACGAAAGATGTGTGTTTGAGCACATAAATTACTCGTTTTCTAGAAAACTCACCAAGATACATTGAAGCCTTATTTGTCATGTTAAAGAGCTCGTCGAGTTGATTCTGTGGTCAAATTTTGAAGGAAGTTGGAGCTCATTTGCCGAAGTTACGCAGATTCAAAGCTTGAAAAGTAACGAAAGATGTGTGTTTGTGCACATAAATTACTCGTTTCTAGAAAACTCACCAAGTTACATTGAAGCCTTATTTGTCATGTTAAAGAGCTCGTCGAGGTGATTCTGTGGTCAAATTTTGAACGTAGTTGTAGCTCATTTGCCGAAGTTACGGAGGTTCAAAGCTTGAAAAGTCACGAAAGATATGTGTTTGTGCACATAAATTACTCGTTTACTAGAAAACTCACCAAGATACAATGAAGCCTTCTTAGTTGTGTTAAAAAGAGTTCGTCGATGTGATTCTGGTGGTAAAATTTTGAAGCTATTTGGAACTCATTTGCCGAAGTTACGGAGGTTCAAAACTTGAAAAGTCACGAAAGATCTGTGTTTGTGCACTTAAATTGCTCGTTTTCTAGAAAACTCACCAAGATACAATGAAGCCTTCTTAGCTTTGTTAAAAAGAGTTCGTCGATGTGATTCTGTGGCAAAATTTTTAAGCTATTTGGAGCTCATTTGCCGAAGTTACGGAGTTTCAAAGCTTGAAAAGTCACGAAAGATGTGTGTTTGTGCACATAAATTACTCGTTTACTAGAAAACTCACCAAGATACAATGAAGCCTTCTTAGTTGTGTTAAAAAGAGTTCGTCGATGTGATTCTGTGGTAAAATTTTGAAGCTATTTGGAACTCATTTGCCGAAGTTACGCAGATTCAAAGCTTGAAAAGTAACGAAAGATGTGTGTTTGTGCACATAAATTACTCGTTTCTAGAAAACTCACCAAGTTACATTGAAGCCTTATTTGTCATGTTAAAGAGCTCGTCGAGGTGATTCTGTGGTCAAATTTTGAACGTAGTTGTAGCTCATTTGCCGAAGTTACGGAGGTTCAAAGCTTGAAAAGTCACGAAAGATATGTGTTTGTGCACATAAATTACTCGTTTACTAGAAAACTCACCAAGATACAATGAAGCCTTCTTAGTTGTGTTAAAAAGAGTTCGTCGATGTGATTCTGGTGGTAAAATTTTGAAGCTATTTGGAACTCATTTGCCGAAGTTACGGAGGTTCAAAACTTGAAAAGTCACGAAAGATCTGTGTTTGTGCACTTAAATTGCTCGTTTTCTAGAAAACTCACCAAGATACAATGAAGCCTTCTTAGCTTTGTTAAAAAGAGTTCGTCGATGTGATTCTGTGGCAAAATTTTTAAGCTATTTGGAGCTCATTTGCCGAAGTTACGGAGTTTCAAAGCTTGAAAAGTCACGAAAGATGTGTGTTTGAGCACATAAATTACTCGTTTTCTAGAAAACTCACCAAGATACATTGAAGCCTTATTTGTCATGTTAAAGAGCTCGTCGAGGTGATTCTGTGGTCAAATTTTGAACGTAGTTGGAGCTCATTTGCCGAAGTTACGGAGTTTCAAAGCTTGAAAAGTAACGAAAGATGTGTGTTTGTGCACATAAATTACTCGTTTCTAGAAAACTCACCAAGATACATTGAAGCCTTATTTGTCATGTTAAAGAGCTCGTCGAGGTGATTCTGTGGTCAAATTTTGAAGGTAGTTGGAGCTCATTTGCCGAAGTTACGGAGTTTCAAAGCTTGAAAAGTCACGAAAGATGTGTGTTTGAGCACATAAATTACTCGTTTTCTAGAAAACTCACCAAGATACAATGAAGCCTTCTTAGTTGTGTTAAAAAGAGTTCGTCGATGTGATTCTGTGGCAAAATTTTTAAGCTATTTGGAGCTCATTTGCCGAAGTTACGGAGTTTCAAAGCTTGAAAAGTCACGAAAGATGTGTGTTTGAGCACATAAATTACTCGTTTTCTAGAAAACTCACCAAGATACATTGAAGCCTTATTTGTCATGTTAAAGAGCTCGTCGAGTTGATTCTGTGGTCAAATTTTGAAGGAAGTTGGAGCTCATTTGCCGAAGTTACGCAGATTCAAAGCTTGAAAAGTAACGAAAGATGTGTGTTTGTGCACATAAATTACTCGTTTCTAGAAAACTCACCAAGTTACATTGAAGCCTTATTTGTCATGTTAAAGAGCTCGTCGAGGTGATTCTGTGGTCAAATTTTGAACGTAGTTGTAGCTCATTTGCCGAAGTTACGGAGGTTCAAAGCTTGAAAAGTCACGAAAGATATGTGTTTGTGCACATAAATTACTCGTTTACTAGAAAACTCACCAAGATACAATGAAGCCTTCTTAGTTGTGTTAAAAAGAGTTCGTCGATGTGATTCTGGTGGTAAAATTTTGAAGCTATTTGGAACTCATTTGCCGAAGTTACGGAGGTTCAAAACTTGAAAAGTCACGAAAGATCTGTGTTTGTGCACTTAAATTGCTCGTTTTCTAGAAAACTCACCAAGATACAATGAAGCCTTCTTAGCTTTGTTAAAAAGAGTTCGTCGATGTGATTCTGTGGCAAAATTTTTAAGCTATTTGGAGCTCATTTGCCGAAGTTACGGAGTTTCAAAGCTTGAAAAGTCACGAAAGATGTGTGTTTGTGCACATAAATTACTCGTTTACTAGAAAACTCACCAAGATACAATGAAGCCTTCTTAGTTGTGTTAAAAAGAGTTCGTCGATGTGATTCTGTGGTAAAATTTTGAAGCTATTTGGAACTCATTTGCCGAAGTTACGGAGGTTCAAAACTTGAAAAGTCACGAAAGATCTGTGTTTGTGCACTTAAATTGCTCGTTTTCTAGAAAACTCACCAAGATACATTGAAGCCTTATTTGTCATGTTAAAGAGCTCGTCGAGGTGATTCTGTGGTCAAATTTTGAAGGTAGTTGTAGCTCATTTGCCGAAGTTACGGAGGTTCAAAGCTTGAAAAGTCACGAAAGATGTGTGTTTGTGCACATAAATTACTCGTTTACTAGAAAACTCACCAAGATACAATGAAGCCTTCTTAGTTGTGTTAAAAAGAGTTCGTCGATGTGATTCTGTGGTAAAATTTTGAAGCTATTTGGAACTCATTTGCCGAAGTTACGGAGGTTCAAAACTTGAAAAGTCACGAAAGATCTGTGTTTGTGCACTTAAATTGCTCGTTTTCTAGAAAACTCACCAAGATACATTGAAGCCTTATTTGTCATGTTAAAGAGCTCGTCGAGGTGATTCTGTGGTCAAATTTTGAAGGTAGTTGGAGCTCATTTGCCGAAGTTACGGAGTTTCAAAGCTTGAAAAGTCACGAAAGATGTGTGTTTGAGCACATAAATTACTCGTTTACTAGAAAACTCACCAAGATACAATGAAGCCTTCTTAGTTGTGTTAAAAAGAGTTCGTCGATGTGATTCTGTGGCAAAATTTTTAAGCTATTTGGAGCTCATTTGCCGAAGTTACGGAGTTTCAAAGCTTGAAAAGTCACGAAAGATGTGTGTTTGAGCACATAAATTACTCGTTTTCTAGAAAACTCACCAAGATACATTGAAGCCTTATTTGTCATGTTAAAGAGCTCGTCGAGGTGATTCTGTGGTCAAATTTTGAACGTAGTTGGAGCTCATTTGCCGAAGTTACGGAGGTTCAAAACTTGAAAAGTCACGAAAGATGTGTGTTTGTGCACATAAATTACTCGTTTTCTAGAAAACTCACCAAGATACATTGAAGCCTTATTTGTCATGTTAAAGAGCTCGTCGAGTTGATTCTGTGGTCAAATTTTGAAGGAAGTTGGAGCTCATTTGCCGAAGTTACGCAGATTCAAAGCTTGAAAAGTAACGAAAGATGTGTGTTTGTGCACATAAATTACTCGTTTTCTAGAAAACTCACCAAGATACAATGAAGCCTTATTTGTCATGTTAAAGAGCTCGTCGAGGTGATTCTGATGTCAAATTTTGAAGGTAGTTGGAGCTCATTTGCCGAAGTTACGGAGATTCAAAGCTTGAAAAGTAACGAAAGATGTGTGTTTGTGCACATAAATTACTCGTTTCTAGAAAACTCACCAAGATACATTGAAGCCTTATTTGTCATGTTAAAGAGCTCGTCGAGGTGATTCTGTGGTCAAATTTTGAACGTAGTTGGAGATCATTTGCCGAAGTTACGGAGTTTCAAAGCTTGAAAAGTAACGAAAGATGTGTGTTTGTGCACATAAATTACTCGTTTCCTAGAAAACTCACCAAGATACAATGAAGCCTTATTTGTCATGTTAAAGAGCTCGTCGAGGTGATTCTGTGGTCAAATTTTGAAGGTAGTTGGAGCTCATTTGCCGAAGTTACGGAGTTTCAAAGCTTGAAAAGTCACGAAAGATGTGTGTTTGAGCACATAAATTACTCGTTTTCTAGAAAACTCACCAAGATACAATGAAGCCTTCTTAGTTGTGTTAAAAAGAGTTCGTCGATGTGATTCTGTGGCAAAATTTTTAAGCTATTTGGAGCTCATTTGCCGAAGTTACGGAGTTTCAAAGCTTGAAAAGTCACGAAAGATGTGTGTTTGAGCACATAAATTACTCGTTTTCTAGAAAACTCACCAAGATACATTGAAGCCTTATTTGTCATGTTAAAGAGCTCGTCGAGTTGATTCTGTGGTCAAATTTTGAAGGAAGTTGGAGCTCATTTGCCGAAGTTACGCAGATTCAAAGCTTGAAAAGTAACGAAAGATGTGTGTTTGTGCACATAAATTACTCGTTTCTAGAAAACTCACCAAGTTACATTGAAGCCTTATTTGTCATGTTAAAGAGCTCGTCGAGGTGATTCTGTGGTCAAATTTTGAACGTAGTTGTAGCTCATTTGCCGAAGTTACGGAGGTTCAAAGCTTGAAAAGTCACGAAAGATATGTGTTTGTGCACATAAATTACTCGTTTACTAGAAAACTCACCAAGATACAATGAAGCCTTCTTAGTTGTGTTAAAAAGAGTTCGTCGATGTGATTCTGGTGGTAAAATTTTGAAGCTATTTGGAACTCATTTGCCGAAGTTACGGAGGTTCAAAACTTGAAAAGTCACGAAAGATCTGTGTTTGTGCACTTAAATTGCTCGTTTTCTAGAAAACTCACCAAGATACAATGAAGCCTTCTTAGCTTTGTTAAAAAGAGTTCGTCGATGTGATTCTGTGGCAAAATTTTTAAGCTATTTGGAGCTCATTTGCCGAAGTTACGGAGTTTCAAAGCTTGAAAAGTCACGAAAGATGTGTGTTTGTGCACATAAATTACTCGTTTACTAGAAAACTCACCAAGATACAATGAAGCCTTCTTAGTTGTGTTAAAAAGAGTTCGTCGATGTGATTCTGTGGTAAAATTTTGAAGCTATTTGGAACTCATTTGCCGAAGTTACGGAGGTTCAAAACTTGAAAAGTCACGAAAGATCTGTGTTTGTGCACTTAAATTGCTCGTTTTCTAGAAAACTCACCAAGATACATTGAAGCCTTATTTGTCATGTTAAAGAGCTCGTCGAGGTGATTCTGTGGTCAAATTTTGAAGGTAGTTGTAGCTCATTTGCCGAAGTTACGGAGGTTCAAAGCTTGAAAAGTCACGAAAGATGTGTGTTTGTGCACATAAATTACTCGTTTACTAGAAAACTCACCAAGATACAATGAAGCCTTCTTAGTTGTGTTAAAAAGAGTTCGTCGATGTGATTCTGTGGTAAAATTTTGAAGCTATTTGGAACTCATTTGCCGAAGTTACGGAGGTTCAAAACTTGAAAAGTCACGAAAGATCTGTGTTTGTGCACTTAAATTGCTCGTTTTCTAGAAAACTCACCAAGATACATTGAAGCCTTATTTGTCATGTTAAAGAGCTCGTCGAGGTGATTCTGTGGTCAAATTTTGAAGGTAGTTGGAGCTCATTTGCCGAAGTTACGGAGTTTCAAAGCTTGAAAAGTCACGAAAGATGTGTGTTTGAGCACATAAATTACTCGTTTTCTAGAAAACTCACCAAGATACAATGAAGCCTTCTTAGTTGTGTTAAAAAGAGTTCGTCGATGTGATTCTGTGGCAAAATTTTTAAGCTATTTGGAGCTCATTTGCCGAAGTTACGGAGTTTCAAAGCTTGAAAAGTCACGAAAGATGTGTGTTTGAGCACATAAATTACTCGTTTTCTAGAAAACTCACCAAGATACATTGAAGCCTTATTTGTCATGTTAAAGAGCTCGTCGAGGTGATTCTGTGGTCAAATTTTGAACGTAGTTGGAGCTCATTTGCCGAAGTTACGGAGGTTCAAAACTTGAAAAGTCACGAAAGATGTGTGTTTGTGCACATAAATTACTCGTTTTCTAGAAAACTCACCAAGATACATTGAAGCCTTATTTGTCATGTTAAAGAGCTCGTCGAGTTGATTCTGTGGTCAAATTTTGAAGGAAGTTGGAGCTCATTTGCCGAAGTTACGCAGATTCAAAGCTTGAAAAGTAACGAAAGATGTGTGTTTGTGCACATAAATTACTCGTTTTCTAGAAAACTCACCAAGATACAATGAAGCCTTATTTGTCATGTTAAAGAGCTCGTCGAGGTGATTCTGATGTCAAATTTTGAAGGTAGTTGGAGCTCATTTGCCGAAGTTACGGAGATTCAAAGCTTGAAAAGTAACGAAAGATGTGTGTTTGTGCACATAAATTACTCGTTTCTAGAAAACTCACCAAGATACATTGAAGCCTTATTTGTCATGTTAAAGAGCTCGTCGAGGTGATTCTGTGGTCAAATTTTGAACGTAGTTGGAGATCATTTGCCGAAGTTACGGAGATTCAAAGCTTGAAAAGTAACGAAAGATGTGTGTTTGTGCACATAAATTACTCGTTTCTAGAAAACTCACCAAGATATAATGAAGCCTTATGAGTCATGATGAAGAGCTCAACGAGATGATTCTATGATCAATTTTTTAAGCAATTTAAAGCACATTTGCCGAAGTTACGGAGTTTCAAAGCTTTGAAAAGTCGCGAAAGATGTGTGTTTGAGCACATAAATTACTCGTTTCCTAGAAAACTAACCAAGATACAAAGAAGCCTTACTAGTCGTGTTAAAGTGCTCGTCGAGGTGATTCTGTGGTCAAATTTTGAACGTAGTTGGAGCTCATTTGCCGAAGTTACGGAGGTTCAAAGCTTGAAAAGTCACGAATGATGTGTGTTTGTGCACATAAATTACTCGCTTTCTAGAAAACTCACCAAGATACAATGAAGCCTTATTTGTCATGTTAAAGAGCTCGTCGAGGTGATCCTGTGGTCAAATTTTGAAGGTAGTTGGAGCTCATTTGCCGATGTTACCGAGATTCAAAGCTTGAAGTTTGAGCACATCAATTACTCGTTTCCTAGAAAACTCACCAAGATACAATGAAGCCTTATTTGTCATGTTAAAGAGCTCGTCGAGGTGATTCTGTGGTCAAATTTTGAAGGTAGTTGGAGCTCATTTGCCGAAGTTACGGAGGTTCAAAGCTTGAAAAGTCGCGAAAGATGTGTGTTTGAGCACATAAATTACTCGTTTCCTAGAAAACTCACCAAGATACAATGAAGCCTTATTTGTCATGTTAAAGAGCTCGTCGAGGTGATTCTGTGGTCAAATTTTGAACGTAGTTGGAGCTCATTTGCCGAAGTTACGGAGGTTCAAAGCTTGAAAAGTCACGAAAGATGTGTGTTTGAGCACATAAATTACTCGTTTTCTAGAAAACTCACCAAGATACATTGAAGCCTTATTTGTCATGTTAAAGAGCTCGTCGAGGTGATTCTGTGGTCAAATTTTGAACGTAGTTGGAGCTCATTTGCCGAAGTTACGGAGGTTCAAAACTTGAAAAGTCACGAAAGATGTGTGTTTGTGCACATAAATTACTCGTTTTCTAGAAAACTCACCAAGATACATTGAAGCCTTATTTGTCATGTTAAAGAGCTCGTCGAGTTGATTCTGTGGTCAAATTTTGAAGGAAGTTGGAGCTCATTTGCCGAAGTTACGCAGATTCAAAGCTTGAAAAGTAACGAAAGATGTGTGTTTGTGCACATAAATTACTCGTTTCTAGAAAACTCACCAAGTTACATTGAAGCCTTATTTGTCATGTTAAAGAGCTCGTCGAGGTGATTCTGTGGTCAAATTTTGAACGTAGTTGTAGCTCATTTGCCGAAGTTACGGAGGTTCAAAGCTTGAAAAGTCACGAAAGATATGTGTTTGTGCACATAAATTACTCGTTTACTAGAAAACTCACCAAGATACAATGAAGCCTTCTTAGTTGTGTTAAAAAGAGTTCGTCGATGTGATTCTGGTGGTAAAATTTTGAAGCTATTTGGAACTCATTTGCCGAAGTTACGGAGGTTCAAAACTTGAAAAGTCACGAAAGATCTGTGTTTGTGCACTTAAATTGCTCGTTTTCTAGAAAACTCACCAAGATACAATGAAGCCTTCTTAGCTTTGTTAAAAAGAGATCGTCGATGTGATTCTGTGGCAAAATTTTTAAGCTATTTGGAGCTCATTTGCCGAAGTTACGGAGTTTCAAAGCTTGAAAAGTCACGAAAGATGTGTGTTTGAGCACATAAATTACTCGTTTTCTAGAAAACTCACCAAGATACATTGAAGCCTTATTTGTCATGTTAAAGAGTTCGTCGAGGTGATTCTGTGGTCAAATTTTGAACGTAGTTGGAGCTCATTTGCCGAAGTTACGGAGTTTCAAAGCTTGAAAAGTAACGAAAGATGTGTGTTTGTGCACATAAATTACTCGTTTCTAGAAAACTCACCAAGATACATTGAAGCCTTATTTGTCATGTTAAAGAGCTCGTCGAGGTGATTCTGTGGTCAAATTTTGAAGGTAGTTGGAGCTCATTTGCCGAAGTTACGGAGGTTCAAAGCTTGAAAAGTCGCGAAAGATGTGTGTTTGAGCACATAAATTACTCGTTTCCTAGAAAACTCACCAAGATACAATGAAGCCTTACTAGTCGTGTTAAAGTGCTCGTCGAGGTGATTCTGTGGTCAAATTTTGAACGTAGTTGGAGCTCATTTGCCGAAGTTACGGAGGTTCAAAGCTTGAAAAGTCACGAAAGATGTGTGTTTGTGCACATAAATTACTCGTTTTCTAGAAAACTCACCAAGATACAATGAAGCCTTATTTGTCATGTTAAAGAGCTCGTCGAGGTGATTCTGTGGTCAAATTTTGAAGGTAGTTGGAGCTCATTTGCCGAAGTTACGGAGATTCAAAGCTTGAAAAGTAACGAAAGATGTGTGTTTGTGCACATAAATTACTCGTTTTCTAGAAAACTCACCAAGATACAATGAAGCCTTATTTGTCATGTTAAAGAGCTCGTCGAGGTGATTCTGTGGTCAAATTTTGAAGGTAGTTGTAGCTCATTTGCCGAAGTTACGGAGGTTCAAAGCTTGAAAAGTCACGAAAGATGTGTGTTTGTGCACATAAATTACTCGTTTACTAGAAAACTCACCAAGATACAATGAAGCCTTCTTAGTTGTGTTAAAAAGAGTTCGTCGATGTGATTCTGTGGTAAAATTTTGAAGCTATTTGGAACTCATTTGCCGAAGTTACGGAGGTTCAAAACTTGAAAAGTCACGAAAGATCTGTGTTTGTGCACTTAAATTGCTCGTTTTCTAGAAAACTCACCAAGATACATTGAAGCCTTATTTGTCATGTTAAAGAGCTCGTCGAGGTGATTCTGTGGTCAAATTTTGAAGGTAGTTGGAGCTCATTTGCCGAAGTTACGGAGTTTCAAAGCTTGAAAAGTCACGAAAGATGTGTGTTTGAGCACATAAATTACTCGTTTTCTAGAAAACTCACCAAGATACAATGAAGCCTTCTTAGTTGTGTTAAAAAGAGTTCGTCGATGTGATTCTGTGGCAAAATTTTTAAGCTATTTGGAGCTCATTTGCCGAAGTTACGGAGTTTCAAAGCTTGAAAAGTCACGAAAGATGTGTGTTTGAGCACATAAATTACTCGTTTTCTAGAAAACTCACCAAGATACATTGAAGCCTTATTTGTCATGTTAAAGAGCTCGTCGAGGTGATTCTGTGGTCAAATTTTGAACGTAGTTGGAGCTCATTTGCCGAAGTTACGGAGGTTCAAAGCTTGAAAAGTCACGAAAGATGTGTGTTTGTGCACATAAATTACTCGTTTTCTAGAAAACTCACCAAGATACATTGAAGCCTTATTTGTCATGTTAAAGAGCTCGTCGAGTTGATTCTGTGGTCAAATTTTGAAGGAAGTTGGAGCTCATTTGCCGAAGTTACGCAGATTCAAAGCTTGAAAAGTAACGAAAGATGTGTGTTTGTGCACATAAATTACTCGTTTTCTAGAAAACTCACCAAGATACAATGAAGCCTTATTTGTCATGTTAAAGAGCTCGTCGAGGTGATTCTGATGTCAAATTTTGAAGGTAGTTGGAGCTCATTTGCCGAAGTTACGGAGATTCAAAGCTTGAAAAGTAACGAAAGATGTGTGTTTGTGCACATAAATTACTCGTTTCTAGAAAACTCACCAAGATACATTGAAGCCTTATTTGTCATGTTAAAGAGCTCGTCGAGGTGATTCTGTGGTCAAATTTTGAACGTAGTTGGAGATCATTTGCCGAAGTTACGGAGATTCAAAGCTTGAAAAGTAACGAAAGATGTGTGTTTGTGCACATAAATTACTCGTTTCTAGAAAACTCACCAAGATATAATGAAGCCTTATGAGTCATGATGAAGAGCTCAACGAGATGATTCTATGATCAATTTTTTAAGCAATTTAAAGCACATTTGCCGAAGTTACGGAGTTTCAAAGCTTTGAAAAGTCGCGAAAGATGTGTGTTTGAGCACATAAATTACTCGTTTCCTAGAAAACTAACCAAGATACAAAGAAGCCTTACTAGTCGTGTTAAAGTGCTCGTCGAGGTGATTCTGTGGTCAAATTTTGAACGTAGTTGGAGCTCATTTGCCGAAGTTACGGAGGTTCAAAGCTTGAAAAGTCACGAATGATGTGTGTTTGTGCACATAAATTACTCGCTTTCTAGAAAACTCACCAAGATACAATGAAGCCTTATTTGTCATGTTAAAGAGCTCGTCGAGGTGATCCTGTGGTCAAATTTTGAAGGTAGTTGGAGCTCATTTGCCGATGTTACCGAGATTCAAAGCTTGAAGTTTGAGCACATCAATTACTCGTTTCCTAGAAAACTCACCAAGATACAATGAAGCCTTATTTGTCATGTTAAAGAGCTCGTCGAGGTGATTCTGTGGTCAAATTTTGAAGGTAGTTGGAGCTCATTTGCCGAAGTTACGGAGGTTCAAAGCTTGAAAAGTCGCGAAAGATGTGTGTTTGAGCACATAAATTACTCGTTTCCTAGAAAACTCACCAAGATACAATGAAGCCTTATTTGTCATGTTAAAGAGCTCGTCGAGGTGATTCTGTGGTCAAATTTTGAACGTAGTTGGAGCTCATTTGCCGAAGTTACGGAGGTTCAAAGCTTGAAAAGTCACGAAAGATGTGTGTTTGAGCACATAAATTACTCGTTTTCTAGAAAACTCACCAAGATACATTGAAGCCTTATTTGTCATGTTAAAGAGCTCGTCGAGGTGATTCTGTGGTCAAATTTTGAACGTAGTTGGAGCTCATTTGCCGAAGTTACGGAGGTTCAAAACTTGAAAAGTCACGAAAGATGTGTGTTTGTGCACATAAATTACTCGTTTTCTAGAAAACTCACCAAGATACATTGAAGCCTTATTTGTCATGTTAAAGAGCTCGTCGAGTTGATTCTGTGGTCAAATTTTGAAGGAAGTTGGAGCTCATTTGCCGAAGTTACGCAGATTCAAAGCTTGAAAAGTAACGAAAGATGTGTGTTTGTGCACATAAATTACTCGTTTCTAGAAAACTCACCAAGTTACATTGAAGCCTTATTTGTCATGTTAAAGAGCTCGTCGAGGTGATTCTGTGGTCAAATTTTGAACGTAGTTGTAGCTCATTTGCCGAAGTTACGGAGGTTCAAAGCTTGAAAAGTCACGAAAGATATGTGTTTGTGCACATAAATTACTCGTTTACTAGAAAACTCACCAAGATACAATGAAGCCTTCTTAGTTGTGTTAAAAAGAGTTCGTCGATGTGATTCTGGTGGTAAAATTTTGAAGCTATTTGGAACTCATTTGCCGAAGTTACGGAGGTTCAAAACTTGAAAAGTCACGAAAGATCTGTGTTTGTGCACTTAAATTGCTCGTTTTCTAGAAAACTCACCAAGATACAATGAAGCCTTCTTAGCTTTGTTAAAAAGAGATCGTCGATGTGATTCTGTGGCAAAATTTTTAAGCTATTTGGAGCTCATTTGCCGAAGTTACGGAGTTTCAAAGCTTGAAAAGTCACGAAAGATGTGTGTTTGAGCACATAAATTACTCGTTTTCTAGAAAACTCACCAAGATACATTGAAGCCTTATTTGTCATGTTAAAGAGTTCGTCGAGGTGATTCTGTGGTCAAATTTTGAACGTAGTTGGAGCTCATTTGCCGAAGTTACGGAGTTTCAAAGCTTGAAAAGTAACGAAAGATGTGTGTTTGTGCACATAAATTACTCGTTTCTAGAAAACTCACCAAGATACATTGAAGCCTTATTTGTCATGTTAAAGAGCTCGTCGAGGTGATTCTGTGGTCAAATTTTGAAGGTAGTTGGAGCTCATTTGCCGAAGTTACGGAGGTTCAAAGCTTGAAAAGTCGCGAAAGATGTGTGTTTGAGCACATAAATTACTCGTTTCCTAGAAAACTCACCAAGATACAATGAAGCCTTACTAGTCGTGTTAAAGTGCTCGTCGAGGTGATTCTGTGGTCAAATTTTGAACGTAGTTGGAGCTCATTTGCCGAAGTTACGGAGGTTCAAAGCTTGAAAAGTCACGAAAGATGTGTGTTTGTGCACATAAATTACTCGTTTTCTAGAAAACTCACCAAGATACAATGAAGCCTTATTTGTCATGTTAAAGAGCTCGTCGAGGTGATTCTGTGGTCAAATTTTGAAGGTAGTTGGAGCTCATTTGCCGAAGTTACGGAGATTCAAAGCTTGAAAAGTAACGAAAGATGTGTGTTTGTGCACATAAATTACTCGTTTTCTAGAAAACTCACCAAGATACAATGAAGCCTTATTTGTCATGTTAAAGAGCTCGTCGAGGTGATTCTGTGGTCAAATTTTGAAGGTAGTTGTAGCTCATTTGCCGAAGTTACGGAGGTTCAAAGCTTGAAAAGTCACGAAAGATGTGTGTTTGTGCACATAAATTACTCGTTTACTAGAAAACTCACCAAGATACAATGAAGCCTTCTTAGTTGTGTTAAAAAGAGTTCGTCGATGTGATTCTGTGGTAAAATTTTGAAGCTATTTGGAACTCATTTGCCGAAGTTACGGAGGTTCAAAACTTGAAAAGTCACGAAAGATCTGTGTTTGTGCACTTAAATTGCTCGTTTTCTAGAAAACTCACCAAGATACATTGAAGCCTTATTTGTCATGTTAAAGAGCTCGTCGAGGTGATTCTGTGGTCAAATTTTGAAGGTAGTTGGAGCTCATTTGCCGAAGTTACGGAGTTTCAAAGCTTGAAAAGTCACGAAAGATGTGTGTTTGAGCACATAAATTACTCGTTTTCTAGAAAACTCACCAAGATACAATGAAGCCTTCTTAGTTGTGTTAAAAAGAGTTCGTCGATGTGATTCTGTGGCAAAATTTTTAAGCTATTTGGAGCTCATTTGCCGAAGTTACGGAGTTTCAAAGCTTGAAAAGTCACGAAAGATGTGTGTTTGAGCACATAAATTACTCGTTTTCTAGAAAACTCACCAAGATACATTGAAGCCTTATTTGTCATGTTAAAGAGCTCGTCGAGGTGATTCTGTGGTCAAATTTTGAACGTAGTTGGAGCTCATTTGCCGAAGTTACGGAGGTTCAAAGCTTGAAAAGTCACGAAAGATGTGTGTTTGTGCACATAAATTACTCGTTTTCTAGAAAACTCACCAAGATACATTGAAGCCTTATTTGTCATGTTAAAGAGCTCGTCGAGTTGATTCTGTGGTCAAATTTTGAAGGAAGTTGGAGCTCATTTGCCGAAGTTACGCAGATTCAAAGCTTGAAAAGTAACGAAAGATGTGTGTTTGTGCACATAAATTACTCGTTTTCTAGAAAACTCACCAAGATACAATGAAGCCTTATTTGTCATGTTAAAGAGCTCGTCGAGGTGATTCTGATGTCAAATTTTGAAGGTAGTTGGAGCTCATTTGCCGAAGTTACGGAGATTCAAAGCTTGAAAAGTAACGAAAGATGTGTGTTTGTGCACATAAATTACTCGTTTCTAGAAAACTCACCAAGATACATTGAAGCCTTATTTGTCATGTTAAAGAGCTCGTCGAGGTGATTCTGTGGTCAAATTTTGAACGTAGTTGGAGATCATTTGCCGAAGTTACGGAGATTCAAAGCTTGAAAAGTAACGAAAGATGTGTGTTTGTGCACATAAATTACTCGTTTCTAGAAAACTCACCAAGTTACATTGAAGCCTTATTTGTCATGTTAAAGAGCTCGTCGAGGTGATTCTGTGGTCAAATTTTGAACGTAGTTGTAGCTCATTTGCCGATGTTACGGAGGTTCAAAGCTTGAAAAGTCACGAAAGATATGTGTTTGTGCACATAAATTACTCGTTTACTAGAAAACTCACCAAGATACAATGAAGCCTTCTTAGTTGTGTTAAAAAGAGTTCGTCGATGTGATTCTGGTGGTAAAATTTTGAAGCTATTTGGAACTCATTTGCCGAAGTTACGGAGGTTCAAAACTTGAAAAGTCACGAAAGATCTGTGTTTGTGCACTTAAATTGCTCGTTTTCTAGAAAACTCACCAAGATACAATGAAGCCTTCTTAGCTTTGTTAAAAAGAGTTCGTCGATGTGATTCTGTGGCAAAATTTTTAAGCTATTTGGAGCTCATTTGCCGAAGTTACGGAGTTTCAAAGCTTGAAAAGTCACGAAAGATGTGTGTTTGAGCACATAAATTACTCGTTTTCTAGAAAACTCACCAAGATACATTGAAGCCTTATTTGTCATGTTAAAGAGCTCGTCGAGGTGATTCTGTGGTCAAATTTTGAACGTAGTTGGAGCTCATTTGCCGAAGTTACGGAGTTTCAAAGCTTGAAAAGTAACGAAAGATGTGTGTTTGTGCACATAAATTACTCGTTTCTAGAAAACTCACCAAGATACATTGAAGTCTTATTTGTCATGTTAAAGAGCTCGTCGAGGTGATTCTGTGGTCAAATTTTGAAGGTAGTTGGAGCTCATTTGCCGAAGTTACGGAGGTTCAAAGCTTGAAAAGTCGCGAAAGAAGTGTGTTTGAGCACATAAATTACTCGTTTCCTAGAAAACTCACCAAGATACAATGAAGCCTTACTAGTCGTGTTAA
The DNA here is from genome assembly GCF_040115645.1 of Euwallacea fornicatus. NCBI lineage: Eukaryota > Metazoa > Arthropoda > Insecta > Coleoptera > Curculionidae > Euwallacea > Euwallacea fornicatus. Next base: position 225,026 of record NW_027096057.1, on the reverse strand, counting down.
AGTGCTCGTCGAGGTGATTCTGTGGTCAAATTTTGAACGTAGTTGGAGCTCATTTGCCGAAGTTACGGAGGTTCAAAGCTTGAAAAGTCACGAAAGATGTGTGTTTGTGCACATAAATTACTCGTTTTCTAGAAAACTCACCAAGATACAATGAAGCCTTATTTGTCATGTTAAAGAGCTCGTCGAGGTGATTCTGTGGTCAAATTTTGAAGGTAGTTGTAGCTCATTTGCCGAAGTTACGGAGGTTCAAAGCTTGAAAAGTCACGAAAGATGTGTGTTTGTGCACATAAATTACTCGTTTTCTAGAAAACTCGCCAAGATACAATGAAGCCTTATAAGTTATGTTAAAGTGCTCGTCGAGGTGAGTCTGTGGTAAAATTTGAAGGTAGTTGGAGCTCATTTGCCGAAGTTACGGAGGTTCAAAGCTTGAAAAGTCACGAAAGATGTGTGTTTGTGCACATAAATTACTCGTTTTCTAGAAAACTCACCAAGATACATTGAAGCCTTATTTGTCATGTTAAAGAGCTCGTCGAGGTGATTCTGATGTCAAATTTTGAAGGTAGTTGGAGCTCATTTGCCGAAGTTACGGAGATTCAAAGCTTGAAAAGTAACGAAAGATGTGTGTTTGTGCACATAAATTACTCGTTTCTAGAAAACTCACCAAGATACATTGAAGCCTTATTTGTCATGTTAAAGAGCTCGTCGAGGTGATTCTGTGGTCAAATTTTGAACGTAGTTGGAGCTCATTTGCCGAAGTTACGGAGATTCAAAGCTTGAAAAGTAACGAAAGATGTGTGTTTGTGCACATAAATTACTCGTTTCTAGAAAACTCACCAAGATACATTGAAGCCTTATTTGTCATGTTAAAGAGCTCGTCGAGGTGATTCTGTGGTCAAATTTTGAACGTAGTTGGAGCTCATTTGCCGAAGTTACGGAGATTCAAAGCTTGAAAAGTAACAAAAGATGTGTGTTTGTGCACATAAATTACTCGTTTCTAGAAAACTAACCAAGATACATTGAAGCCTTATTTGTCATGTTAAAGAGCTCGTCGAGGTGATTCTGTGGTCAAATTTTGAACGTAGTTGGAGCTCATTTGCCGAAGTTACGGAGATTCAAAGCTTGAAAAGTAACGAAAGATGTGTGTTTGAGCACATAAATTACTCGTTTCCTAGAAAACTCACCAAGATACAATGAAGCCTTCTTAGCTTTGTTAAAAAGAGTTCGTCGATGTGATTCTGTGGCAAAATTTTTAAGCTATTTGGAGCTCATTTGCCGAAGTTACGGAGGTTCAAAGCTTGAAAAGTCACGAAAGATGTGTGTTTGAGCACATAAATTACTCGTTTTCTAGAAAACTCACCAAGATACATTGAAGCCTTATTTGTCATGTTAAAGAGCTCGTCGAGGTGATTCTGTGGTCAAATTTTGAAGGTAGTTGGAGCTCATTTGCCGAAGTTACGGAGTTTCAAAGCTTGAAAAGTCACGAAAGATGTGTGTTTGAGCACATAAATTACTCGTTTTCTAGAAAACTCACCAAGATACAATGAAGCCTTCTTAGTTGTGTTAAAAAGAGTTCGTCGATGTGATTCTGTGGCAAAATTTTTAAGCTATTTGGAGCTCATTTGCCGAAGTTACGGAGTTTCAAAGCTTGAAAAGTCACGAAAGATGTGTGTTTGAGCACATAAATTACTCGTTTTCTAGAAAACTCACCAAGATACATTGAAGCCTTATGTGTCATGTTAAAGAGCTCGTCGAGGTGATTCTGTGGTCAAATTTTGAACGTAGTTGGAGCTCATTTGCCGAAGTTACGGAGGTTCAAAGCTTGAAAAGTCACGAAAGATGTGTGTTTGTGCACATAAATTACTCGTTTTCTAGAAAACTCACCAAGATACATTGAAGCCTTATTTGTCATGTTAAAGAGCTCGTCGAGTTGATTCTGTGGTCAAATTTTGAAGGAAGTTGGAGCTCATTTGCCGAAGTTACGGAGGTTCAAAGCTTGAAAAGTCGCGAAAGATGTGTGTTTGAGCACATAAATTACTCGTTTCCTAGAAAACTCACCAAGATACAATGAAGCCTTACTAGTCGTGTTAAAGTGCTCGTCGAGGTGATTCTGTGGTCAAATTTTGAACGTAGTTGGAGCTCATTTGCCGAAGTTACGGAGGTTCAAAGCTTGAAAAGTCACGAAAGATGTGTGTTTGTGCACATAAATTACTCGTTTTCTAGAAAACTCACCAAGATACAATGAAGCCTTATTTGTCATGTTAAAGAGCTCGTCGAGGTGATTCTGTGGTCAAATTTTGAAGGTAGTTGTAGCTCATTTGCCGAAGTTACGGAGGTTCAAAGCTTGAAAAGTCACGAAAGATGTGTGTTTGTGCACATAAATTACTCGTTTTCTAGAAAACTCGCCAAGATACAATGAAGCCTTATAAGTTATGTTAAAGTGCTCGTCGAGGTGAGTCTGTGGTAAAATTTGAAGGTAGTTGGAGCTCATTTGCCGAAGTTACGGAGGTTCAAAGCTTGAAAAGTCACGAAAGATGTGTGTTTGTGCACATAAATTACTCGTTTTCTAGAAAACTCACCAAGATACATTGAAGCCTTATTTGTCATGTTAAAGAGCTCGTCGAGTTGATTCTGTGGTCAAATTTTGAAGGAAGTTGGAGCTCATTTGCCGAAGTTACGCAGATTCAAAGCTTGAAAAGTAACGAAAGATGTGTGTTTGTGCACATAAATTACTCGTTTTCTAGAAAACTCACCAAGATACAATGAAGCCTTATTTGTCATGTTAAAGAGCTCGTCGAGGTGATTCTGATGTCAAATTTTGAAGGTAGTTGGAGCTCATTTGCCGAAGTTACGGAGATTCAAAGCTTGAAAAGTAACGAAAGATGTGTGTTTGTGCACATAAATTACTCGTTTCTAGAAAACTCACCAAGATACATTGAAGCCTTATTTGTCATGTTAAAGAGCTCGTCGAGGTGATTCTGTGGTCAAATTTTGAACGTAGTTGGAGCTCATTTGCCGAAGTTACGGAGATTCAAAGCTTGAAAAGTAACGAAAGATGTGTGTTTGTGCACATAAATTACTCGTTTCTAGAAAACTCACCAAGATACATTGAAGCCTTATTTGTCATGTTAAAGAGCTCGTCGAGGTGATTCTGTGGTCAAATTTTGAACGTAGTTGGAGCTCATTTGCCGAAGTTACGGAGATTCAAAGCTTGAAAAGTAACAAAAGATGTGTGTTTGTGCACATAAATTACTCGTTTCTAGAAAACTAACCAAGATACATTGAAGCCTTATTTGTCATGTTAAAGAGCTCGTCGAGGTGATTCTGTGGTCAAATTTTGAACGTAGTTGGAGCTCATTTGCCGAAGTTACGGAGATTCAAAGTTTGAAAAGTAACGAAAGATGTGTGTTTGAGCACATAAATTACTCGTTTCCTAGAAAACTCACCAAGATACAATGAAGCCTTATTTGTCATGTTAAAGAGCTCGTCGAGGTGATTCTGTGGTCAAATTTTGAAGGTAGTTGGAGCTCATTTGCCGAAGTTACGGAGATTCAAAGCTTGAAAAGTAACGAAAGATGTGTGTTTGAGCACATAAATTACTCGTTTCTAGAAAACTCACCAAGATACATTGAAGCCTTATTTGTCATGTTAAAGTGCTCGTCGAGGTGATTCTGTGGTCAAATTTTGAACGTAGTTGGAGCTCATTTGCCGAAGTTACGGAGTTTCAAAGCTTGAAAAGTCACGAAAGATGTGTGTTTGTGCACATAAATTACTCGTTTACTAGAAAACTCACCAAGATACAATGAAGCCTTCTTAGTTGTGTTAAAAAGAGTTCGTCGATGTGATTCTGTGGTAAAATTTTGAAGCTATTTGGAACTCATTTGCCGAAGTTACGGAGTTTCAAAGCTTGAAAAGTCACGAAAGATGTGTGTTTGAGCACATAAATTACTCGTTTTCTAGAAAACTCACCAAGATACAACGAAGCCTTCTTAGTTGTGTTAAAAAGAGTTCGTCGATGTGATTCTGTGGCAAAATTTTTAAGCTATTTGGAGCTCATTTGCCGAAGTTACGGAGTTTCAAAGCTTGAAAAGTCACGAAAGATGTGTGTTTGAGCACATAAATTACTCGTTTTCTAGAAAACTCACCAAGATACATTGAAGCCTTATTTGTCATGTTAAAGAGCTCGTCGAGGTGATTCTGTGGTCAAATTTTGAACGTAGTTGGAGCTCATTTGCCGAAGTTACGGAGGTTCAAAGCTTGAAAAGTCACGAAAGATGTGTGTTTGTGCACATAAATTACTCGTTTTCTCGAAAACTCACCAAGATACATTGAAGCCTTATTTGTCATGTTAAAGAGCTCGTCGAGTTGATTCTGTGGTCAAATTTTGAAGGAAGTTGGAGCTCATTTGCCGAAGTTACGGAGATTCAAAGCTTGAAAAGTAACGAAAGATGTGTGTTTGTGCACATAAATTACTCGTTTCTAGAAAACTCACCAAGATACATTGAAGCCTTATTTGTCATGTTAAAGAGCTCGTCGAGGTGATTCTGTGGTCAAATTTTGAACGTAGTTGGAGCTCATTTGCCGAAGTTACGGAGATTCAAAGCTTGAAAACTAACGAAAGATGTGTGTTTGAGCACATAAATTACTCGTTTCCTAGAAAACTCACCAAGATACAATGAAGCCTTATTTGTCATGTTAAAGAGCTCGTCGAGGTGATTCTGTGGTCAAATTTTGAAGGTAGTTGGAGCTCATTTGCCGAAGTTACGGAGATTCAAAGCTTGAAAAGTAACGAAAGATGTGTGTTTGAGCACATAAATTACTCGTTTCCTAGAAAACTCACCAAGATACAATGAAGCCTTCTTAGCTTTGTTAAAAAGAGTTCGTCGATGTGATTCTGTGGCAAAATTTTTAAGCTATTTGGAGCTCATTTGCCGAAGTTACGGAGTTTCAAAGCTTGAAAAGTCACGAAAGATGTGTGTTTGTGCACATAAATTACTCGTTTACTAGAAAACTCACCAAGATACAATGAAGCCTTCTTAGTTGTGTTAAAAAGAGTTCGTCGATGTGATTCTGTGGTAAAATTTTGAAGCTATTTGGAACTCATTTGCCGAAGTTACGGAGGTTCAAAACTTGAAAAGTCACGAAAGATCTGTGTTTGTGCACTTAAATTGCTCGTTTTCTAGAAAACTCACCAAGATACAATGAAGCCTTCTTAGCTTTGTTAAAAAGAGTTCGTCGATGTGATTCTGTGGCAAAATTTTTAAGCTATTTGGAGCTCATTTGCCGAAGTTACCGAGTTTCAAAGCTTGAAAAGTCACGAAAGATGTGTGTTTGAGCACATAAATTACTCGTTTTCTAGAAAACTCACCAAGATACATTGAAGCCTTATTTGTCATGTTAAAGAGCTCGTCGAGGTGATTCTGTGGTCAAATTTTGAAGGTAGTTGGAGCTCATTTGCCGAAGTTACGGAGTTTCAAAGCTTGAAAAGTCACGAAAGATGTGTGTTTGAGCACATAAATTACTCGTTTTCTAGAAAACTCACCAAGATACAATGAAGCCTTCTTAGTTGTGTTAAAAAGAGTTCGTCGATGTGATTCTGTGGCAAAATTTTTAAGCTATTTGGAGCTCATTTGCCGAAGTTACGGAGTTTCAAAGCTTGAAAAGTAACGAAAGATGTGTGTTTGAGCACATAAATTACTCGTTTCTAGAAAACTCACCAAGATACATTGAAGCCTTATTTGTCATGTTAAAAGCTCGTCGAGGTGATTCTGTGGTCAAATTTTGAACGTAGTTGGAGCTCATTTGCCGAAGTTACGGAGATTCAAAGCTTGAAAAGTAACGAAAGATGTGTGTTTGTGCACATAAATTACTCGTTTCTAGAAAACTCACCAAGATACATTGAAGCCTTATTTGTCATGTTAAAGAGCTCGTCGAGGTGATTCTGTGGTCAAATTTTGAACGTAGTTGGAGCTCATTTGCCGAAGTTACGGAGTTTCAAAGCTTGAAAAGTAACGAAAGATGTGTGTTTGTGCACATAAATTACTCGTTTCTAGAAAACTCACCAAGATACATTGAAGCCTTATTTGTCATGTTAAAGAGCTCGTCGAGGTGATTCTGTGGTCAAATTTTGAACGTAGTTGGAGCTCATTTGCCGAAGTTACGGAGATTCAAAGCTTGAAAAGTAACGAAAGATGTGTGTTTGTGCACATAAATTACTCGTTTCTAGAAAACTCACCAAGATACATTGAAGCCTTATTTGTCATGTTAAAGAGCTCGTCGAGGTGATTCTGTGGTCAAATTTTGAACGTAGTTGGAGCTCATTTGCCGAAGTTACGGAGATTCAAAGCTTGAAAACTAACGAAAGATGTGTGTTTGAGCACATAAATTACTCGTTTCCTAGAAAACTCACCAAGATACAATGAAGCCTTATTTGTCATGTTAAAGAGCTCGTCGAGGTGATTCTGTGGTCAAATTTTGAAGGTAGTTGGAGCTCATTTGCCGAAGTTACGGAGATTCAAAGCTTGAAAAGTAACGAAAGATGTGTGTTTGTGCACATAAATTACTCGTTTACTAGAAAACTCACCAAGATACAATGAAGCCTTCTTAGTTGTGTTAAAAAGAGTTCGTCGATGTGATTCTGGTGGTAAAATTTTGAAGCTATTTGGAACTCATTTGCCGAAGTTACGGAGGTTCAAAACTTGAAAAGTCACGAAAGATCTGTGTTTGTGCACTTAAATTGCTCGTTTTCTAGAAAACTCACCAAGATACAATGAAGCCTTCTTAGCTTTGTTAAAAAGAGTTCGTCGATGTGATTCTGTGGCAAAATTTTTAAGCTATTTGGAGCTCATTTGCCGAAGTTACGGAGTTTCAAAGCTTGAAAAGTCACGAAAGATGTGTGTTTGAGCACATAAATTACTCGTTTTCTAGAAAACTCACCAAGATACATTGAAGCCTTATTTGTCATGTTAAAGAGCTCGTCGAGGTGATTCTGTGGTCAAATTTTGAACGTAGTTGGAGCTCATTTGCCGAAGTTACGGAGTTTCAAAGCTTGAAAAGTAACGAAAGATGTGTGTTTGTGCACATAAATTACTCGTTTCTAGAAAACTCACCAAGATACATTGAAGTCTTATTTGTCATGTTAAAGAGCTCGTCGAGGTGATTCTGTGGTCAAATTTTGAAGGTAGTTGGAGCTCATTTGCCGAAGTTACGGAGGTTCAAAGCTTGAAAAGTCGCGAAAGAAGTGTGTTTGAGCACATAAATTACTCGTTTCCTAGAAAACTCACCAAGATACAATGAAGCCTTACTAGTCGTGTTAAAGTGCTCGTCGAGGTGATTCTGTGGTCAAATTTTGAACGTAGTTGGAGCTCATTTGCCGAAGTTACGGAGGTTCAAAGCTTGAAAAGTCACGAAAGATGTGTGTTTGTGCACATAAATTACTCGTTTTCTAGAAAACTCACCAAGATACAATGAAGCCTTATTTGTCATGTTAAAGAGCTCGTCGAGGTGATTCTGTGGTCAAATTTTGAAGGTAGTTGTAGCTCATTTGCCGAAGTTACGGAGGTTCAAAGCTTGAAAAGTCACGAAAGATGTGTGTTTGTGCACATAAATTACTCGTTTTCTAGAAAACTCGCCAAGATACAATGAAGCCTTATAAGTTATGTTAAAGTGCTCGTCGAGGTGAGTCTGTGGTAAAATTTGAAGGTAGTTGGAGCTCATTTGCCGAAGTTACGGAGGTTCAAAGCTTGAAAAGTCACGAAAGATGTGTGTTTGTGCACATAAATTACTCGTTTTCTAGAAAACTCACCAAGATACATTGAAGCCTTATTTGTCATGTTAAAGAGCTCGTCGAGGTGATTCTGATGTCAAATTTTGAAGGTAGTTGGAGCTCATTTGCCGAAGTTACGGAGATTCAAAGCTTGAAAAGTAACGAAAGATGTGTGTTTGTGCACATAAATTACTCGTTTCTAGAAAACTCACCAAGATACATTGAAGCCTTATTTGTCATGTTAAAGAGCTCGTCGAGGTGATTCTGTGGTCAAATTTTGAACGTAGTTGGAGCTCATTTGCCGAAGTTACGGAGATTCAAAGCTTGAAAAGTAACGAAAGATGTGTGTTTGTGCACATAAATTACTCGTTTCTAGAAAACTCACCAAGATACATTGAAGCCTTATTTGTCATGTTAAAGAGCTCGTCGAGGTGATTCTGTGGTCAAATTTTGAACGTAGTTGGAGCTCATTTGCCGAAGTTACGGAGATTCAAAGCTTGAAAAGTAACAAAAGATGTGTGTTTGTGCACATAAATTACTCGTTTCTAGAAAACTAACCAAGATACATTGAAGCCTTATTTGTCATGTTAAAGAGCTCGTCGAGGTGATTCTGTGGTCAAATTTTGAACGTAGTTGGAGCTCATTTGCCGAAGTTACGGAGATTCAAAGCTTGAAAAGTAACGAAAGATGTGTGTTTGAGCACATAAATTACTCGTTTCCTAGAAAACTCACCAAGATACAATGAAGCCTTCTTAGCTTTGTTAAAAAGAGTTCGTCGATGTGATTCTGTGGCAAAATTTTTAAGCTATTTGGAGCTCATTTGCCGAAGTTACCGAGTTTCAAAGCTTGAAAAGTCACGAAAGATGTGTGTTTGAGCACATAAATTACTCGTTTTCTAGAAAACTCACCAAGATACATTGAAGCCTTATTTGTCATGTTAAAGAGCTCGTCGAGGTGATTCTGTGGTCAAATTTTGAAGGTAGTTGGAGCTCATTTGCCGAAGTTACGGAGTTTCAAAGCTTGAAAAGTCACGAAAGATGTGTGTTTGAGCACATAAATTACTCGTTTTCTAGAAAACTCACCAAGATACAATGAAGCCTTCTTAGTTGTGTTAAAAAGAGTTCGTCGATGTGATTCTGTGGCAAAATTTTTAAGCTATTTGGAGCTCATTTGCCGAAGTTACGGAGTTTCAAAGCTTGAAAAGTCACGAAAGATGTGTGTTTGAGCACATAAATTACTCGTTTTCTAGAAAACTCACCAAGATACATTGAAGCCTTATTTGTCATGTTAAAGAGCTCGTCGAGGTGATTCTGTGGTCAAATTTTGAACGTAGTTGGAGCTCATTTGCCGAAGTTACGGAGGTTCAAAGCTTGAAAAGTCACGAAAGATGTGTGTTTGTGCACATAAATTACTCGTTTTCTAGAAAACTCACCAAGATACATTGAAGCCTTATTTGTCATGTTAAAGAGCTCGTCGAGTTGATTCTGTGGTCAAATTTTGAAGGAAGTTGGAGCTCATTTGCCGAAGTTACGGAGGTTCAAAGCTTGAAAAGTCGCGAAAGATGTGTGTTTGAGCACATAAATTACTCGTTTCCTAGAAAACTCACCAAGATACAATGAAGCCTTACTAGTCGTGTTAAAGTGCTCGTCGAGGTGATTCTGTGGTCAAATTTTGAACGTAGTTGGAGCTCATTTGCCGAAGTTACGGAGGTTCAAAGCTTGAAAAGTCACGAAAGATGTGTGTTTGTGCACATAAATTACTCGTTTTCTAGAAAACTCACCAAGATACAATGAAGCCTTATTTGTCATGTTAAAGAGCTCGTCGAGGTGATTCTGTGGTCAAATTTTGAAGGTAGTTGTAGCTCATTTGCCGAAGTTACGGAGGTTCAAAGCTTGAAAAGTCACGAAAGATGTGTGTTTGTGCACATAAATTACTCGTTTTCTAGAAAACTCGCCAAGATACAATGAAGCCTTATAAGTTATGTTAAAGTGCTCGTCGAGGTGAGTCTGTGGTAAAATTTGAAGGTAGTTGGAGCTCATTTGCCGAAGTTACGGAGGTTCAAAGCTTGAAAAGTCACGAAAGATGTGTGTTTGTGCACATAAATTACTCGTTTTCTAGAAAACTCACCAAGATACATTGAAGCCTTATTTGTCATGTTAAAGAGCTCGTCGAGTTGATTCTGTGGTCAAATTTTGAAGGAAGTTGGAGCTCATTTGCCGAAGTTACGCAGATTCAAAGCTTGAAAAGTAACGAAAGATGTGTGTTTGTGCACATAAATTACTCGTTTTCTAGAAAACTCACCAAGATACAATGAAGCCTTATTTGTCATGTTAAAGAGCTCGTCGAGGTGATTCTGATGTCAAATTTTGAAGGTAGTTGGAGCTCATTTGCCGAAGTTACGGAGATTCAAAGCTTGAAAAGTAACGAAAGATGTGTGTTTGTGCACATAAATTACTCGTTTCTAGAAAACTCACCAAGATACATTGAAGCCTTATTTGTCATGTTAAAGAGCTCGTCGAGGTGATTCTGTGGTCAAATTTTGAACGTAGTTGGAGCTCATTTGCCGAAGTTACGGAGATTCAAAGCTTGAAAAGTAACGAAAGATGTGTGTTTGTGCACATAAATTACTCGTTTCTAGAAAACTCACCAAGATACATTGAAGCCTTATTTGTCATGTTAAAGAGCTCGTCGAGGTGATTCTGTGGTCAAATTTTGAACGTAGTTGGAGCTCATTTGCCGAAGTTACGGAGATTCAAAGCTTGAAAAGTAACAAAAGATGTGTGTTTGTGCACATAAATTACTCGTTTCTAGAAAACTAACCAAGATACATTGAAGCCTTATTTGTCATGTTAAAGAGCTCGTCGAGGTGATTCTGTGGTCAAATTTTGAACGTAGTTGGAGCTCATTTGCCGAAGTTACGGAGATTCAAAGTTTGAAAAGTAACGAAAGATGTGTGTTTGAGCACATAAATTACTCGTTTCCTAGAAAACTCACCAAGATACAATGAAGCCTTATTTGTCATGTTAAAGAGCTCGTCGAGGTGATTCTGTGGTCAAATTTTGAAGGTAGTTGGAGCTCATTTGCCGAAGTTACGGAGATTCAAAGCTTGAAAAGTAACGAAAGATGTGTGTTTGTGCACATAAATTACTCGTTTCTAGAAAACTCACCAAGATACATTGAAGCCTTATTTGTCATGTTAAAGTGCTCGTCGAGGTGATTCTGTGGTCAAATTTTGAACGTAGTTGGAGCTCATTTGCCGAAGTTACGGAGTTTCAAAGCTTGAAAAGTCACGAAAGATGTGTGTTTGTGCACATAAATTACTCGTTTACTAGAAAACTCACCAAGATACAATGAAGCCTTCTTAGTTGTGTTAAAAAGAGTTCGTCGATGTGATTCTGTGGTAAAATTTTGAAGCTATTTGGAACTCATTTGCCGAAGTTACGGAGTTTCAAAGCTTGAAAAGTCACGAAAGATGTGTGTTTGAGCACATAAATTACTCGTTTTCTAGAAAACTCACCAAGATACAACGAAGCCTTCTTAGTTGTGTTAAAAAGAGTTCGTCGATGTGATTCTGTGGCAAAATTTTTAAGCTATTTGGAGCTCATTTGCCGAAGTTACGGAGTTTCAAAGCTTGAAAAGTCACGAAAGATGTGTGTTTGAGCACATAAATTACTCGTTTTCTAGAAAACTCACCAAGATACATTGAAGCCTTATTTGTCATGTTAAAGAGCTCGTCGAGGTGATTCTGTGGTCAAATTTTGAACGTAGTTGGAGCTCATTTGCCGAAGTTACGGAGGTTCAAAGCTTGAAAAGTCACGAAAGATGTGTGTTTGTGCACATAAATTACTCGTTTTCTCGAAAACTCACCAAGATACATTGAAGCCTTATTTGTCATGTTAAAGAGCTCGTCGAGTTGATTCTGTGGTCAAATTTTGAAGGAAGTTGGAGCTCATTTGCCGAAGTTACGGAGATTCAAAGCTTGAAAAGTAACGAAAGATGTGTGTTTGTGCACATAAATTACTCGTTTCTAGAAAACTCACCAAGATACATTGAAGCCTTATTTGTCATGTTAAAGAGCTCGTCGAGGTGATTCTGTGGTCAAATTTTGAACGTAGTTGGAGCTCATTTGCCGAAGTTACGGAGATTCAAAGCTTGAAAACTAACGAAAGATGTGTGTTTGAGCACATAAATTACTCGTTTCCTAGAAAACTCACCAAGATACAATGAAGCCTTATTTGTCATGTTAAAGAGCTCGTCGAGGTGATTCTGTGGTCAAATTTTGAAGGTAGTTGGAGCTCATTTGCCGAAGTTACGGAGATTCAAAGCTTGAAAAGTAACGAAAGATGTGTGTTTGAGCACATAAATTACTCGTTTCCTAGAAAACTCACCAAGATACAATGAAGCCTTCTTAGCTTTGTTAAAAAGAGTTCGTCGATGTGATTCTGTGGCAAAATTTTTAAGCTATTTGGAGCTCATTTGCCGAAGTTACGGAGTTTCAAAGCTTGAAAAGTCACGAAAGATGTGTGTTTGTGCACATAAATTACTCGTTTACTAGAAAACTCACCAAGATACAATGAAGCCTTCTTAGTTGTGTTAAAAAGAGTTCGTCGATGTGATTCTGTGGTAAAATTTTGAAGCTATTTGGAACTCATTTGCCGAAGTTACGGAGGTTCAAAACTTGAAAAGTCACGAAAGATCTGTGTTTGTGCACTTAAATTGCTCGTTTTCTAGAAAACTCACCAAGATACAATGAAGCCTTCTTAGCTTTGTTAAAAAGAGTTCGTCGATGTGATTCTGTGGCAAAATTTTTAAGCTATTTGGAGCTCATTTGCCGAAGTTACCGAGTTTCAAAGCTTGAAAAGTCACGAAAGATGTGTGTTTGAGCACATAAATTACTCGTTTTCTAGAAAACTCACCAAGATACATTGAAGCCTTATTTGTCATGTTAAAGAGCTCGTCGAGGTGATTCTGTGGTCAAATTTTGAAGGTAGTTGGAGCTCATTTGCCGAAGTTACGGAGTTTCAAAGCTTGAAAAGTCACGAAAGATGTGTGTTTGAGCACATAAATTACTCGTTTTCTAGAAAACTCACCAAGATACAATGAAGCCTTCTTAGTTGTGTTAAAAAGAGTTCGTCGATGTGATTCTGTGGCAAAATTTTTAAGCTATTTGGAGCTCATTTGCCGAAGTTACGGAGTTTCAAAGCTTGAAAAGTAACGAAAGATGTGTGTTTGAGCACATAAATTACTCGTTTCTAGAAAACTCACCAAGATACATTGAAGCCTTATTTGTCATGTTAAAAGCTCGTCGAGGTGATTCTGTGGTCAAATTTTGAACGTAGTTGGAGCTCATTTGCCGAAGTTACGGAGATTCAAAGCTTGAAAAGTAACGAAAGATGTGTGTTTGTGCACATAAATTACTCGTTTCTAGAAAACTCACCAAGATACATTGAAGCCTTATTTGTCATGTTAAAGAGCTCGTCGAGGTGATTCTGTGGTCAAATTTTGAACGTAGTTGGAGCTCATTTGCCGAAGTTACGGAGTTTCAAAGCTTGAAAAGTAACGAAAGATGTGTGTTTGTGCACATAAATTACTCGTTTCTAGAAAACTCACCAAGATACATTGAAGCCTTATTTGTCATGTTAAAGAGCTCGTCGAGGTGATTCTGTGGTCAAATTTTGAACGTAGTTGGAGCTCATTTGCCGAAGTTACGGAGATTCAAAGCTTGAAAAGTAACGAAAGATGTGTGTTTGTGCACATAAATTACTCGTTTCTAGAAAACTCACCAAGATACATTGAAGCCTTATTTGTCATGTTAAAGAGCTCATCGAGGTGATTCTGTGGTCAAATTTTGAACGTAGTTGGAGCTCATTTGCCGAAGTTACGGAGATTCAAAGCTTGAAAACTAACGAAAGATGTGTGTTTGAGCACATAAATTACTCGTTTCCTAGAAAACTCACCAAGATACAATGAAGCCTTATTTGTCATGTTAAAGAGCTCGTCGAGGTGATTCTGTGGTCAAATTTTGAAGGTAGTTGGAGCTCATTTGCCGAAGTTACGGAGATTCAAAGCTTGAAAAGTAACGAAAGATGTGTGTTTGAGCACATAAATTACTCGTTTCCTAGAAAACTCACCAAGATACAATGAAGCCTTCTTAGCTTTGTTAAAAAGAGTTCGTCGATGTGATTCTGTGGCAAAATTTTTAAGCTATTTGGAGCTCATTTGCCGAAGTTACGGAGTTTCAAAGCTTGAAAAGTCACGAAAGATGTGTGTTTGTGCACATAAATTACTCGTTTACTAGAAAACTCACCAAGATACAATGAAGCCTTCTTAGTTGTGTTAAAAAGAGTTCGTCGATGTGATTCTGTGGTAAAATTTTGAAGCTATTTGGAACTCATTTGCCGAAGTTACGGAGGTTCAAAACTTGAAAAGTCACGAAAGATCTGTGTTTGTGCACTTAAATTGCTCGTTTTCTAGAAAACTCACCAAGATACAATGAAGCCTTCTTAGCTTTGTTAAAAAGAGTTCGTCGATGTGATTCTGTGGCAAAATTTTTAAGCTATTTGGAGCTCATTTGCCGAAGTTACCGAGTTTCAAAGCTTGAAAAGTCACGAAAGATGTGTGTTTGAGCACATAAATTACTCGTTTTCTAGAAAACTCACCAAGATACATTGAAGCCTTATTTGTCATGTTAAAGAGCTCGTCGAGGTGATTCTGTGGTCAAATTTTGAAGGTAGTTGGAGCTCATTTGCCGAAGTTACGGAGTTTCAAAGCTTGAAAAGTCACGAAAGATGTGTGTTTGAGCACATAAATTACTCGTTTTCTAGAAAACTCACCAAGATACAATGAAGCCTTCTTAGTTGTGTTAAAAAGAGTTCGTCGATGTGATTCTGTGGCAAAATTTTTAAGCTATTTGGAGCTCATTTGCCGAAGTTACGGAGTTTCAAAGCTTGAAAAGTAACGAAAGATGTGTGTTTGAGCACATAAATTACTCGTTTCTAGAAAACTCACCAAGATACATTGAAGCCTTATTTGTCATGTTAAAAGCTCGTCGAGGTGATTCTGTGGTCAAATTTTGAACGTAGTTGGAGCTCATTTGCCGAAGTTACGGAGATTCAAAGCTTGAAAAGTAACGAAAGATGTGTGTTTGTGCACATAAATTACTCGTTTCTAGAAAACTCACCAAGATACATTGAAGCCTTATTTGTCATGTTAAAGAGCTCGTCGAGGTGATTCTGTGGTCAAATTTTGAACGTAGTTGGAGCTCATTTGCCGAAGTTACGGAGTTTCAAAGCTTGAAAAGTAACGAAAGATGTGTGTTTGTGCACATAAATTACTCGTTTCTAGAAAACTCACCAAGATACATTGAAGCCTTATTTGTCATGTTAAAGAGCTCGTCGAGGTGATTCTGTGGTCAAATTTTGAACGTAGTTGGAGCTCATTTGCCGAAGTTACGGAGATTCAAAGCTTGAAAAGTAACGAAAGATGTGTGTTTGTGCACATAAATTACTCGTTTCTAGAAAACTCACCAAGATACATTGAAGCCTTATTTGTCATGTTAAAGAGCTCGTCGAGGTGATTCTGTGGTCAAATTTTGAACGTAGTTGGAGCTCATTTGCCGAAGTTACGGAGGTTCAAAGCTTGAAAAGTCACGAAAGATGTGTGTTTGTGCACATAAATTACTCGTTTTCTAGAAAACTCACCAAGATACATTGAAGCCTTATTTGTCATGTTAAAGAGCTCGTCGAGTTGATTCTGTGGTCAAATTTTGAAGGAAGTTGGAGCTCATTTGCCGATGTTACGGAGATTCAAAGCTTGAAAAGTAACGAAAGATGTGTGTTTGTGCACATAACTTACTCGTTTCTAGAAAACTCACCAAGATACATTGAAGCCTTATTTGTCATGTTAAAGAGCTCGTCGAGGTGATTCTGTGGTCAAATTTTGAACGTAGTTGGAGCTCATTTGCCGAAGTTACGGAGATTCAAAGCTTGAAAAGTAACGAAAGATGTGTGTTTGTGCACATAAATTACTCGTTTCTAGAAAACTCACCAAGATACATTGAAGCCTTATTTGTCATGTTAAAGAGCTCGTCGAGGTGATTCTGTGGTCAAATTTTGAACGTAGTTGGAGCTCATTTGCCGAAGTTACGGAGATTCAAAGCTTGAAAAGTAACGAAAGATGTGTGTTTGAGCACATAAATTACTCGTTTCCTAGAAAACTCACCAAGATACAATGAAGCCTTATTTGTCATGTTAAAGAGCTCGTCGAGGTGATTCTGTGGTCAAGTTTTGAAGGTAGTTGGAGCTCATTTGCCGAAGTTACGGAGATTCAAAGCTTGAAAAGTCGCGAAAGAAGTGTGTTTGAGCACATAAATTACTCGTTTCCTAGAAAACTCACCAAGATACAATGAAGCCTTACTAGTCGTGTTAAAGTGCTCGTCGAGGTGATTCTGTGGTCAAATTTTGAACGTAGTTGGAGCTCATTTGCCGAAGTTACGGAGGTTCAAAGCTTGAAAAGTCACGAAAGATGTGTGTTTGTGCACATAAATTACTCGTTTTCTAGAAAACTCACCAAGATACAATGAAGCCTTATTTGTCATGTTAAAGAGCTCGTCGAGGTGATTCTGTGGTCAAATTTTGAAGGTAGTTGTAGCTCATTTGCCGAAGTTACGGAGGTTCAAAGCTTGAAAAGTCACGAAAGATGTGTGTTTGTGCACATAAATTACTCGTTTTCTAGAAAACTCGCCAAGATACAATGAAGCCTTATAAGTTATGTTAAAGTGCTCGTCGAGGTGAGTCTGTGGTAAAATTTGAAGGTAGTTGGAGCTCATTTGCCGAAGTTACGGAGGTTCAAAGCTTGAAAAGTCACGAAAGATGTGTGTTTGTGCACATAAATTACTCGTTTTCTAGAAAACTCACCAAGATACATTGAAGCCTTATTTGTCATGTTAAAGAGCTCGTCGAGGTGATTCTGATGTCAAATTTTGAAGGTAGTTGGAGCTCATTTGCCGAAGTTACGGAGATTCAAAGCTTGAAAAGTAACGAAAGATGTGTGTTTGTGCACATAAATTACTCGTTTCTAGAAAACTCACCAAGATACATTGAAGCCTTATTTGTCATGTTAAAGAGCTCGTCGAGGTGATTCTGTGGTCAAATTTTGAACGTAGTTGGAGCTCATTTGCCGAAGTTACGGAGATTCAAAGCTTGAAAAGTAACGAAAGATGTGTGTTTGTGCACATAAATTACTCGTTTCTAGAAAACTCACCAAGATACATTGAAGCCTTATTTGTCATGTTAAAGAGCTCGTCGAGGTGATTCTGTGGTCAAATTTTGAACGTAGTTGGAGCTCATTTGCCGAAGTTACGGAGATTCAAAGCTTGAAAAGTAACAAAAGATGTGTGTTTGTGCACATAAATTACTCGTTTCTAGAAAACTAACCAAGATACATTGAAGCCTTATTTGTCATGTTAAAGAGCTCGTCGAGGTGATTCTGTGGTCAAATTTTGAACGTAGTTGGAGCTCATTTGCCGAAGTTACGGAGATTCAAAGCTTGAAAAGTAACGAAAGATGTGTGTTTGAGCACATAAATTACTCGTTTCCTAGAAAACTCACCAAGATACAATGAAGCCTTATTTGTCATGTTAAAGAGCTCGTCGAGGTGATTCTGTGGTCAAATTTTGAAGGTAGTTGGAGCTCATTTGCCGAAGTTACGGAGATTCAAAGCTTGAAAAGTAACGAAAGATGTGTGTTTGTGCACATAAATTACTCGTTTCTAGAAAACTCACCAAGATACATTGAAGCCTTATTTGTCATGTTAAAGTGCTCGTCGAGGTGATTCTGTGGTCAAATTTTGAACGTAGTTGGAGCTCATTTGCCGAAGTTACGGAGTTTCAAAGCTTGAAAAGTCACGAAAGATGTGTGTTTGTGCACATAAATTACTCGTTTACTAGAAAACTCACCAAGATACAATGAAGCCTTCTTAGTTGTGTTAAAAAGAGTTCGTCGATGTGATTCTGTGGTAAAATTTTGAAGCTATTTGGAACTCATTTGCCGAAGTTACGGAGGTTCAAAACTTGAAAAGTCACGAAAGATCTGTGTTTGTGCACTTAAATTGCTCGTTTTCTAGAAAACTCACCAAGATACAATGAAGCCTTCTTAGCTTTGTTAAAAAGAGTTCGTCGATGTGATTCTGTGGCAAAATTTTTAAGCTATTTGGAGCTCATTTGCCGAAGTTACGGAGTTTCAAAGCTTGAAAAGTCACGAAAGATGTGTGTTTGAGCACATAAATTACTCGTTTTCTAGAAAACTCACCAAGATACATTGAAGCCTTATTTGTCATGTTAAAGAGCTCGTCGAGGTGATTCTGTGGTCAAATTTTGAACGTAGTTGGAGCTCATTTGCCGAAGTTACGGAGATTCAAAGCTTGAAAAGTCACGAAAGATGTGTGTTTGTGCACATAAATTACTCGTTTTCTAGAAAACTCACCAAGATACATTGAAGCCTTATTTGTCATGTTAAAGAGCTCGTCGAGGTGATTCTGTGGTCAAGTTTTGAAGGTAGTTGGAGCTCATTTGCCGAAGTTACGGAGATTCAAAGCTTGAAAAGTCGCGAAAGAAGTGTGTTTGAGCACATAAATTACTCGTTTCCTAGAAAACTCACCAAGATACAATGAAGCCTTACTAGTCGTGTTAAAGTGCTCGTCGAGGTGATTCTGTGGTCAAATTTTGAACGTAGTTGGAGCTCATTTGCCGAAGTTACGGAGGTTCAAAGCTTGAAAAGTCACGAAAGATGTGTGTTTGTGCACATAAATTACTCGTTTTCTAGAAAACTCACCAAGATACAATGAAGCCTTATTTGTCATGTTAAAGAGCTCGTCGAGGTGATTCTGTGGTCAAATTTTGAAGGTAGTTGTAGCTCATTTGCCGAAGTTACGGAGGTTCAAAGCTTGAAAAGTCACGAAAGATGTGTGTTTGTGCACATAAATTACTCGTTTTCTAGAAAACTCGCCAAGATACAATGAAGCCTTATAAGTTATGTTAAAGTGCTCGTCGAGGTGAGTCTGTGGTAAAATTTGAAGGTAGTTGGAGCTCATTTGCCGAAGTTACGGAGGTTCAAAGCTTGAAAAGTCACGAAAGATGTGTGTTTGTGCACATAAATTACTCGTTTTCTAGAAAACTCACCAAGATACATTGAAGCCTTATTTGTCATGTTAAAGAGCTCGTCGAGGTGATTCTGATGTCAAATTTTGAAGGTAGTTGGAGCTCATTTGCCGAAGTTACGGAGATTCAAAGCTTGAAAAGTAACGAAAGATGTGTGTTTGTGCACATAAATTACTCGTTTCTAGAAAACTCACCAAGATACATTGAAGCCTTATTTGTCATGTTAAAGAGCTCGTCGAGGTGATTCTGTGGTCAAATTTTGAACGTAGTTGGAGCTCATTTGCCGAAGTTACGGAGATTCAAAGCTTGAAAAGTAACGAAAGATGTGTGTTTGTGCACATAAATTACTCGTTTCTAGAAAACTCACCAAGATACATTGAAGCCTTATTTGTCATGTTAAAGAGCTCGTCGAGGTGATTCTGTGGTCAAATTTTGAACGTAGTTGGAGCTCATTTGCCGAAGTTACGGAGATTCAAAGCTTGAAAAGTAACAAAAGATGTGTGTTTGTGCACATAAATTACTCGTTTCTAGAAAACTAACCAAGATACATTGAAGCCTTATTTGTCATGTTAAAGAGCTCGTCGAGGTGATTCTGTGGTCAAATTTTGAACGTAGTTGGAGCTCATTTGCCGAAGTTACGGAGATTCAAAGCTTGAAAAGTAACGAAAGATGTGTGTTTGAGCACATAAATTACTCGTTTCCTAGAAAACTCACCAAGATACAATGAAGCCTTATTTGTCATGTTAAAGAGCTCGTCGAGGTGATTCTGTGGTCAAATTTTGAAGGTAGTTGGAGCTCATTTGCCGAAGTTACGGAGATTCAAAGCTTGAAAAGTAACGAAAGATGTGTGTTTGTGCACATAAATTACTCGTTTCTAGAAAACTCACCAAGATACATTGAAGCCTTATTTGTCATGTTAAAGTGCTCGTCGAGGTGATTCTGTGGTCAAATTTTGAACGTAGTTGGAGCTCATTTGCCGAAGTTACGGAGTTTCAAAGCTTGAAAAGTCACGAAAGATGTGTGTTTGTGCACATAAATTACTCGTTTACTAGAAAACTCACCAAGATACAATGAAGCCTTCTTAGTTGTGTTAAAAAGAGTTCGTCGATGTGATTCTGTGGTAAAATTTTGAAGCTATTTGGAACTCATTTGCCGAAGTTACGGAGGTTCAAAACTTGAAAAGTCACGAAAGATCTGTGTTTGTGCACTTAAATTGCTCGTTTTCTAGAAAACTCACCAAGATACAATGAAGCCTTCTTAGCTTTGTTAAAAAGAGTTCGTCGATGTGATTCTGTGGCAAAATTTTTAAGCTATTTGGAGCTCATTTGCCGAAGTTACGGAGTTTCAAAGCTTGAAAAGTCACGAAAGATGTGTGTTTGAGCACATAAATTACTCGTTTTCTAGAAAACTCACCAAGATACATTGAAGCCTTATTTGTCATGTTAAAGAGCTCGTCGAGGTGATTCTGTGGTCAAGTTTTGAAGGTAGTTGGAGCTCATTTGCCGAAGTTACGGAGATTCAAAGCTTGAAAAGTAACGAAAGATGTGTGTTTGAGCACATAAATTACTCGTTTCCTAGAAAACTCACCAAGATACAATGAAGCCTTCTTAGCTTTGTTAAAAAGAGTTCGTCGATGTGATTCTGTGGCAAAATTTTTAAGCTATTTGGAGCTCATTTGCCGAAGTTACGGAGTTTCAAAGCTTGAAAAGTCACGAAAGATGTGTGTTTGTGCACATAAATTACTCGTTTACTAGAAAACTCACCAAGATACAATGAAGCCTTCTTAGTTGTGTTAAAAAGAGTTCGTCGATGTGATTCTGTGGTAAAATTTTGAAGCTATTTGGAACTCATTTGCCGAAGTTACGGAGGTTCAAAACTTGAAAAGTCACGAAAGATCTGTGTTTGTGCACTTAAATTGCTCGTTTTCTAGAAAACTCACCAAGATACAATGAAGCCTTCTTAGCTTTGTTAAAAAGAGTTCGTCGATGTGATTCTGTGGCAAAATTTTTAAGCTATTTGGAGCTCATTTGCCGAAGTTACCGAGTTTCAAAGCTTGAAAAGTCACGAAAGATGTGTGTTTGAGCACATAAATTACTCGTTTTCTAGAAAACTCACCAAGATACATTGAAGCCTTATTTGTCATGTTAAAGAGCTCGTCGAGGTGATTCTGTGGTCAAATTTTGAAGGTAGTTGGAGCTCATTTGCCGAAGTTACGGAGTTTCAAAGCTTGAAAAGTCACGAAAGATGTGTGTTTGAGCACATAAATTACTCGTTTTCTAGAAAACTCACCAAGATACAATGAAGCCTTCTTAGTTGTGTTAAAAAGAGTTCGTCGATGTGATTCTGTGGCAAAATTTTTAAGCTATTTGGAGCTCATTTGCCGAAGTTACGGAGTTTCAAAGCTTGAAAAGTCACGAAAGATGTGTGTTTGAGCACATAAATTACTCGTTTTCTAGAAAACTCACCAAGATACATTGAAGCCTTATTTGTCATGTTAAAGAGCTCGTCGAGGTGATTCTGTGGTCAAATTTTGAACGTAGTTGGAGCTCATTTGCCGAAGTTACGGAGGTTCAAAGCTTGAAAAGTCACGAAAGATGTGTGTTTGTGCACATAAATTACTCGTTTTCTAGAAAACTCACCAAGATACATTGAAGCCTTATTTGTCATGTTAAAGAGCTCGTCGAGTTGATTCTGTGGTCAAATTTTGAAGGAAGTTGGAGCTCATTTGCCGAAGTTACGGAGGTTCAAAGCTTGAAAAGTCGCGAAAGATGTGTGTTTGAGCACATAAATTACTCGTTTCCTAGAAAACTCACCAAGATACAATGAAGCCTTACTAGTCGTGTTAAAGTGCTCGTCGAGGTGATTCTGTGGTCAAATTTTGAACGTAGTTGGAGCTCATTTGCCGAAGTTACGGAGGTTCAAAGCTTGAAAAGTCACGAAAGATGTGTGTTTGTGCACATAAATTACTCGTTTTCTAGAAAACTCACCAAGATACAATGAAGCCTTATGTGTCATGTTAAAGAGCTCGTCGAGGTGATTCTGTGGTCAAATTTTGAACGTAGTTGGAGCTCATTTGCCGAAGTTACGGAGGTTCAAAGCTTGAAAAGTCACGAAAGATGTGTGTTTGTGCACATAAATTACTCGTTTCTAGAAAACTCACCAAGATACATTGAAGCCTTATTTGTCATGTTAAAGAGCTCGTCGAGGTGATTCTGTGGTCAAATTTTGAACGTAGTTGGAGCTCATTTGCCGAAGTTACGGAGATTCAAAGCTTGAAAAGTAACGAAAGATGTGTGTTTGTGCACATAAATTACTCGTTTCTAGAAAACTCACCAAGATACATTGAAGCCTTATTTGTCATGTTAAAGAGCTCGTCGAGTTGATTCTGTGGTCAAATTTTGAAGGAAGTTGGAGCTCATTTGCCGAAGTTACGGAGGTTCAAAGCTTGAAAAGTCGCGAAAGATGTGTGTTTGAGCACATAAATTACTCGTTTCCTAGAAAACTCACCAAGATACAATGAAGCCTTACTAGTCGTGTTAAAGTGCTCGTCGAGGTGATTCTGTGGTCAAATTTTGAACGTAGTTGGAGCTCATTTGCCGAAGTTACGGAGATTCAAAGCTTGAAAAGTAACAAAAGATGTGTGTTTGTGCACATAAATTACTCGTTTCTAGAAAACTCACCAAGATACAATGAAGCCTTATGTGTCATGTTAAAGAGCTCGTCGAGGTGATTCTGTGGTCAAATTTTGAACGTAGTTGGAGCTCATTTGCCGAAGTTACGGAGGTTCAAAGCTTGAAAAGTCACGAAAGATGTGTGTTTGTGCACATAAATTACTCGTTTTCTAGAAAACTCGCCAAGATACAATGAAGCCTTATAAGTTATGTTAAAGTGCTCGTCGAGGTGAGTCTGTGGTAAAATTTGAAGGTAGTTGGAGCTCATTTGCCGAAGTTACGGAGGTTCAAAGCTTGAAAAGTCACGAAAGATGTGTGTTTGTGCACATAAATTACTCGTTTTCTAGAAAACTCACCAAGATACATTGAAGCCTTATTTGTCATGTTAAAGAGCTCGTCGAGTTGATTCTGTGGTCAAATTTTGAAGGAAGTTGGAGCTCATTTGCCGAAGTTACGCAGATTCAAAGCTTGAAAAGTAACGAAAGATGTGTGTTTGTGCACATAAATTACTCGTTTTCTAGAAAACTCACCAAGATACAATGAAGCCTTATTTGTCATGTTAAAGAGCTCGTCGAGGTGATTCTGATGTCAAATTTTGAAGGTAGTTGGAGCTCATTTGCCGAAGTTACGGAGATTCAAAGCTTGAAAAGTAACGAAAGATGTGTGTTTGTGCACATAAATTACTCGTTTCTAGAAAACTCACCAAGATACATTGAAGCCTTATTTGTCATGTTAAAGAGCTCGTCGAGGTGATTCTGTGGTCAAATTTTGAACGTAGTTGGAGCTCATTTGCCGAAGTTACGGAGATTCAAAGCTTGAAAAGTAACGAAAGATGTGTGTTTGTGCACATAAATTACTCGTTTCTAGAAAACTCACCAAGATACATTGAAGCCTTATTTGTCATGTTAAAGAGCTCGTCGAGGTGATTCTGTGGTCAAATTTTGAACGTAGTTGGAGCTCATTTGCCGAAGTTACGGAGATTCAAAGCTTGAAAAGTAACAAAAGATGTGTGTTTGTGCACATAAATTACTCGTTTCTAGAAAACTAACCAAGATACATTGAAGCCTTATTTGTCATGTTAAAGAGCTCGTCGAGGTGATTCTGTGGTCAAATTTTGAACGTAGTTGGAGCTCATTTGCCGAAGTTACGGAGATTCAAAGTTTGAAAAGTAACGAAAGATGTGTGTTTGAGCACATAAATTACTCGTTTCCTAGAAAACTCACCAAGATACAATGAAGCCTTATTTGTCATGTTAAAGAGCTCGTCGAGGTGATTCTGTGGTCAAATTTTGAAGGTAGTTGGAGCTCATTTGCCGAAGTTACGGAGATTCAAAGCTTGAAAAGTAACGAAAGATGTGTGTTTGTGCACATAAATTACTCGTTTCTAGAAAACTCACCAAGATACATTGAAGCCTTATTTGTCATGTTAAAGTGCTCGTCGAGGTGATTCTGTGGTCAAATTTTGAACGTAGTTGGAGCTCATTTGCCGAAGTTACGGAGTTTCAAAGCTTGAAAAGTCACGAAAGATGTGTGTTTGTGCACATAAATTACTCGTTTACTAGAAAACTCACCAAGATACAATGAAGCCTTCTTAGTTGTGTTAAAAAGAGTTCGTCGATGTGATTCTGTGGTAAAATTTTGAAGCTATTTGGAACTCATTTGCCGAAGTTACGGAGTTTCAAAGCTTGAAAAGTCACGAAAGATGTGTGTTTGAGCACATAAATTACTCGTTTTCTAGAAAACTCACCAAGATACAACGAAGCCTTCTTAGTTGTGTTAAAAAGAGTTCGTCGATGTGATTCTGTGGCAAAATTTTTAAGCTATTTGGAGCTCATTTGCCGAAGTTACGGAGTTTCAAAGCTTGAAAAGTCACGAAAGATGTGTGTTTGAGCACATAAATTACTCGTTTTCTAGAAAACTCACCAAGATACATTGAAGCCTTATTTGTCATGTTAAAGAGCTCGTCGAGGTGATTCTGTGGTCAAATTTTGAACGTAGTTGGAGCTCATTTGCCGAAGTTACGGAGGTTCAAAGCTTGAAAAGTCACGAAAGATGTGTGTTTGTGCACATAAATTACTCGTTTTCTAGAAAACTCACCAAGATACATTGAAGCCTTATTTGTCATGTTAAAGAGCTCGTCGAGTTGATTCTGTGGTCAAATTTTGAAGGAAGTTGGAGCTCATTTGCCGAAGTTACGGAGATTCAAAGCTTGAAAAGTAACGAAAGATGTGTGTTTGTGCACATAAATTACTCGTTTCTAGAAAACTCACCAAGATACATTGAAGCCTTATTTGTCATGTTAAAGAGCTCGTCGAGGTGATTCTGTGGTCAAATTTTGAACGTAGTTGGAGCTCATTTGCCGAAGTTACGGAGATTCAAAGCTTGAAAACTAACGAAAGATGTGTGTTTGAGCACATAAATTACTCGTTTCCTAGAAAACTCACCAAGATACAATGAAGCCTTATTTGTCATGTTAAAGAGCTCGTCGAGGTGATTCTGTGGTCAAATTTTGAAGGTAGTTGGAGCTCATTTGCCGAAGTTACGGAGATTCAAAGCTTGAAAAGTAACGAAAGATGTGTGTTTGAGCACATAAATTACTCGTTTCCTAGAAAACTCACCAAGATACAATGAAGCCTTCTTAGCTTTGTTAAAAAGAGTTCGTCGATGTGATTCTGTGGCAAAATTTTTAAGCTATTTGGAGCTCATTTGCCGAAGTTACGGAGTTTCAAAGCTTGAAAAGTCACGAAAGATGTGTGTTTGTGCACATAAATTACTCGTTTACTAGAAAACTCACCAAGATACAATGAAGCCTTCTTAGTTGTGTTAAAAAGAGTTCGTCGATGTGATTCTGTGGTAAAATTTTGAAGCTATTTGGAACTCATTTGCCGAAGTTACGGAGGTTCAAAACTTGAAAAGTCACGAAAGATCTGTGTTTGTGCACTTAAATTGCTCGTTTTCTAGAAAACTCACCAAGATACAATGAAGCCTTCTTAGCTTTGTTAAAAAGAGTTCGTCGATGTGATTCTGTGGCAAAATTTTTAAGCTATTTGGAGCTCATTTGCCGAAGTTACCGAGTTTCAAAGCTTGAAAAGTCACGAAAGATGTGTGTTTGAGCACATAAATTACTCGTTTTCTAGAAAACTCACCAAGATACATTGAAGCCTTATTTGTCATGTTAAAGAGCTCGTCGAGGTGATTCTGTGGTCAAATTTTGAAGGTAGTTGGAGCTCATTTGCCGAAGTTACGGAGTTTCAAAGCTTGAAAAGTCACGAAAGATGTGTGTTTGAGCACATAAATTACTCGTTTTCTAGAAAACTCACCAAGATACAATGAAGCCTTCTTAGTTGTGTTAAAAAGAGTTCGTCGATGTGATTCTGTGGCAAAATTTTTAAGCTATTTGGAGCTCATTTGCCGAAGTTACGGAGTTTCAAAGCTTGAAAAGTAACGAAAGATGTGTGTTTGAGCACATAAATTACTCGTTTCTAGAAAACTCACCAAGATACATTGAAGCCTTATTTGTCATGTTAAAAGCTCGTCGAGGTGATTCTGTGGTCAAATTTTGAACGTAGTTGGAGCTCATTTGCCGAAGTTACGGAGATTCAAAGCTTGAAAAGTAACGAAAGATGTGTGTTTGTGCACATAAATTACTCGTTTCTAGAAAACTCACCAAGATACATTGAAGCCTTATTTGTCATGTTAAAGAGCTCGTCGAGGTGATTCTGTGGTCAAATTTTGAACGTAGTTGGAGCTCATTTGCCGAAGTTACGGAGTTTCAAAGCTTGAAAAGTAACGAAAGATGTGTGTTTGTGCACATAAATTACTCGTTTCTAGAAAACTCACCAAGATACATTGAAGCCTTATTTGTCATGTTAAAGAGCTCGTCGAGGTGATTCTGTGGTCAAATTTTGAACGTAGTTGGAGCTCATTTGCCGAAGTTACGGAGATTCAAAGCTTGAAAAGTAACGAAAGATGTGTGTTTGTGCACATAAATTACTCGTTTCTAGAAAACTCACCAAGATACATTGAAGCCTTATTTGTCATGTTAAAGAGCTCGTCGAGGTGATTCTGTGGTCAAATTTTGAACGTAGTTGGAGCTCATTTGCCGAAGTTACGGAGGTTCAAAGCTTGAAAAGTCACGAAAGATGTGTGTTTGTGCACATAAATTACTCGTTTTCTAGAAAACTCACCAAGATACATTGAAGCCTTATTTGTCATGTTAAAGAGCTCGTCGAGTTGATTCTGTGGTCAAATTTTGAAGGAAGTTGGAGCTCATTTGCCGAAGTTACGGAGATTCAAAGCTTGAAAAGTAACGAAAGATGTGTGTTTGTGCACATAACTTACTCGTTTCTAGAAAACTCACCAAGATACATTGAAGCCTTATTTGTCATGTTAAAGAGCTCGTCGAGGTGATTCTGTGGTCAAATTTTGAACGTAGTTGGAGCTCATTTGCCGAAGTTACGGAGATTCAAAGCTTGAAAAGTAACGAAAGATGTGTGTTTGTGCACATAAATTACTCGTTTCTAGAAAACTCACCAAGATACATTGAAGCCTTATTTGTCATGTTAAAGAGCTCGTCGAGGTGATTCTGTGGTCAAATTTTGAACGTAGTTGGAGCTCATTTGCCGAAGTTACGGAGATTCAAAGCTTGAAAAGTAACGAAAGATGTGTGTTTGAGCACATAAATTACTCGTTTCCTAGAAAACTCACCAAGATACAATGAAGCCTTATTTGTCATGTTAAAGAGCTCGTCGAGGTGATTCTGTGGTCAAGTTTTGAAGGTAGTTGGAGCTCATTTGCCGAAGTTACGGAGATTCAAAGCTTGAAAAGTAACGAAAGATGTGTGTTTGAGCACATAAATTACTCGTTTCCTAGAAAACTCACCAAGATACAATGAAGCCTTCTTAGCTTTGTTAAAAAGAGTTCGTCGATGTGATTCTGTGGCAAAATTTTTAAGCTATTTGGAGCTCATTTGCCGAAGTTACGGAGTTTCAAAGCTTGAAAAGTCACGAAAGATGTGTGTTTGTGCACATAAATTACTCGTTTACTAGAAAACTCACCAAGATACAATGAAGCCTTCTTAGTTGTGTTAAAAAGAGTTCGTCGATGTGATTCTGTGGTAAAATTTTGAAGCTATTTGGAACTCATTTGCCGAAGTTACGGAGGTTCAAAACTTGAAAAGTCACGAAAGATCTGTGTTTGTGCACTTAAATTGCTCGTTTTCTAGAAAACTCACCAAGATACAATGAAGCCTTCTTAGCTTTGTTAAAAAGAGTTCGTCGATGTGATTCTGTGGCAAAATTTTTAAGCTATTTGGAGCTCATTTGCCGAAGTTACCGAGTTTCAAAGCTTGAAAAGTCACGAAAGATGTGTGTTTGAGCACATAAATTACTCGTTTTCTAGAAAACTCACCAAGATACATTGAAGCCTTATTTGTCATGTTAAAGAGCTCGTCGAGGTGATTCTGTGGTCAAATTTTGAAGGTAGTTGGAGCTCATTTGCCGAAGTTACGGAGTTTCAAAGCTTGAAAAGTCACGAAAGATGTGTGTTTGAGCACATAAATTACTCGTTTTCTAGAAAACTCACCAAGATACAATGAAGCCTTCTTAGTTGTGTTAAAAAGAGTTCGTCGATGTGATTCTGTGGCAAAATTTTTAAGCTATTTGGAGCTCATTTGCCGAAGTTACGGAGTTTCAAAGCTTGAAAAGTCACGAAAGATGTGTGTTTGAGCACATAAATTACTCGTTTTCTAGAAAACTCACCAAGATACATTGAAGCCTTATTTGTCATGTTAAAGAGCTCGTCGAGGTGATTCTGTGGTCAAATTTTGAACGTAGTTGGAGCTCATTTGCCGAAGTTACGGAGGTTCAAAGCTTGAAAAGTCACGAAAGATGTGTGTTTGTGCACATAAATTACTCGTTTTCTAGAAAACTCACCAAGATACATTGAAGCCTTATTTGTCATGTTAAAGAGCTCGTCGAGTTGATTCTGTGGTCAAATTTTGAAGGAAGTTGGAGCTCATTTGCCGAAGTTACGGAGGTTCAAAGCTTGAAAAGTCGCGAAAGATGTGTGTTTGAGCACATAAATTACTCGTTTCCTAGAAAACTCACCAAGATACAATGAAGCCTTACTAGTCGTGTTAAAGTGCTCGTCGAGGTGATTCTGTGGTCAAATTTTGAACGTAGTTGGAGCTCATTTGCCGAAGTTACGGAGGTTCAAAGCTTGAAAAGTCACGAAAGATGTGTGTTTGTGCACATAAATTACTCGTTTTCTAGAAAACTCACCAAGATACAATGAAGCCTTATTTGTCATGTTAAAGAGCTCGTCGAGGTGATTCTGTGGTCAAATTTTGAAGGTAGTTGTAGCTCATTTGCCGAAGTTACGGAGGTTCAAAGCTTGAAAAGTCACGAAAGATGTGTGTTTGTGCACATAAATTACTCGTTTTCTAGAAAACTCGCCAAGATACAATGAAGCCTTATAAGTTATGTTAAAGTGCTCGTCGAGGTGAGTCTGTGGTAAAATTTGAAGGTAGTTGGAGCTCATTTGCCGAAGTTACGGAGGTTCAAAGCTTGAAAAGTCACGAAAGATGTGTGTTTGTGCACATAAATTACTCGTTTTCTAGAAAACTCACCAAGATACATTGAAGCCTTATTTGTCATGTTAAAGAGCTCGTCGAGTTGATTCTGTGGTCAAATTTTGAAGGAAGTTGGAGCTCATTTGCCGAAGTTACGCAGATTCAAAGCTTGAAAAGTAACGAAAGATGTGTGTTTGTGCACATAAATTACTCGTTTTCTAGAAAACTCACCAAGATACAATGAAGCCTTATTTGTCATGTTAAAGAGCTCGTCGAGGTGATTCTGATGTCAAATTTTGAAGGTAGTTGGAGCTCATTTGCCGAAGTTACGGAGATTCAAAGCTTGAAAAGTAACGAAAGATGTGTGTTTGTGCACATAAATTACTCGTTTCTAGAAAACTCACCAAGATACATTGAAGCCTTATTTGTCATGTTAAAGAGCTCGTCGAGGTGATTCTGTGGTCAAATTTTGAACGTAGTTGGAGCTCATTTGCCGAAGTTACGGAGATTCAAAGCTTGAAAAGTAACGAAAGATGTGTGTTTGTGCACATAAATTACTCGTTTCTAGAAAACTCACCAAGATACATTGAAGCCTTATTTGTCATGTTAAAGAGCTCGTCGAGGTGATTCTGTGGTCAAATTTTGAACGTAGTTGGAGCTCATTTGCCGAAGTTACGGAGATTCAAAGCTTGAAAAGTAACAAAAGATGTGTGTTTGTGCACATAAATTACTCGTTTCTAGAAAACTAACCAAGATACATTGAAGCCTTATTTGTCATGTTAAAGAGCTCGTCGAGGTGATTCTGTGGTCAAATTTTGAACGTAGTTGGAGCTCATTTGCCGAAGTTACGGAGATTCAAAGTTTGAAAAGTAACGAAAGATGTGTGTTTGAGCACATAAATTACTCGTTTCCTAGAAAACTCACCAAGATACAATGAAGCCTTATTTGTCATGTTAAAGAGCTCGTCGAGGTGATTCTGTGGTCAAATTTTGAAGGTAGTTGGAGCTCATTTGCCGAAGTTACGGAGATTCAAAGCTTGAAAAGTAACGAAAGATGTGTGTTTGTGCACATAAATTA
Source organism: Euwallacea fornicatus (assembly GCF_040115645.1). NCBI lineage: Eukaryota > Metazoa > Arthropoda > Insecta > Coleoptera > Curculionidae > Euwallacea > Euwallacea fornicatus. Next base: position 194,791 of record NW_027096057.1, on the reverse strand, counting down.
CTCGTTTCTAGAAAACTCACCAAGATACATTGAAGCCTTATTTGTCATGTTAAAGTGCTCGTCGAGGTGATTCTGTGGTCAAATTTTGAACGTAGTTGGAGCTCATTTGCCGAAGTTACGGAGTTTCAAAGCTTGAAAAGTCACGAAAGATGTGTGTTTGTGCACATAAATTACTCGTTTACTAGAAAACTCACCAAGATACAATGAAGCCTTCTTAGTTGTGTTAAAAAGAGTTCGTCGATGTGATTCTGTGGTAAAATTTTGAAGCTATTTGGAACTCATTTGCCGAAGTTACGGAGGTTCAAAACTTGAAAAGTCACGAAAGATCTGTGTTTGTGCACTTAAATTGCTCGTTTTCTAGAAAACTCACCAAGATACAATGAAGCCTTCTTAGCTTTGTTAAAAAGAGTTCGTCGATGTGATTCTGTGGCAAAATTTTTAAGCTATTTGGAGCTCATTTGCCGAAGTTACGGAGTTTCAAAGCTTGAAAAGTCACGAAAGATGTGTGTTTGAGCACATAAATTACTCGTTTTCTAGAAAACTCACCAAGATACATTGAAGCCTTATTTGTCATGTTAAAGAGCTCGTCGAGGTGATTCTGTGGTCAAATTTTGAAGGTAGTTGGAGCTCATTTGCCGAAGTTACGGAGTTTCAAAGCTTGAAAAGTCACGAAAGATGTGTGTTTGAGCACATAAATTACTCGTTTTCTAGAAAACTCACCAAGATACAATGAAGCCTTCTTAGTTGTGTTAAAAAGAGTTCGTCGATGTGATTCTGTGGCAAAATTTTTAAGCTATTTGGAGCTCATTTGCCGAAGTTACGGAGTTTCAAAGCTTGAAAAGTCACGAAAGATGTGTGTTTGTGCACATAAATTACTCGTTTACTAGAAAACTCACCAAGATACAATGAAGCCTTCTTAGTTGTGTTAAAAAGAGTTCGTCGATGTGATTCTGTGGTAAAATTTTGAAGCTATTTGGAACTCATTTGCCGAAGTTACGGAGGTTCAAAACTTGAAAAGTCACGAAAGATCTGTGTTTGTGCACTTAAATTGCTCGTTTTCTAGAAAACTCACCAAGATACAATGAAGCCTTCTTAGCTTTGTTAAAAAGAGTTCGTCGATGTGATTCTGTGGCAAAATTTTTAAGCTATTTGGAGCTCATTTGCCGAAGTTACCGAGTTTCAAAGCTTGAAAAGTCACGAAAGATGTGTGTTTGAGCACATAAATTACTCGTTTTCTAGAAAACTCACCAAGATACATTGAAGCCTTATTTGTCATGTTAAAGAGCTCGTCGAGGTGATTCTGTGGTCAAATTTTGAAGGTAGTTGGAGCTCATTTGCCGAAGTTACGGAGTTTCAAAGCTTGAAAAGTCACGAAAGATGTGTGTTTGAGCACATAAATTACTCGTTTTCTAGAAAACTCACCAAGATACAATGAAGCCTTCTTAGTTGTGTTAAAAAGAGTTCGTCGATGTGATTCTGTGGCAAAATTTTTAAGCTATTTGGAGCTCATTTGCCGAAGTTACGGAGTTTCAAAGCTTGAAAAGTAACGAAAGATGTGTGTTTGAGCACATAAATTACTCGTTTCTAGAAAACTCACCAAGATACATTGAAGCCTTATTTGTCATGTTAAAAGCTCGTCGAGGTGATTCTGTGGTCAAATTTTGAACGTAGTTGGAGCTCATTTGCCGAAGTTACGGAGATTCAAAGCTTGAAAAGTAACGAAAGATGTGTGTTTGTGCACATAAATTACTCGTTTCTAGAAAACTCACCAAGATACATTGAAGCCTTATTTGTCATGTTAAAGAGCTCGTCGAGGTGATTCTGTGGTCAAATTTTGAACGTAGTTGGAGCTCATTTGCCGAAGTTACGGAGGTTCAAAGCTTGAAAAGTCACGAAAGATGTGTGTTTGTGCACATAAATTACTCGTTTTCTAGAAAACTCACCAAGATACATTGAAGCCTTATTTGTCATGTTAAAGAGCTCGTCGAGTTGATTCTGTGGTCAAATTTTGAAGGAAGTTGGAGCTCATTTGCCGAAGTTACGGAGATTCAAAGCTTGAAAAGTAACGAAAGATGTGTGTTTGTGCACATAACTTACTCGTTTCTAGAAAACTCACCAAGATACATTGAAGCCTTATTTGTCATGTTAAAGAGCTCGTCGAGGTGATTCTGTGGTCAAATTTTGAACGTAGTTGGAGCTCATTTGCCGAAGTTACGGAGATTCAAAGCTTGAAAAGTAACGAAAGATGTGTGTTTGTGCACATAAATTACTCGTTTCTAGAAAACTCACCAAGATACATTGAAGCCTTATTTGTCATGTTAAAGAGCTCGTCGAGGTGATTCTGTGGTCAAATTTTGAACGTAGTTGGAGCTCATTTGCCGAAGTTACGGAGATTCAAAGCTTGAAAAGTAACGAAAGATGTGTGTTTGAGCACATAAATTACTCGTTTCCTAGAAAACTCACCAAGATACAATGAAGCCTTATTTGTCATGTTAAAGAGCTCGTCGAGGTGATTCTGTGGTCAAGTTTTGAAGGTAGTTGGAGCTCATTTGCCGAAGTTACGGAGATTCAAAGCTTGAAAAGTAACGAAAGATGTGTGTTTGAGCACATAAATTACTCGTTTCCTAGAAAACTCACCAAGATACAATGAAGCCTTCTTAGCTTTGTTAAAAAGAGTTCGTCGATGTGATTCTGTGGCAAAATTTTTAAGCTATTTGGAGCTCATTTGCCGAAGTTACGGAGTTTCAAAGCTTGAAAAGTCACGAAAGATGTGTGTTTGTGCACATAAATTACTCGTTTACTAGAAAACTCACCAAGATACAATGAAGCCTTCTTAGTTGTGTTAAAAAGAGTTCGTCGATGTGATTCTGTGGTAAAATTTTGAAGCTATTTGGAACTCATTTGCCGAAGTTACGGAGGTTCAAAACTTGAAAAGTCACGAAAGATCTGTGTTTGTGCACTTAAATTGCTCGTTTTCTAGAAAACTCACCAAGATACAATGAAGCCTTCTTAGCTTTGTTAAAAAGAGTTCGTCGATGTGATTCTGTGGCAAAATTTTTAAGCTATTTGGAGCTCATTTGCCGAAGTTACCGAGTTTCAAAGCTTGAAAAGTCACGAAAGATGTGTGTTTGAGCACATAAATTACTCGTTTTCTAGAAAACTCACCAAGATACATTGAAGCCTTATTTGTCATGTTAAAGAGCTCGTCGAGGTGATTCTGTGGTCAAATTTTGAAGGTAGTTGGAGCTCATTTGCCGAAGTTACGGAGTTTCAAAGCTTGAAAAGTCACGAAAGATGTGTGTTTGAGCACATAAATTACTCGTTTTCTAGAAAACTCACCAAGATACAATGAAGCCTTCTTAGTTGTGTTAAAAAGAGTTCGTCGATGTGATTCTGTGGCAAAATTTTTAAGCTATTTGGAGCTCATTTGCCGAAGTTACGGAGTTTCAAAGCTTGAAAAGTCACGAAAGATGTGTGTTTGAGCACATAAATTACTCGTTTTCTAGAAAACTCACCAAGATACATTGAAGCCTTATTTGTCATGTTAAAGAGCTCGTCGAGTTGATTCTGTGGTCAAATTTTGAAGGAAGTTGGAGCTCATTTGCCGAAGTTACGGAGGTTCAAAGCTTGAAAAGTCGCGAAAGATGTGTGTTTGAGCACATAAATTACTCGTTTCCTAGAAAACTCACCAAGATACAATGAAGCCTTACTAGTCGTGTTAAAGTGCTCGTCGAGGTGATTCTGTGGTCAAATTTTGAACGTAGTTGGAGCTCATTTGCCGAAGTTACGGAGGTTCAAAGCTTGAAAAGTCACGAAAGATGTGTGTTTGTGCACATAAATTACTCGTTTTCTAGAAAACTCACCAAGATACAATGAAGCCTTATTTGTCATGTTAAAGAGCTCGTCGAGGTGATTCTGTGGTCAAATTTTGAAGGTAGTTGTAGCTCATTTGCCGAAGTTACGGAGGTTCAAAGCTTGAAAAGTCACGAAAGATGTGTGTTTGTGCACATAAATTACTCGTTTTCTAGAAAACTCGCCAAGATACAATGAAGCCTTATAAGTTATGTTAAAGTGCTCGTCGAGGTGAGTCTGTGGTAAAATTTGAAGGTAGTTGGAGCTCATTTGCCGAAGTTACGGAGGTTCAAAGCTTGAAAAGTCACGAAAGATGTGTGTTTGTGCACATAAATTACTCGTTTTCTAGAAAACTCACCAAGATACATTGAAGCCTTATTTGTCATGTTAAAGAGCTCGTCGAGTTGATTCTGTGGTCAAATTTTGAAGGAAGTTGGAGCTCATTTGCCGAAGTTACGCAGATTCAAAGCTTGAAAAGTAACGAAAGATGTGTGTTTGTGCACATAAATTACTCGTTTTCTAGAAAACTCACCAAGATACAATGAAGCCTTATTTGTCATGTTAAAGAGCTCGTCGAGGTGATTCTGATGTCAAATTTTGAAGGTAGTTGGAGCTCATTTGCCGAAGTTACGGAGATTCAAAGCTTGAAAAGTAACGAAAGATGTGTGTTTGTGCACATAAATTACTCGTTTCTAGAAAACTCACCAAGATACATTGAAGCCTTATTTGTCATGTTAAAGAGCTCGTCGAGGTGATTCTGTGGTCAAATTTTGAACGTAGTTGGAGCTCATTTGCCGAAGTTACGGAGATTCAAAGCTTGAAAAGTAACGAAAGATGTGTGTTTGTGCACATAAATTACTCGTTTCTAGAAAACTCACCAAGATACATTGAAGCCTTATTTGTCATGTTAAAGAGCTCGTCGAGGTGATTCTGTGGTCAAATTTTGAACGTAGTTGGAGCTCATTTGCCGAAGTTACGGAGATTCAAAGCTTGAAAAGTAACAAAAGATGTGTGTTTGTGCACATAAATTACTCGTTTCTAGAAAACTAACCAAGATACATTGAAGCCTTATTTGTCATGTTAAAGAGCTCGTCGAGGTGATTCTGTGGTCAAATTTTGAACGTAGTTGGAGCTCATTTGCCGAAGTTACGGAGATTCAAAGTTTGAAAAGTAACGAAAGATGTGTGTTTGAGCACATAAATTACTCGTTTCCTAGAAAACTCACCAAGATACAATGAAGCCTTATTTGTCATGTTAAAGAGCTCGTCGAGGTGATTCTGTGGTCAAATTTTGAAGGTAGTTGGAGCTCATTTGCCGAAGTTACGGAGATTCAAAGCTTGAAAAGTAACGAAAGATGTGTGTTTGTGCACATAAATTACTCGTTTCTAGAAAACTCACCAAGATACATTGAAGCCTTATTTGTCATGTTAAAGTGCTCGTCGAGGTGATTCTGTGGTCAAATTTTGAACGTAGTTGGAGCTCATTTGCCGAAGTTACGGAGTTTCAAAGCTTGAAAAGTCACGAAAGATGTGTGTTTGTGCACATAAATTACTCGTTTACTAGAAAACTCACCAAGATACAATGAAGCCTTCTTAGTTGTGTTAAAAAGAGTTCGTCGATGTGATTCTGTGGTAAAATTTTGAAGCTATTTGGAACTCATTTGCCGAAGTTACGGAGGTTCAAAACTTGAAAAGTCACGAAAGATCTGTGTTTGTGCACTTAAATTGCTCGTTTTCTAGAAAACTCACCAAGATACAATGAAGCCTTCTTAGCTTTGTTTAAAAGAGTTCGTCGATGTGATTCTGTGGCAAAATTTTTAAGCTATTTGGAGCTCATTTGCCGAAGTTACGGAGTTTCAAAGCTTGAAAAGTCACGAAAGATGTGTGTTTGAGCACATAAATTACTCGTTTTCTAGAAAACTCACCAAGATACATTGAAGCCTTATTTGTCATGTTAAAGAGCTCGTCGAGGTGATTCTGTGGTCAAATTTTGAAGGTAGTTGGAGCTCATTTGCCGAAGTTACGGAGTTTCAAAGCTTGAAAAGTCACGAAAGATGTGTGTTTGTGCACATAAATTACTCGTTTACTAGAAAACTCACCAAGATACAATGAAGCCTTCTTAGTTGTGTTAAAAAGAGTTCGTCGATGTGATTCTGTGGTAAAATTTTGAAGCTATTTGGAACTCATTTGCCGAAGTTACGGAGGTTCAAAACTTGAAAAGTCACGAAAGATCTGTGTTTGTGCACTTAAATTGCTCGTTTTCTAGAAAACTCACCAAGATACAATGAAGCCTTCTTAGCTTTGTTAAAAAGAGTTCGTCGATGTGATTCTGTGGCAAAATTTTTAAGCTATTTGGAGCTCATTTGCCGAAGTTACCGAGTTTCAAAGCTTGAAAAGTCACGAAAGATGTGTGTTTGAGCACATAAATTACTCGTTTTCTAGAAAACTCACCAAGATACATTGAAGCCTTATTTGTCATGTTAAAGAGCTCGTCGAGGTGATTCTGTGGTCAAATTTTGAAGGTAGTTGGAGCTCATTTGCCGAAGTTACGGAGTTTCAAAGCTTGAAAAGTCACGAAAGATGTGTGTTTGAGCACATAAATTACTCGTTTTCTAGAAAACTCACCAAGATACAATGAAGCCTTCTTAGTTGTGTTAAAAAGAGTTCGTCGATGTGATTCTGTGGCAAAATTTTTAAGCTATTTGGAGCTCATTTGCCGAAGTTACGGAGTTTCAAAGCTTGAAAAGTCACGAAAGATGTGTGTTTGAGCACATAAATTACTCGTTTTCTAGAAAACTCACCAAGATACATTGAAGCCTTATTTGTCATGTTAAAGAGCTCGTCGAGTTGATTCTGTGGTCAAATTTTGAAGGAAGTTGGAGCTCATTTGCCGAAGTTACGGAGGTTCAAAGCTTGAAAAGTCGCGAAAGATGTGTGTTTGAGCACATAAATTACTCGTTTCCTAGAAAACTCACCAAGATACAATGAAGCCTTACTAGTCGTGTTAAAGTGCTCGTCGAGGTGATTCTGTGGTCAAATTTTGAACGTAGTTGGAGCTCATTTGCCGAAGTTACGGAGGTTCAAAGCTTGAAAAGTCACGAAAGATGTGTGTTTGTGCACATAAATTACTCGTTTTCTAGAAAACTCGCCAAGATACAATGAAGCCTTATAAGTTATGTTAAAGTGCTCGTCGAGGTGAGTCTGTGGTAAAATTTGAAGGTAGTTGGAGCTCATTTGCCGAAGTTACGGAGGTTCAAAGCTTGAAAAGTCACGAAAGATGTGTGTTTGTGCACATAAATTACTCGTTTTCTAGAAAACTCACCAAGATACATTGAAGCCTTATTTGTCATGTTAAAGAGCTCGTCGAGTTGATTCTGTGGTCAAATTTTGAAGGAAGTTGGAGCTCATTTGCCGAAGTTACGCAGATTCAAAGCTTGAAAAGTAACGAAAGATGTGTGTTTGTGCACATAAATTACTCGTTTTCTAGAAAACTCACCAAGATACAATGAAGCCTTATTTGTCATGTTAAAGAGCTCGTCGAGGTGATTCTGATGTCAAATTTTGAAGGTAGTTGGAGCTCATTTGCCGAAGTTACGGAGATTCAAAGCTTGAAAAGTAACGAAAGATGTGTGTTTGTGCACATAAATTACTCGTTTCTAGAAAACTCACCAAGATACATTGAAGCCTTATTTGTCATGTTAAAGAGCTCGTCGAGGTGATTCTGTGGTCAAATTTTGAACGTAGTTGGAGCTCATTTGCCGAAGTTACGGAGATTCAAAGCTTGAAAAGTAACGAAAGATGTGTGTTTGTGCACATAAATTACTCGTTTCTAGAAAACTCACCAAGATACATTGAAGCCTTATTTGTTATGTTAAAGAGCTCGTCGAGGTGATTCTGTGGTCAAATTTTGAACGTAGTTGGAGCTCATTTGCCGAAGTTACGGAGATTCAAAGCTTGAAAAGTAACAAAAGATGTGTGTTTGTGCACATAAATTACTCGTTTCTAGAAAACTAACCAAGATACATTGAAGCCTTATTTGTCATGTTAAAGAGCTCGTCGAGGTGATTCTGTGGTCAAATTTTGAACGTAGTTGGAGCTCATTTGCCGAAGTTACGGAGATTCAAAGTTTGAAAAGTAACGAAAGATGTGTGTTTGAGCACATAAATTACTCGTTTCCTAGAAAACTCACCAAGATACAATGAAGCCTTATTTGTCATGTTAAAGAGCTCGTCGAGGTGATTCTGTGGTCAAATTTTGAAGGTAGTTGGAGCTCATTTGCCGAAGTTACGGAGATTCAAAGCTTGAAAAGTAACGAAAGATGTGTGTTTGTGCACATAAATTACTCGTTTCTAGAAAACTCACCAAGATACATTGAAGCCTTATTTGTCATGTTAAAGTGCTCGTCGAGGTGATTCTGTGGTCAAATTTTGAACGTAGTTGGAGCTCATTTGCCGAAGTTACGGAGTTTCAAAGCTTGAAAAGTCACGAAAGATGTGTGTTTGTGCACATAAATTACTCGTTTACTAGAAAACTCACCAAGATACAATGAAGCCTTCTTAGTTGTGTTAAAAAGAGTTCGTCGATGTGATTCTGTGGTAAAATTTTGAAGCTATTTGGAACTCATTTGCCGAAGTTACGGAGGTTCAAAACTTGAAAAGTCACGAAAGATCTGTGTTTGTGCACTTAAATTGCTCGTTTTCTAGAAAACTCACCAAGATACAATGAAGCCTTCTTAGCTTTGTTTAAAAGAGTTCGTTGATGTGATTCTGTGGCAAAATTTTTAAGCTATTTGGAGCTCATTTGCCGAAGTTACGGAGTTTCAAAGCTTGAAAAGTCACGAAAGATGTGTGTTTGAGCACATAAATTACTCGTTTTCTAGAAAACTCACCAAGATACATTGAAGCCTTATTTGTCATGTTAAAGAGCTCGTCGAGGTGATTCTGTGGTCAAATTTTGAAGGTAGTTGGAGCTCATTTGCCGAAGTTACGGAGTTTCAAAGCTTGAAAAGTCACGAAAGATGTGTGTTTGAGCACATAAATTACTCGTTTACTAGAAAACTCACCAAGATACAATGAAGCCTTCTTAGTTGTGTTAAAAAGAGTTCGTCGATGTGATTCTGTGGCAAAATTTTTAAGCTATTTGGAGCTCATTTGCCGAAGTTACGGAGTTTCAAAGCTTGAAAAGTCACGAAAGATGTGTGTTTGTGCACATAAATTACTCGTTTACTAGAAAACTCACCAAGATACAATGAAGCCTTCTTAGTTGTGTTAAAAAGAGTTCGTCGATGTGATTCTGTGGTAAAATTTTGAAGCTATTTGGAACTCATTTGCCGAAGTTACGGAGGTTCAAAACTTGAAAAGTCACGAAAGATCTGTGTTTGTGCACTTAAATTGCTCGTTTTCTAGAAAACTCACCAAGATACAATGAAGCCTTCTTAGCTTTGTTAAAAAGAGTTCGTCGATGTGATTCTGTGGCAAAATTTTTAAGCTATTTGGAGCTCATTTGCCGAAGTTACCGAGTTTCAAAGCTTGAAAAGTCACGAAAGATGTGTGTTTGAGCACATAAATTACTCGTTTTCTAGAAAACTCACCAAGATACATTGAAGCCTTATTTGTCATGTTAAAGAGCTCGTCGAGGTGATTCTGTGGTCAAATTTTGAAGGTAGTTGGAGCTCATTTGCCGAAGTTACGGAGTTTCAAAGCTTGAAAAGTCACGAAAGATGTGTGTTTGAGCACATAAATTACTCGTTTTCTAGAAAACTCACCAAGATACAATGAAGCCTTCTTAGTTGTGTTAAAAAGAGTTCGTCGATGTGATTCTGTGGCAAAATTTTTAAGCTATTTGGAGCTCATTTGCCGAAGTTACGGAGTTTCAAAGCTTGAAAAGTAACGAAAGATGTGTGTTTGAGCACATAAATTACTCGTTTCTAGAAAACTCACCAAGATACATTGAAGCCTTATTTGTCATGTTAAAAGCTCGTCGAGGTGATTCTGTGGTCAAATTTTGAACGTAGTTGGAGCTCATTTGCCGAAGTTACGGAGATTCAAAGCTTGAAAAGTAACGAAAGATGTGTGTTTGTGCACATAAATTACTCGTTTCTAGAAAACTCACCAAGATACATTGAAGCCTTATTTGTCATGTTAAAGAGCTCGTCGAGGTGATTCTGTGGTCAAATTTTGAACGTAGTTGGAGCTCATTTGCCGAAGTTACGGAGTTTCAAAGCTTGAAAAGTAACGAAAGATGTGTGTTTGTGCACATAAATTACTCGTTTCTAGAAAACTCACCAAGATACATTGAAGCCTTATTTGTCATGTTAAAGAGCTCGTCGAGGTGATTCTGTGGTCAAATTTTGAACGTAGTTGGAGCTCATTTGCCGAAGTTACGGAGATTCAAAGCTTGAAAAGTAACAAAAGATGTGTGTTTGTGCACATAAATTACTCGTTTCTAGAAAACTAACCAAGATACATTGAAGCCTTATTTGTCATGTTAAAGAGCTCGTCGAGGTGATTCTGTGGTCAAATTTTGAACGTAGTTGGAGCTCATTTGCCGAAGTTACGGAGGTTCAAAGCTTGAAAAGTCACGAAAGATGTGTGTTTGTGCACATAAATTACTCGTTTTCTAGAAAACTCACCAAGATACATTGATGCCTTATTTGTCATGTTAAAGAGCTCGTCGAGTTGATTCTGTGGTCAAATTTTGAAGGAAGTTGGAGCTCATTTGCCGAAGTTACGGAGATTCAAAGCTTGAAAAGTAACGAAAGATGTGTGTTTGTGCACATAAATTACTCGTTTCTAGAAAACTCACCAAGATACATTGAAGCCTTCTTAGCTTTGTTAAAAAGAGTTCGTCGATGTGATTCTGTGGCAAAATTTTTAAGCTATTTGGAGCTCATTTGCCGAAGTTACGGAGTTTCAAAGCTTGAAAAGTCACGAAAGATGTGTGTTTGTGCACATAAATTACTCGTTTACTAGAAAACTCACCAAGATACAATGAAGCCTTCTTAGTTGTGTTAAAAAGAGTTCGTCGATGTGATTCTGTGGTAAAATTTTGAAGCTATTTGGAACTCATTTGCCGAAGTTACGGAGGTTCAAAACTTGAAAAGTCACGAAAGATCTGTGTTTGTGCACTTAAATTGCTCGTTTTCTAGAAAACTCACCAAGATACAATGAAGCCTTCTTAGCTTTGTTAAAAAGAGTTCGTCGATGTGATTCTGTGGCAAAATTTTTAAGCTATTTGGAGCTCATTTGCCGAAGTTACCGAGTTTCAAAGCTTGAAAAGTCACGAAAGATGTGTGTTTGAGCACATAAATTACTCGTTTTCTAGAAAACTCACCAAGATACATTGAAGCCTTATTTGTCATGTTAAAGAGCTCGTCGAGGTGATTCTGTGGTCAAATTTTGAAGGTAGTTGGAGCTCATTTGCCGAAGTTACGGAGTTTCAAAGCTTGAAAAGTCACGAAAGATGTGTGTTTGAGCACATAAATTACTCGTTTTCTAGAAAACTCACCAAGATACAATGAAGCCTTACTAGTCGTGTTAAAGTGCTCGTCGAGGTGATTCTGTGGTCAAATTTTGAACGTAGTTGGAGCTCATTTGCCGAAGTTACGGAGTTTCAAAGCTTGAAAAGTCACGAAAGATGTGTGTTTGTGCACATAAATTACTCGTTTACTAGAAAACTCACCAAGATACAATGAAGCCTTCTTAGTTGTGTTAAAAAGAGTTCGTCGATGTGATTCTGTGGTAAAATTTTGAAGCTATTTGGAACTCATTTGCCGAAGTTACGGAGGTTCAAAACTTGAAAAGTCACGAAAGATCTGTGTTTGTGCACTTAAATTGCTCGTTTTCTAGAAAACTCACCAAGATACAATGAAGCCTTCTTAGCTTTGTTAAAAAGAGTTCGTCGATGTGATTCTGTGGCAAAATTTTTAAGCTATTTGGAGCTCATTTGCCGAAGTTACGGAGTTTCAAAGCTTGAAAAGTCACGAAAGATGTGTGTTTGAGCACATAAATTACTCGTTTTCTAGAAAACTCACCAAGATACATTGAAGCCTTATTTGTCATGTTAAAGAGCTCGTCGAGGTGATTCTGTGGTCAAATTTTGAAGGTAGTTGGAGCTCATTTGCCGAAGTTACGGAGTTTCAAAGCTTGAAAAGTCACGAAAGATGTGTGTTTGAGCACATAAATTACTCGTTTTCTAGAAAACTCACCAAGATACAATGAAGCCTTCTTAGTTGTGTTAAAAAGAGTTCGTCGATGTGATTCTGTGGCAAAATTTTTAAGCTATTTGGAGCTCATTTGCCGAAGTTACGGAGTTTCAAAGCTTGAAAAGTCACGAAAGATGTGTGTTTGTGCACATAAATTACTCGTTTACTAGAAAACTCACCAAGATACAATGAAGCCTTCTTAGTTGTGTTAAAAAGAGTTCGTCGATGTGATTCTGTGGTAAAATTTTGAAGCTATTTGGAACTCATTTGCCGAAGTTACGGAGGTTCAAAACTTGAAAAGTCACGAAAGATCTGTGTTTGTGCACTTAAATTGCTCGTTTTCTAGAAAACTCACCAAGATACAATGAAGCCTTCTTAGCTTTGTTAAAAAGAGTTCGTCGATGTGATTCTGTGGCAAAATTTTTAAGCTATTTGGAGCTCATTTGCCGAAGTTACCGAGTTTCAAAGCTTGAAAAGTCACGAAAGATGTGTGTTTGAGCACATAAATTACTCGTTTTCTAGAAAACTCACCAAGATACATTGAAGCCTTATTTGTCATGTTAAAGAGCTCGTCGAGGTGATTCTGTGGTCAAATTTTGAAGGTAGTTGGAGCTCATTTGCCGAAGTTACGGAGTTTCAAAGCTTGAAAAGTCACGAAAGATGTGTGTTTGAGCACATAAATTACTCGTTTTCTAGAAAACTCACCAAGATACAATGAAGCCTTACTAGTCGTGTTAAAGTGCTCGTCGAGGTGATTCTGTGGTCAAATTTTGAACGTAGTTGGAGCTCATTTGCCGAAGTTACGGAGTTTCAAAGCTTGAAAAGTCACGAAAGATGTGTGTTTGTGCACATAAATTACTCGTTTACTAGAAAACTCACCAAGATACAATGAAGCCTTCTTAGTTGTGTTAAAAAGAGTTCGTCGATGTGATTCTGTGGTAAAATTTTGAAGCTATTTGGAACTCATTTGCCGAAGTTACGGAGGTTCAAAACTTGAAAAGTCACGAAAGATCTGTGTTTGTGCACTTAAATTGCTCGTTTTCTAGAAAACTCACCAAGATACAATGAAGCCTTCTTAGCTTTGTTAAAAAGAGTTCGTCGATGTGATTCTGTGGCAAAATTTTTAAGCTATTTGGAGCTCATTTGCCGAAGTTACGGAGTTTCAAAGCTTGAAAAGTCACGAAAGATGTGTGTTTGAGCACATAAATTACTCGTTTTCTAGAAAACTCACCAAGATACATTGAAGCCTTATTTGTCATGTTAAAGAGCTCGTCGAGGTGATTCTGTGGTCAAATTTTGAAGGTAGTTGGAGCTCATTTGCCGAAGTTACGGAGTTTCAAAGCTTGAAAAGTCACGAAAGATGTGTGTTTGAGCACATAAATTACTCGTTTTCTAGAAAACTCACCAAGATACAATGAAGCCTTCTTAGTTGTGTTAAAAAGAGTTCGTCGATGTGATTCTGTGGCAAAATTTTTAAGCTATTTGGAGCTCATTTGCCGAAGTTACGGAGTTTCAAAGCTTGAAAAGTCACGAAAGATGTGTGTTTGTGCACATAAATTACTCGTTTACTAGAAAACTCACCAAGATACAATGAAGCCTTCTTAGTTGTGTTAAAAAGAGTTCGTCGATGTGATTCTGTGGTAAAATTTTGAAGCTATTTGGAACTCATTTGCCGAAGTTACGGAGGTTCAAAACTTGAAAAGTCACGAAAGATCTGTGTTTGTGCACTTAAATTGCTCGTTTTCTAGAAAACTCACCAAGATACAATGAAGCCTTCTTAGCTTTGTTAAAAAGAGTTCGTCGATGTGATTCTGTGGCAAAATTTTTAAGCTATTTGGAGCTCATTTGCCGAAGTTACCGAGTTTCAAAGCTTGAAAAGTCACGAAAGATGTGTGTTTGAGCACATAAATTACTCGTTTTCTAGAAAACTCACCAAGATACATTGAAGCCTTATTTGTCATGTTAAAGAGCTCGTCGAGGTGATTCTGTGGTCAAATTTTGAAGGTAGTTGGAGCTCATTTGCCGAAGTTACGGAGTTTCAAAGCTTGAAAAGTCACGAAAGATGTGTGTTTGAGCACATAAATTACTCGTTTTCTAGAAAACTCACCAAGATACAATGAAGCCTTCTTAGTTGTGTTAAAAAGAGTTCGTCGATGTGATTCTGTGGCAAAATTTTTAAGCTATTTGGAGCTCATTTGCCGAAGTTACGGAGTTTCAAAGCTTGAAAAGTAACGAAAGATGTGTGTTTGAGCACATAAATTACTCGTTTCTAGAAAACTCACCAAGATACATTGAAGCCTTATTTGTCATGTTAAAAGCTCGTCGAGGTGATTCTGTGGTCAAATTTTGAACGTAGTTGGAGCTCATTTGCCGAAGTTACGGAGATTCAAAGCTTGAAAAGTAACGAAAGATGTGTGTTTGTGCACATAAATTACTCGTTTCTAGAAAACTCACCAAGATACATTGAAGCCTTATTTGTCATGTTAAAGAGCTCGTCGAGGTGATTCTGTGGTCAAATTTTGAACGTAGTTGGAGCTCATTTGCCGAAGTTACGGAGTTTCAAAGCTTGAAAAGTAACGAAAGATGTGTGTTTGTGCACATAAATTACTCGTTTCTAGAAAACTCACCAAGATACATTGAAGCCTTATTTGTCATGTTAAAGAGCTCGTCGAGGTGATTCTGTGGTCAAATTTTGAACGTAGTTGGAGCTCATTTGCCGAAGTTACGGAGATTCAAAGCTTGAAAAGTAACAAAAGATGTGTGTTTGTGCACATAAATTACTCGTTTCTAGAAAACTAACCAAGATACATTGAAGCCTTATTTGTCATGTTAAAGAGCTCGTCGAGGTGATTCTGTGGTCAAATTTTGAACGTAGTTGGAGCTCATTTGCCGAAGTTACGGAGGTTCAAAGCTTGAAAAGTCACGAAAGATGTGTGTTTGTGCACATAAATTACTCGTTTTCTAGAAAACTCACCAAGATACATTGAAGCCTTATTTGTCATGTTAAATAGCTCGTCGAGTTGATTCTGTGGTCAAATTTTGAAGGAAGTTGGAGCTCATTTGCCGAAGTTACGGAGATTCAAAGCTTGAAAAGTAACGAAAGATGTGTGTTTGTGCACATAAATTACTCGTTTCTAGAAAACTCACCAAGATACATTGAAGCCTTCTTAGCTTTGTTAAAAAGAGTTCGTCGATGTGATTCTGTGGCAAAATTTTTAAGCTATTTGGAGCTCATTTGCCGAAGTTACGGAGTTTCAAAGCTTGAAAAGTCACGAAAGATGTGTGTTTGTGCACATAAATTACTCGTTTACTAGAAAACTCACCAAGATACAATGAAGCCTTCTTAGTTGTGTTAAAAAGAGTTCGTCGATGTGATTCTGTGGTAAAATTTTGAAGCTATTTGGAACTCATTTGCCGAAGTTACGGAGGTTCAAAACTTGAAAAGTCACGAAAGATCTGTGTTTGTGCACTTAAATTGCTCGTTTTCTAGAAAACTCACCAAGATACAATGAAGCCTTCTTAGCTTTGTTAAAAAGAGTTCGTCGATGTGATTCTGTGGCAAAATTTTTAAGCTATTTGGAGCTCATTTGCCGAAGTTACCGAGTTTCAAAGCTTGAAAAGTCACGAAAGATGTGTGTTTGAGCACATAAATTACTCGTTTTCTAGAAAACTCACCAAGATACATTGAAGCCTTATTTGTCATGTTAAAGAGCTCGTCGAGGTGATTCTGTGGTCAAATTTTGAAGGTAGTTGGAGCTCATTTGCCGAAGTTACGGAGTTTCAAAGCTTGAAAAGTCACGAAAGATGTGTGTTTGAGCACATAAATTACTCGTTTTCTAGAAAACTCACCAAGATACAATGAAGCCTTACTAGTCGTGTTAAAGTGCTCGTCGAGGTGATTCTGTGGTCAAATTTTGAACGTAGTTGGAGCTCATTTGCCGAAGTTACGGAGGTTCAAAGCTTGAAAAGTCACGAAAGATGTGTGTTTGTGCACATAAATTACTCGTTTTCTAGAAAACTCACCAAGATACAATGAAGCCTTATTTGTCATGTTAAAGAGCTCGTCGAGGTGATTCTGTGGTCAAATTTTGAAGGTAGTTGTAGCTCATTTGCCGAAGTTACGGAGGTTCAAAGCTTGAAAAGTCACGAAAGATGTGTGTTTGTGCACATAAATTACTCGTTTTCTAGAAAACTCGCCAAGATACAATGAAGCCTTATAAGTTATGTTAAAGTGCTCGTCGAGGTGAGTCTGTGGTAAAATTTGAAGGTAGTTGGAGCTCATTTGCCGAAGTTACGGAGGTTCAAAGCTTGAAAAGTCACGAAAGATGTGTGTTTGTGCACATAAATTACTCGTTTTCTAGAAAACTCACCAAGATACATTGAAGCCTTATTTGTCATGTTAAAGAGCTCGTCGAGTTGATTCTGTGGTCAAATTTTGAAGGAAGTTGGAGCTCATTTGCCGAAGTTACGCAGATTCAAAGCTTGAAAAGTAACGAAAGATGTGTGTTTGTGCACATAAATTACTCGTTTTCTAGAAAACTCACCAAGATACAATGAAGCCTTATTTGTCATGTTAAAGAGCTCGTCGAGGTGATTCTGATGTCAAATTTTGAAGGTAGTTGGAGCTCATTTGCCGAAGTTACGGAGATTCAAAGCTTGAAAAGTAACGAAAGATGTGTGTTTGTGCACATAAATTACTCGTTTCTAGAAAACTCACCAAGATACATTGAAGCCTTATTTGTCATGTTAAAGAGCTCGTCGAGGTGATTCTGTGGTCAAATTTTGAACGTAGTTGGAGCTCATTTGCCGAAGTTACGGAGATTCAAAGCTTGAAAAGTAACGAAAGATGTGTGTTTGTGCACATAAATTACTCGTTTCTAGAAAACTCACCAAGATACATTGAAGCCTTATTTGTCATGTTAAAGAGCTCGTCGAGGTGATTCTGTGGTCAAATTTTGAACGTAGTTGGAGCTCATTTGCCGAAGTTACGGAGATTCAAAGCTTGAAAAGTAACAAAAGATGTGTGTTTGTGCACATAAATTACTCGTTTCTAGAAAACTAACCAAGATACATTGAAGCCTTATTTGTCATGTTAAAGAGCTCGTCGAGGTGATTCTGTGGTCAAATTTTGAACGTAGTTGGAGCTCATTTGCCGAAGTTACGGAGATTCAAAGTTTGAAAAGTAACGAAAGATGTGTGTTTGAGCACATAAATTACTCGTTTCCTAGAAAACTCACCAAGATACAATGAAGCCTTATTTGTCATGTTAAAGAGCTCGTCGAGGTGATTCTGTGGTCAAATTTTGAAGGTAGTTGGAGCTCATTTGCCGAAGTTACGGAGATTCAAAGCTTGAAAAGTAACGAAAGATGTGTGTTTGTGCACATAAATTACTCGTTTCTAGAAAACTCACCAAGATACATTGAAGCCTTATTTGTCATGTTAAAGTGCTCGTCGAGGTGATTCTGTGGTCAAATTTTGAACGTAGTTGGAGCTCATTTGCCGAAGTTACGGAGTTTCAAAGCTTGAAAAGTCACGAAAGATGTGTGTTTGTGCACATAAATTACTCGTTTACTAGAAAACTCACCAAGATACAATGAAGCCTTCTTAGTTGTGTTAAAAAGAGTTCGTCGATGTGATTCTGTGGTAAAATTTTGAAGCTATTTGGAACTCATTTGCCGAAGTTACGGAGGTTCAAAACTTGAAAAGTCACGAAAGATCTGTGTTTGTGCACTTAAATTGCTCGTTTTCTAGAAAACTCACCAAGATACAATGAAGCCTTCTTAGCTTTGTTAAAAAGAGTTCGTCGATGTGATTCTGTGGCAAAATTTTTAAGCTATTTGGAGCTCATTTGCCGAAGTTACGGAGTTTCAAAGCTTGAAAAGTCACGAAAGATGTGTGTTTGAGCACATAAATTACTCGTTTTCTAGAAAACTCACCAAGATACATTGAAGCCTTATTTGTCATGTTAAAGAGCTCGTCGAGGTGATTCTGTGGTCAAATTTTGAAGGTAGTTGGAGCTCATTTGCCGAAGTTACGGAGTTTCAAAGCTTGAAAAGTCACGAAAGATGTGTGTTTGAGCACATAAATTACTCGTTTTCTAGAAAACTCACCAAGATACAATGAAGCCTTCTTAGTTGTGTTAAAAAGAGTTCGTCGATGTGATTCTGTGGCAAAATTTTTAAGCTATTTGGAGCTCATTTGCCGAAGTTACGGAGTTTCAAAGCTTGAAAAGTCACGAAAGATGTGTGTTTGTGCACATAAATTACTCGTTTACTAGAAAACTCACCAAGATACAATGAAGCCTTCTTAGTTGTGTTAAAAAGTGTTCGTCGATGTGATTCTGTGGTAAAATTTTGAAGCTATTTGGAACTCATTTGCCGAAGTTACGGAGGTTCAAAACTTGAAAAGTCACGAAAGATCTGTGTTTGTGCACTTAAATTGCTCGTTTTCTAGAAAACTCACCAAGATACAATGAAGCCTTCTTAGCTTTGTTAAAAAGAGTTCGTCGATGTGATTCTGTGGCAAAATTTTTAAGCTATTTGGAGCTCATTTGCCGAAGTTACCGAGTTTCAAAGCTTGAAAAGTCACGAAAGATGTGTGTTTGAGCACATAAATTACTCGTTTTCTAGAAAACTCACCAAGATACATTGAAGCCTTATTTGTCATGTTAAAGAGCTCGTCGAGGTGATTCTGTGGTCAAATTTTGAAGGTAGTTGGAGCTCATTTGCCGAAGTTACGGAGTTTCAAAGCTTGAAAAGTCACGAAAGATGTGTGTTTGAGCACATAAATTACTCGTTTTCTAGAAAACTCACCAAGATACAATGAAGCCTTCTTAGTTGTGTTAAAAAGAGTTCGTCGATGTGATTCTGTGGCAAAATTTTTAAGCTATTTGGAGCTCATTTGCCGAAGTTACGGAGTTTCAAAGCTTGAAAAGTAACGAAAGATGTGTGTTTGAGCACATAAATTACTCGTTTCTAGAAAACTCACCAAGATACATTGAAGCCTTATTTGTCATGTTAAAAGCTCGTCGAGGTGATTCTGTGGTCAAATTTTGAACGTAGTTGGAGCTCATTTGCCGAAGTTACGGAGATTCAAAGCTTGAAAAGTAACGAAAGATGTGTGTTTGTGCACATAAATTACTCGTTTCTAGAAAACTCACCAAGATACATTGAAGCCTTATTTGTCATGTTAAAGAGCTCGTCGAGGTGATTCTGTGGTCAAATTTTGAACGTAGTTGGAGCTCATTTGCCGAAGTTACGGAGTTTCAAAGCTTGAAAAGTAACGAAAGATGTGTGTTTGTGCACATAAATTACTCGTTTCTAGAAAACTCACCAAGATACATTGAAGCCTTATTTGTCATGTTAAAGAGCTCGTCGAGGTGATTCTGTGGTCAAATTTTGAACGTAGTTGGAGCTCATTTGCCGAAGTTACGGAGATTCAAAGCTTGAAAAGTAACAAAAGATGTGTGTTTGTGCACATAAATTACTCGTTTCTAGAAAACTAACCAAGATACATTGAAGCCTTATTTGTCATGTTAAAGAGCTCGTCGAGGTGATTCTGTGGTCAAATTTTGAACGTAGTTGGAGCTCATTTGCCGAAGTTACGGAGGTTCAAAGCTTGAAAAGTCACGAAAGATGTGTGTTTGTGCACATAAATTACTCGTTTTCTAGAAAACTCACCAAGATACATTGAAGCCTTATTTGTCATGTTAAAGAGCTCGTCGAGTTGATTCTGTGGTCAAATTTTGAAGGAAGTTGGAGCTCATTTGCCGAAGTTACGGAGATTCAAAGCTTGAAAAGTAACGAAAGATGTGTGTTTGTGCACATAAATTACTCGTTTCTAGAAAACTCACCAAGATACATTGAAGCCTTCTTAGCTTTGTTAAAAAGAGTTCGTCGATGTGATTCTGTGGCAAAATTTTTAAGCTATTTGGAGCTCATTTGCCGAAGTTACGGAGTTTCAAAGCTTGAAAAGTCACGAAAGATGTGTGTTTGTGCACATAAATTACTCGTTTACTAGAAAACTCACCAAGATACAATGAAGCCTTCTTAGTTGTGTTAAAAAGAGTTCGTCGATGTGATTCTGTGGTAAAATTTTGAAGCTATTTGGAACTCATTTGCCGAAGTTACGGAGGTTCAAAACTTGAAAAGTCACGAAAGATCTGTGTTTGTGCACTTAAATTGCTCGTTTTCTAGAAAACTCACCAAGATACAATGAAGCCTTCTTAGCTTTGTTAAAAAGAGTTCGTCGATGTGATTCTGTGGCAAAATTTTTAAGCTATTTGGAGCTCATTTGCCGAAGTTACCGAGTTTCAAAGCTTGAAAAGTCACGAAAGATGTGTGTTTGAGCACATAAATTACTCGTTTTCTAGAAAACTCACCAAGATACATTGAAGCCTTATTTGTCATGTTAAAGAGCTCGTCGAGGTGATTCTGTGGTCAAATTTTGAAGGTAGTTGGAGCTCATTTGCCGAAGTTACGGAGTTTCAAAGCTTGAAAAGTCACGAAAGATGTGTGTTTGAGCACATAAATTACTCGTTTTCTAGAAAACTCACCAAGATACAATGAAGCCTTCGTAGTTGTGTTAAAAAGAGTTCGTCGATGTGATTCTGTGGCAAAATTTTTAAGCTATTTGGAGCTCATTTGCCGAAGTTACGGAGTTTCAAAGCTTGAAAAGTAACGAAAGATGTGTGTTTGAGCACATAAATTACTCGTTTTCTAGAAAACTCACCAAGATACATTGAAGCCTTATTTGTCATGTTAAAGAGCTCGTCGAGGTGATTCTGTGGTCAAATTTTGAAGGTAGTTGGAGCTCATTTGCCGAAGTTACGGAGTTTCAAAGCTTGAAAAGTCACGAAAGATGTGTGTTTGAGCACATAAATTACTCGTTTTCTAGAAAACTCACCAAGATACAATGAAGCCTTCTTAGTTGTGTTAAAAAGAGTTCGTCGATGTGATTCTGTGGCAAAATTTTTAAGCTATTTGGAGCTCATTTGCCGAAGTTACGGAGTTTCAAAGCTTGAAAAGTCACGAAAGATGTGTGTTTGAGCACATAAATTACTCGTTTTCTAGAAAACTCACCAAGATACAATGAAGCCTTCTTAGTTGTGTTAAAAAGAGTTCGTCGATGTGATTCTGTGGCAAAATTTTTAAGCTATTTGGAGCTCATTTGCCGAAGTTACGGAGTTTCAAAGCTTGAAAAGTAACGAAAGATGTGTGTTTGAGCACATAAATTACTCGTTTCTAGAAAACTCACCAAGATACATTGAAGCCTTATTTGTCATGTTAAAAGCTCGTCGAGGTGATTCTGTGGTCAAATTTTGAACGTAGTTGGAGCTCATTTGCCGAAGTTACGGAGATTCAAAGCTTGAAAAGTAACGAAAGATGTGTGTTTGTGCACATAAATTACTCGTTTCTAGAAAACTCACCAAGATACATTGAAGCCTTATTTGTCATGTTAAAGAGCTCGTCGAGGTGATTCTGTGGTCAAATTTTGAACGTAGTTGGAGCTCATTTGCCGAAGTTACGGAGTTTCAAAGCTTGAAAAGTAACGAAAGATGTGTGTTTGTGCACATAAATTACTCGTTTCTAGAAAACTCACCAAGATACATTGAAGCCTTATTTGTCATGTTAAAGAGCTCGTCGAGGTGATTCTGTGGTCAAATTTTGAACGTAGTTGGAGCTCATTTGCCGAAGTTACGGAGATTCAAAGCTTGAAAAGTAACAAAAGATGTGTGTTTGTGCACATAAATTACTCGTTTCTAGAAAACTAACCAAGATACATTGAAGCCTTATTTGTCATGTTAAAGAGCTCGTCGAGGTGATTCTGTGGTCAAATTTTGAACGTAGGTGGAGCTCATTTGCCGAAGTTACGGAGATTCAAAGCTTGAAAAGTAACGAAAGATGTGTGTTTGAGCACATAAATTACTCGTTTCCTAGAAAACTCACCAAGATACAATGAAGCCTTATTTGTCATGTTAAAGAGCTCGTCGAGGTGATTCTGTGGTCAAATTTTGAAGGTAGTTGGAGCTCATTTGCCGAAGATACGGAGATTCAAAGCTTGAAAAGTAACGAAAGATGTGTGTTTGTGCACATAAATTACTCGTTTCTAGAAAACTCACCAAGATACATTGAAGCCTTCTTAGCTTTGTTAAAAAGAGTTCGTCGATGTGATTCTGTGGCAAAATTTTTAAGCTATTTGGAGCTCATTTGCCGAAGTTACGGAGTTTCAAAGCTTGAAAAGTCACGAAAGATGTGTGTTTGTGCACATAAATTACTCGTTTACTAGAAAACTCACCAAGATACAATGAAGCCTTCTTAGTTGTGTTAAAAAGAGTTCGTCGATGTGATTCTGTGGTAAAATTTTGAAGCTATTTGGAACTCATTTGCCGAAGTTACGGAGGTTCAAAACTTGAAAAGTCACGAAAGATCTGTGTTTGTGCACTTAAATTGCTCGTTTTCTAGAAAACTCACCAAGATACAATGAAGCCTTCTTAGCTTTGTTAAAAAGAGTTCGTCGATGTGATTCTGTGGCAAAATTTTTAAGCTATTTGGAGCTCATTTGCCGAAGTTACCGAGTTTCAAAGCTTGAAAAGTCACGAAAGATGTGTGTTTGAGCACATAAATTACTCGTTTTCTAGAAAACTCACCAAGATACATTGAAGACTTATTTGTCATGTTAAAGAGCTCGTCGAGGTGATTCTGTGGTCAAATTTTGAAGGTAGTTGGAGCTCATTTGCCGAAGTTACGGAGTTTCAAAGCTTGAAAAGTCACGAAAGATGTGTGTTTGAGCACATAAATTACTCGTTTTCTAGAAAACTCACCAAGATACAATGAAGCCTTCTTAGTTGTGTTAAAAAGAGTTCGTCGATGTGATTCTGTGGCAAAATTTTTAAGCTATTTGGAGCTCATTTGCCGAAGTTACGGAGTTTCAAAGCTTGAAAAGTAACGAAAGATGTGTGTTTGAGCACATAAATTACTCGTTTCTAGAAAACTCACCAAGATACATTGAAGCCTTATTTGTCATGTTAAAAGCTCGTCGAGGTGATTCTGTGGTCAAATTTTGAACGTAGTTGGAGCTCATTTGCCGAAGTTACGGAGATTCAAAGCTTGAAAAGTAACGAAAGATGTGTGTTTGTGCACATAAATTACTCGTTTCTAGAAAACTCACCAAGATACATTGAAGCCTTATTTGTCATGTTAAAGAGCTCGTCGAGGTGATTCTGTGGTCAAATTTTGAACGTAGTTGGAGCTCATTTGCCGAAGTTACGGAGTTTCAAAGCTTGAAAAGTAACGAAAGATGTGTGTTTGTGCACATAAATTACTCGTTTCTAGAAAACTCACCAAGATACATTGAAGCCTTATTTGTCATGTTAAAGAGCTCGTCGAGGTGATTCTGTGGTCAAATTTTGAACGTAGTTGGAGCTCATTTGCCGAAGTTACGGAGATTCAAAGCTTGAAAAGTAACAAAAGATGTGTGTTTGTGCACATAAATTACTCGTTTCTAGAAAACTCACCAAGATACATTGAAGCCTTATTTGTCATGTTAAAGAGCTCGTCGAGGTGATTCTGTGGTCAAATTTTGAACGTAGTTGGAGCTCATTTGCCGAAGTTACGGAGATTCAAAGCTTGAAAAGTAACAAAAGATGTGTGTTTGTGCACATAAATTACTCGTTTCTAGAAAACTAACCAAGATACATTGAAGCCTTATTTGTCATGTTAAAGAGCTCGTCGAGGTGATTCTGTGGTCAAATTTTGAACGTAGTTGGAGCTCATTTGCCGAAGTTACGGAGATTCAAAGCTTGAAAAGTAACGAAAGATGTGTGTTTGAGCACATAAATTACTCGTTTCCTAGAAAACTCACCAAGATACATTGAAGCCTTATTTGTCATGTTAAAGTGCTCGTCGAGGTGATTCTGTGGTCAAATTTTGAACGTAGTTGGAGCTCATTTGCCGAAGTTACGGAGTTTCAAAGCTTGAAAAGTCACGAAAGATGTGTGTTTGTGCACATAAATTACTCGTTTACTAGAAAACTCACCAAGATACAATGAAGCCTTCTTAGTTGTGTTAAAAAGAGTTCGTCGATGTGATTCTGTGGTAAAATTTTGAAGCTATTTGGAACTCATTTGCCGAAGTTACGGAGGTTCAAAACTTGAAAAGTCACGAAAGATCTGTGTTTGTGCACTTAAATTGCTCGTTTTCTAGAAAACTCACCAAGATACAATGAAGCCTTCTTAGCTTTGTTAAAAAGAGTTCGTCGATGTGATTCTGTGGCAAAATTTTTAAGCTATTTGGAGCTCATTTGCCGAAGTTACGGAGTTTCAAAGCTTGAAAAGTCACGAAAGATGTGTGTTTGAGCACATAAATTACTCGTTTTCTAGAAAACTCACCAAGATACATTGAAGCCTTATTTGTCATGTTAAAGAGCTCGTCGAGGTGATTCTGTGGTCAAATTTTGAAGGTAGTTGGAGCTCATTTGCCGAAGTTACGGAGTTTCAAAGCTTGAAAAGTCACGAAAGATGTGTGTTTGAGCACATAAATTACTCGTTTTCTAGAAAACTCACCAAGATACAATGAAGCCTTCTTAGTTGTGTTAAAAAGAGTTCGTCGATGTGATTCTGTGGCAAAATTTTTAAGCTATTTGGAGCTCATTTGCCGAAGTTACGGAGTTTCAAAGCTTGAAAAGTCACGAAAGATGTGTGTTTGAGCACATAAATTACTCGTTTTCTAGAAAACTCACCAAGATACATTGAAGCCTTATTTGTCATGTTAAAGAGCTCGTCGAGTTGATTCTGTGGTCAAATTTTGAAGGAAGTTGGAGCTCATTTGCCGAAGTTACGGAGTTTCAAAGCTTGAAAAGTAACGAAAGATGTGTGTTTGTGCACATAAATTACTCGTTTCTAGAAAACTCACCAAGATACATTGAAGCCTTATTTGTCATGTTAAAGAGCTCGTCGAGGTGATTCTGTGGTCAAATTTTGAACGTAGTTGGAGCTCATTTGCCGAAGTTACGGAGATTCAAAGCTTGAAAAGTAACAAAAGATGTGTGTTTGTGCACATAAATTACTCGTTTCTAGAAAACTAACCAAGATACATTGAAGCCTTATTTGTCATGTTAAAGAGCTCGTCGAGGTGATTCTGTGGTCAAATTTTGAACGTAGTTGGAGCTCATTTGCCGAAGTTACGGAGGTTCAAAGCTTGAAAAGTCACGAAAGATGTGTGTTTGTGCACATAAATTACTCGTTTTCTAGAAAACTCACCAAGATACATTGAAGCCTTATTTGTCATGTTAAAGAGCTCGTCGAGGTGATTCTGTGGTCAAATTTTGAACGTAGTTGGAGCTCATTTGCCGAAGTTACGGAGATTCAAAGCTTGAAAAGTAACAAAAGATGTGTGTTTGTGCACATAAATTACTCGTTTCTAGAAAACTAACCAAGATACATTGAAGCCTTATTTGTCATGTTAAAGAGCTCGTCGAGGTGATTCTGTGGTCAAATTTTGAACGTAGTTGGAGCTCATTTGCCGAAGTTACGGAGATTCAAAGCTTGAAAAGTAACGAAAGATGTGTGTTTGAGCACATAAATTACTCGTTTCCTAGAAAACTCACCAAGATACAATGAAGCCTTATTTGTCATGTTAAAGAGCTCGTCGAGGTGATTCTGTGGTCAAATTTTGAAGGTAGTTGGAGCTCATTTGCCGAAGTTACGGAGATTCAAAGCTTGAAAAGTAACGAAAGATGTGTGTTTGTGCACATAAATTACTCGTTTCTAGAAAACTCACCAAGATACATTGAAGCCTTATTTGTCATGTTAAAGTGCTCGTCGAGGTGATTCTGTGGTCAAATTTTGAACGTAGTTGGAGCTCATTTGCCGAAGTTACGGAGTTTCAAAGCTTGAAAAGTCACGAAAGATGTGTGTTTGTGCACATAAATTACTCGTTTACTAGAAAACTCACCAAGATACAATGAAGCCTTCTTAGCTTTGTTAAAAAGAGTTCGTCGATGTGATTCTGTGGTCAAATTTTGAAGGAAGTTGGAGCTCATTTGCCGAAGTTACGGAGATTCAAAGCTTGAAAAGTAACGAAAGATGTGTGTTTGTGCACATAAATTACTCGTTTCTAGAAAACTCACCAAGATACATTGAAGCCTTATTTGTCATGTTAAAGAGCTCGTCGAGGTGATTCTGTGGTCAAATTTTGAAGGAAGTTGGAGCTCATTTGCCGAAGTTACGGAGATTCAAAGCTTGAAAAGTAACGAAAGATGTGTGTTTGTGCACATAAATTACTCGTTTCTAGAAAACTCACCAAGATACATTGAAGCCTTATTTGTCATGTTAAAGAGCTCGTCGAGGTGATTCTGTGGTCAAATTTTGAACGTAGTTGGAGCTCATTTGCCGAAGTTACGGAGATTCAAAGTTTGAAAAGTAACGAAAGATGTGTGTTTGAGCACATAAATTACTCGTTTCCTAGAAAACTCACCAAGATACAATGAAGCCTTATTTGTCATGTTAAAGAGCTCGTCGAGGTGATTCTGTGGTCAAATTTTGAAGGTAGTTGGAGCTCATTTGCCGAAGTTACGGAGATTCAAAGCTTGAAAAGTAACGAAAGATGTGTGTTTGAGCACATAAATTACTCGTTTCCTAGAAAACTCACCAAGATACAATGAAGCCTTCTTAGCTTTGTTAAAAAGAGTTCGTCGATGTGATTCTGTGGCAAAATTTTTAAGCTATTTGGAGCTCATTTGCCGAAGTTACGGAGTTTCAAAGCTTGAAAAGTCACGAAAGATGTGTGTTTGTGCACATAAATTACTCGTTTACTAGAAAACTCACCAAGATACAATGAAGCCTTCTTAGTTGTGTTAAAAAGAGTTCGTCGATGTGATTCTGTGGTAAAATTTTGAAGCTATTTGGAACTCATTTGCCGAAGTTACGGAGGTTCAAAACTTGAAAAGTCACGAAAGATCTGTGTTTGTGCACTTAAATTGCTCGTTTTCTAGAAAACTCACCAAGATACAATGAAGCCTTCTTAGCTTTGTTAAAAAGAGTTCGTCGATGTGATTCTGTGGCAAAATTTTTAAGCTATTTGGAGCTCATTTGCCGAAGTTACCGAGTTTCAAAGCTTGAAAAGTCACGAAAGATGTGTGTTTGAGCACATAAATTACTCGTTTTCTAGAAAACTCACCAAGATACATTGAAGCCTTATTTGTCATGTTAAAGAGCTCGTCGAGGTGATTCTGTGGTCAAATTTTGAAGGTAGTTGGAGCTCATTTGCCGAAGTTACGGAGTTTCAAAGCTTGAAAAGTCACGAAAGATGTGTGTTTGAGCACATAAATTACTCGTTTTCTAGAAAACTCACCAAGATACAATGAAGCCTTCTTAGTTGTGTTAAAAAGAGTTCGTCGATGTGATTCTGTGGCAAAATTTTTAAGCTATTTGGAGCTCATTTGCCGAAGTTACGGAGTTTCAAAGCTTGAAAAGTAACGAAAGATGTGTGTTTGAGCACATAAATTACTCGTTTCTAGAAAACTCACCAAGATACATTGAAGCCTTATTTGTCATGTTAAAAGCTCGTCGAGGTGATTCTGTGGTCAAATTTTGAACGTAGTTGGAGCTCATTTGCCGAAGTTACGGAGATTCAAAGCTTGAAAAGTAACGAAAGATGTGTGTTTGTGCACATAAATTACTCGTTTCTAGAAAACTCACCAAGATACATTGAAGCCTTATTTGTCATGTTAAAGAGCTCGTCGAGGTGATTCTGTGGTCAAATTTTGAACGTAGTTGGAGCTCATTTGCCGAAGTTACGGAGTTTCAAAGCTTGAAAAGTAACGAAAGATGTGTGTTTGTGCACATAAATTACTCGTTTCTAGAAAACTCACCAAGATACATTGAAGCCTTATTTGTCATGTTAAAGAGCTCGTCGAGGTGATTCTGTGGTCAAATTTTGAAGGTAGTTGGAGCTCATTTGCCGAAGTTACGGAGATTCAAAGCTTGAAAAGTAACGAAAGATGTGTGTTTGTGCACATAAATTACTCGTTTCTAGAAAACTCACCAAGATACATTGAAGCCTTATTTGTCATGTTAAAGTGCTCGTCGAGGTGATTCTGTGGTCAAATTTTGAACGTAGTTGGAGCTCATTTGCCGAAGTTACGGAGTTTCAAAGCTTGAAAAGTCACGAAAGATGTGTGTTTGTGCACATAAATTACTCGTTTACTAGAAAACTCACCAAGATACAATGAAGCCTTCTTAGTTGTGTTAAAAAGAGTTCGTCGATGTGATTCTGTGGTAAAATTTTGAAGCTATTTGGAACTCATTTGCCGAAGTTACGGAGGTTCAAAACTTGAAAAGTCACGAAAGATCTGTGTTTGTGCACTTAAATTGCTCGTTTTCTAGAAAACTCACCAAGATAAAATGAAGCCTTCTTAGCTTTGTTAAAAAGAGTTCGTCGATGTGATTCTGTGGCAAAATTTTTAAGCTATTTGGAGCTCATTTGCCGAAGTTACGGAGTTTCAAAGCTTGAAAAGTCACGAAAGATGTGTGTTTGAGCACATAAATTACTCGTTTTCTAGAAAACTCACCAAGATACATTGAAGCCTTATTTGTCATGTTAAAGAGCTCGTCGAGGTGATTCTGTGGTCAAATTTTGAAGGTAGTTGGAGCTCATTTGCCGAAGTTACGGAGTTTCAAAGCTTGAAAAGTCACGAAAGATGTGTGTTTGAGCACATAAATTACTCGTTTTCTAGAAAACTCACCAAGATACAATGAAGCCTTCTTAGTTGTGTTAAAAAGAGTTCGTCGATGTGATTCTGTGGCAAAATTTTTAAGCTATTTGGAGCTCATTTGCCGAAGTTACGGAGTTTCAAAGCTTGAAAAGTCACGAAAGATGTGTGTTTGAGCACATAAATTACTCGTTTTCTAGAAAACTCACCAAGATACATTGAAGCCTTATTTGTCATGTTAAAGAGCTCGTCGAGGTGATTCTGTGGTCAAATTTTGAACGTAGTTGGAGCTCATTTGCCGAAGTTACGGAGGTTCAAAGCTTGAAAAGTCACGAAAGATGTGTGTTTGTGCACATAAATTACTCGTTTTCTAGAAAACTCACCAAGATACATTGAAGCCTTATTTGTCATGTTAAAGAGCTCGTCGAGTTGATTCTGTGGTCAAATTTTGAAGGAAGTTGGAGCTCATTTGCCGAAGTTACGGAGATTCAAAGCTTGAAAAGTAACGAAAGATGTGTGTTTGTGCACATAAATTACTCGTTTCTAGAAAACTCACCAAGATACATTGAAGCCTTATTTGTCATGTTAAAGAGCTCGTCGAGGTGATTCTGTGGTCAAATTTTGAACGTAGTTGGAGCTCATTTGCCGAAGTTACGGAGATTCAAAGCTTGAAAAGTAACGAAAGATGTGTGTTTGAGCACATAAATTACTCGTTTCCTAGAAAACTCACCAAGATACAATGAAGCCTTATTTGTCATGTTAAAGAGCTCGTCGAGGTGATTCTGTGGTCAAATTTTGAAGGTAGTTGGAGCTCATTTGCCGAAGTTACGGAGATTCAAAGCTTGAAAAGTAACGAAAGATGTGTGTTTGAGCACATAAATTACTCGTTTCCTAGAAAACTCACCAAGATACAATGAAGCCTTCTTAGCTTTGTTAAAAAGAGTTCGTCGATGTGATTCTGTGGCAAAATTTTTAAGCTATTTGGAGCTCATTTGCCGAAGTTACGGAGTTTCAAAGCTTGAAAAGTCACGAAAGATGTGTGTTTGTGCACATAAATTACTCGTTTACTAGAAAACTCACCAAGATACAATGAAGCCTTCTTAGTTGTGTTAAAAAGAGTTCGTCGATGTGATTCTGTGGTAAAATTTTGAAGCTATTTGGAACTCATTTGCCGAAGTTACGGAGGTTCAAAACTTGAAAAGTCACGAAAGATCTGTGTTTGTGCACTTAAATTGCTCGTTTTCTAGAAAACTCACCAAGATACAATGAAGCCTTCTTAGCTTTGTTAAAAAGAGTTCGTCGATGTGATTCTGTGGCAAAATTTTTAAGCTATTTGGAGCTCATTTGCCGAAGTTACCGAGTTTCAAAGCTTGAAAAGTCACGAAAGATGTGTGTTTGAGCACATAAATTACTCGTTTTCTAGAAAACTCACCAAGATACATTGAAGCCTTATTTGTCATGTTAAAGAGCTCGTCGAGGTGATTCTGTGGTCAAATTTTGAAGGTAGTTGGAGCTCATTTGCCGAAGTTACGGAGTTTCAAAGCTTGAAAAGTCACGAAAGATGTGTGTTTGAGCACATAAATTACTCGTTTTCTAGAAAACTCACCAAGATACAATGAAGCCTTCTTAGTTGTGTTAAAAAGAGTTCGTCGATGTGATTCTGTGGCAAAATTTTTAAGCTATTTGGAGCTCATTTGCCGAAGTTACGGAGTTTCAAAGCTTGAAAAGTCACGAAAGATGTGTGTTTGAGCACATAAATTACTCGTTTTCTAGAAAACTCACCAAGATACATTGAAGCCTTATTTGTCATGTTAAAGAGCTCGTCGAGGTGATTCTGTGGTCAAATTTTGAAGGTAGTTGGAGCTCATTTGCCGAAGTTACGGAGATTCAAAGCTTGAAAATTCGCGAAAGATGTGTGTTTGAGCACATACATTACTCGTTTTCTAGAAAACTCACCGAGATATAATGAAGCCTTATGAGTCATGATGAAGAACTCAACGCGATGATTCTATGATCAATTTTTTAAGCAATTTAAAGCACATTTGCCGAAGTTACGGAGTTTCAAAGCTTTGAAAAGTCGCGAAAGATGTGTGTTTGAGCACATAAATTACTCGTTTCCTAGAAAACTAACCAAGATACAAAGAAGCCTTACTAGTCGTGTTAAAGTGCTCGTCGAGGTGATTCTGTGGTCAAATTTTGAACGTAGTTGGAGCTCATTTGCCGAAGTTACGGAGGTTCAAAGCTTGAAAAGTAACGAAAGATGTGTGTTTGTGCACATAAATTACTCGTTTTCTAGAAAACTCACCAAGATACAATGAAGCCTTCTTAGTTGTGTTAAAAAGAGTTCGTCGATGTGATTCTGTGGCAAAATTTTTAAGCTATTTGGAGCTCATTTGCCGAAGTTACGGAGTTTCAAAGCTTGAAAAGTAACGAAAGATGTGTGTTTGAGCACATAAATTACTCGTTTCTAGAAAACTCACCAAGATACATTGAAGCCTTATTTGTCATGTTAAAAGCTCGTCGAGGTGATTCTGTGGTCAAATTTTGAACGTAGTTGGAGCTCATTTGCCGAAGTTACGGAGATTCAAAGCTTGAAAAGTAACGAAAGATGTGTGTTTGTGCACATAAATTACTCGTTTCTAGAAAACTCACCAAGATACATTGAAGCCTTATTTGTCATGTTAAAGAGCTCGTCGAGGTGATTCTGTGGTCAAATTTTGAACGTAGTTGGAGCTCATTTGCCGAAGTTACGGAGTTTCAAAGCTTGAAAAGTAACGAAAGATGTGTGTTTGTGCACATAAATTACTCGTTTCTAGAAAACTCACCAAGATACATTGAAGCCTTATTTGTCATGTTAAAGAGCTCGTCGAGGTGATTCTGTGGTCAAATTTTGAAGGTAGTTGGAGCTCATTTGCCGAAGTTACGGAGATTCAAAGCTTGAAAAGTAACGAAAGATGTGTGTTTGTGCACATAAATTACTCGTTTCTAGAAAACTCACCAAGATACATTGAAGCCTTATTTGTCATGTTAAAGTGCTCGTCGAGGTGATTCTGTGGTCAAATTTTGAACGTAGTTGGAGCTCATTTGCCGAAGTTACGGAGTTTCAAAGCTTGAAAAGTCACGAAAGATGTGTGTTTGTGCACATAAATTACTCGTTTACTAGAAAACTCACCAAGATACAATGAAGCCTTCTTAGTTGTGTTAAAAAGAGTTCGTCGATGTGATTCTGTGGTAAAATTTTGAAGCTATTTGGAACTCATTTGCCGAAGTTACGGAGGTTCAAAACTTGAAAAGTCACGAAAGATCTGTGTTTGTGCACTTAAATTGCTCGTTTTCTAGAAAACTCACCAAGATAAAATGAAGCCTTCTTAGCTTTGTTAAAAAGAGTTCGTCGATGTGATTCTGTGGCAAAATTTTTAAGCTATTTGGAGCTCATTTGCCGAAGTTACGGAGTTTCAAAGCTTGAAAAGTCACGAAAGATGTGTGTTTGAGCACATAAATTACTCGTTTTCTAGAAAACTCACCAAGATACATTGAAGCCTTATTTGTCATGTTAAAGAGCTCGTCGAGGTGATTCTGTGGTCAAATTTTGAAGGTAGTTGGAGCTCATTTGCCGAAGTTACGGAGTTTCAAAGCTTGAAAAGTCACGAAAGATGTGTGTTTGAGCACATAAATTACTCGTTTTCTAGAAAACTCACCAAGATACAATGAAGCCTTCTTAGTTGTGTTAAAAAGAGTTCGTCGATGTGATTCTGTGGCAAAATTTTTAAGCTATTTGGAGCTCATTTGCCGAAGTTACGGAGTTTCAAAGCTTGAAAAGTCACGAAAGATGTGTGTTTGAGCACATAAATTACTCGTTTTCTAGAAAACTCA
The DNA here is from genome assembly GCF_040115645.1 of Euwallacea fornicatus. Lineage (NCBI taxonomy): Eukaryota > Metazoa > Arthropoda > Insecta > Coleoptera > Curculionidae > Euwallacea > Euwallacea fornicatus. Next base: position 162,154 of record NW_027096057.1, on the reverse strand, counting down.
CCAAGATACATTGAAGCCTTATTTGTCATGTTAAAGAGCTCGTCGAGGTGATTCTGTGGTCAAATTTTGAACGTAGTTGGAGCTCATTTGCCGAAGTTACGGAGGTTCAAAGCTTGAAAAGTCACGAAAGATGTGTGTTTGTGCACATAAATTACTCGTTTTCTAGAAAACTCACCAAGATACATTGAAGCCTTATTTGTCATGTTAAAGAGCTCGTCGAGTTGATTCTGTGGTCAAATTTTGAAGGAAGTTGGAGCTCATTTGCCGAAGTTACGGAGATTCAAAGCTTGAAAAGTAACGAAAGATGTGTGTTTGTGCACATAAATTACTCGTTTCTAGAAAACTCACCAAGATACATTGAAGCCTTATTTGTCATGTTAAAGAGCTCGTCGAGGTGATTCTGTGGTCAAATTTTGAACGTAGTTGGAGCTCATTTGCCGAAGTTACGGAGATTCAAAGCTTGAAAAGTAACGAAAGATGTGTGTTTGAGCACATAAATTACTCGTTTCCTAGAAAACTCACCAAGATACAATGAAGCCTTATTTGTCATGTTAAAGAGCTCGTCGAGGTGATTCTGTGGTCAAATTTTGAAGGTAGTTGGAGCTCATTTGCCGAAGTTACGGAGATTCAAAGCTTGAAAAGTAACGAAAGATGTGTGTTTGAGCACATAAATTACTCGTTTCCTAGAAAACTCACCAAGATACAATGAAGCCTTCTTAGCTTTGTTAAAAAGAGTTCGTCGATGTGATTCTGTGGCAAAATTTTTAAGCTATTTGGAGCTCATTTGCCGAAGTTACGGAGTTTCAAAGCTTGAAAAGTCACGAAAGATGTGTGTTTGTGCACATAAATTACTCGTTTACTAGAAAACTCACCAAGATACAATGAAGCCTTCTTAGTTGTGTTAAAAAGAGTTCGTCGATGTGATTCTGTGGTAAAATTTTGAAGCTATTTGGAACTCATTTGCCGAAGTTACGGAGGTTCAAAACTTGAAAAGTCACGAAAGATCTGTGTTTGTGCACTTAAATTGCTCGTTTTCTAGAAAACTCACCAAGATACAATGAAGCCTTCTTAGCTTTGTTAAAAAGAGTTCGTCGATGTGATTCTGTGGCAAAATTTTTAAGCTATTTGGAGCTCATTTGCCGAAGTTACCGAGTTTCAAAGCTTGAAAAGTCACGAAAGATGTGTGTTTGAGCACATAAATTACTCGTTTTCTAGAAAACTCACCAAGATACATTGAAGCCTTATTTGTCATGTTAAAGAGCTCGTCGAGGTGATTCTGTGGTCAAATTTTGAAGGTAGTTGGAGCTCATTTGCCGAAGTTACGGAGTTTCAAAGCTTGAAAAGTCACGAAAGATGTGTGTTTGAGCACATAAATTACTCGTTTTCTAGAAAACTCACCAAGATACAATGAAGCCTTCTTAGTTGTGTTAAAAAGAGTTCGTCGATGTGATTCTGTGGCAAAATTTTTAAGCTATTTGGAGCTCATTTGCCGAAGTTACGGAGTTTCAAAGCTTGAAAAGTCACGAAAGATGTGTGTTTGAGCACATAAATTACTCGTTTTCTAGAAAACTCACCAAGATACATTGAAGCCTTATTTGTCATGTTAAAGAGCTCGTCGAGGTGATTCTGTGGTCAAATTTTGAAGGTAGTTGGAGCTCATTTGCCGAAGTTACGGAGATTCAAAGCTTGAAAATTCGCGAAAGATGTGTGTTTGAGCACATACATTACTCGTTTTCTAGAAAACTCACCGAGATATAATGAAGCCTTATGAGTCATGATGAAGAACTCAACGCGATGATTCTATGATCAATTTTTTAAGCAATTTAAAGCACATTTGCCGAAGTTACGGAGTTTCAAAGCTTTGAAAAGTCGCGAAAGATGTGTGTTTGAGCACATAAATTACTCGTTTCCTAGAAAACTAACCAAGATACAAAGAAGCCTTACTAGTCGTGTTAAAGTGCTCGTCGAGGTGATTCTGTGGTCAAATTTTGAACGTAGTTGGAGCTCATTTGCCGAAGTTACGGAGGTTCAAAGCTTGAAAAGTAACGAAAGATGTGTGTTTGTGCACATAAATTACTCGTTTTCTAGAAAACTCACCAAGATACAATGAAGCCTTATTTGTCATGTTAAAGAGCTCGTCGAGGTGATTCTGTGGTCAAATTTTGAAGGTAGTTGGAGCTCATTTGCCGAAGTTACGGAGATTCAAAGCTTGAAAAGTAACGAAAGATGTGTGTTTGTGCACATAAATTACTCGTTTTCTAGAAAACTCACCAAGATACAATGAAGCCTTATTTGTCATGTTAAAGAGCTCGTCGAGGTGATTCTGTGGTCAAATTTTGAAGGTAGTTGGAGCTCATTTGCCGAAGTTACGGAGATTCAAAGCTTGAAGTTTGAGCACATCAATTACTCGTTTCCTAGAAAACTCACCAAGATACAATGAAGCCTTATTTGTCATGTTAAAGAGCACGTCGAGGTTATACTGAGGCAAAATTGTGAAGGTATTTGGACCTCATTTGCCGAAGTTACGGAGAATCAAAACTTGAACAGTCACGAAAGATATGTGTTTGTGCACATAAATTACTCGTTTTCTAGAAAACTCACCAAGATACAATGAAGCCTTATTAGTCGTGTTAAAGTGCTCGTCGAGGTGATTCTGTGGTCAAATTTTGAAGGTAGTTGGAGCTCATTTGCCGAAGTTACGGAGGTTCACAGGTTGAAAAGTCACGAAAGAAGTGTGTTTGTGCACGAAAATTACTCGTTTTCTAAAAAACTCACCAAGATACAATGAAGCCTTATTTGTCATGTTAAAGTGCTCGTCGAGGTGATTCTGTGGTCAAATTTTGAACGTAGTTGGAGCTCATTTGCCGAAGTTACGGAGGTTCAAAGCTTGAAAAGTCACGAAAGATGTGTATTTGTGCACATAAATTACTCGCTTTCTAGAAAACTCACCGAGATACAATGAAGCCTTACTAGTCATGTTAAAGAGCTCGCCGAAGTGATTCTGTGATCAAATTTTGAAGGCATTTGCAGTTCATTTGTCGAAGTTACGGAGGTTCACAGCTTGAAAAGTCACGAAAGATGTGTGTTTGAGTACATAAATTACTCGTTTTCTAGAAAACTCGCCAATATACAATGAAGCCTTATAAGTCGTGTTAAAGTGCTCGTCGAGGTGAGTCTGTGGTCAAATTTTGAAGGTAGTTGGAGCTCATTTGCCGATGTTACGAAGGTTCAAAGATTGAAAAGTCACGAAAGAAGTGTGTTTGTGCACATAAATTACTCGTTTTCTAGAAAACTCACCAAGATACAATGAAGCCTTATTAGTCGTGTTAAAGTGCTCGTCGAGGTGATACTGTGGTCAAATTTTGAAGGTAGTTGGAGCTCATTTGCCGAAGTTACGGAGTTTCAAAGCTTGAAAAGTCACGAAAGATGTGTGTTTGAGCACATAAATTACTCGTTTTCTAGAAAACTCACCAAGATACATTGAAGCCTTATTTGTCATGTTAAAGGGCTCGTCGAGGTGATTCTGTGGTCAAATTTTGAACGTAGTTGGAGCTCATTTGCCGAAGTTACGGAGGTTCAAAGCTTGCAAAGTCACGAAAGATGTGTGTTTGTGCACATAAATTACTCGTTTTCTAGAAAACTCACCAAGATACATTGAAGCCTTATTTGTCATGTTAAAGAGCTCGTCGAGGTGATTCTGTGGTCAAATTTTGAAGGAAGTTGGAGCTCATTTGCCGAAGTTACGCAGATTCAAAGCTTGAAAAGTAACGAAAGATGTGTGTTTGTGCACATAAATTACTCGTTTTCTAGAAAACTCACCAAGATACAATGAAGCCTTATTTGTCATGTTAAAGAGCTCGTCGAGGTGATTCTGTGGTCAAATTTTGAAGGTAGTTGGAGCTCATTTGCCGAAGTTACGGAGATTCAAAGCTTGAAAAGTAACGAAAGATGTGTGTTTGTGCACATAAATTACTCGTTTCTAGAAAACTCACCAAGATACATTGAAGCCTTATTTGTCATGTTAAAGAGCTCGTCGAGGTGATTCTGTGGTCAAATTTTGAAGGAAGTTGGAGCTCATTTGCCGAAGTTACGCAGATTCAAAGCTTGAAAAGTAACGAAAGATGTGTGTTTGTGCACATAAATTACTCGTTTTCTAGAAAACTCACCAAGATACAACGAAGCCTTGTTAGTTGTGTTAAAGAGTTCGTCGAGGTGATTCTGTGGTCATATTTTGAAGGTAGTTGGAGCTCATTTGCCGAAGTTACGGAGGTTCAAATCTTGAAAAGTCACGAAAGAAGTGTGTTTGTGCACATAAATTACTCGTTTTCTAGAAAACTCGCCAAGATACAATGAAGCCTTATAAGTCATGTTAAAGTGCTCGTCGAGGTGAGTCTGTGGTAAAATTTGAAGGTAGTTGGAACTCATTTGCCGAAGTTACGGAGGATCAAAGCTTGAAAAGTCACGAAAGATGTGTGTTTGAGCACATAAATTACTCGTTTTCTAGAAATCTCACCAAAATACAATGAAGCTTTATTAGTCGTGTTAAAGTGCTCGTCGAGGTGATTCTGTGGTTATATTTTGAAGGTAGTTGGAGCTCATTTGCCGATGTTACGAAGGTTCAAAGGTTGAAAAGTCACGAAAGAAGTGTGTTTGTGCACATAAATTACTTGTTTTCTAGAAAACTCGCCAAGATACAATGAAGCCTTATAAGTCGTGTTAAAGTGCTCGTCGAGGTGAGTCTGTGGTCAAATTTTGAAGGTAGTTGGAGCTCATTTGCTGAAGTTACGGAGGTTCAAAACTTGAAGTTTGAGCACATCAATTACTCGTTTCCTAGAAAACTCGCCAAGATACAATGAAGCCTTATAAGTCGTGTTAAAGAGTTCGTCGAGGTGATTCTGTGGTAAAATTTTGAAGGTAGTTGGAGCTCATTTGCCGAAGTTACGGAGGTTCAAAACTTGAAAAGTCACGAAAGATGTGTGTTTGAGCACATAAATTACTCGTTTTCTAGAAAACTCACCAAGATACAATGAAGCCTTGTTAGATGTGTTAAAGAGATCGTCGAGGTGAGTCTGTGGTAAAATTTTGAAGGTAGTTGGAACTCATTTGCCGAAGTTACGGAGGATCAAAGCTTGAAAAGTCATGAAAGATGTGTGTTTGAGCACATAAATTACTCGTTTTCTAGAAATCTCACCAAGATACAATGAAGCCTTATTAGTCGTGATAAAGTGCTCGTCGAGGTGATTCTGTGGTCAAATTTTGAAGCTATTTGGAGCTCATTTGCCGAAGTTACGGAGTTTCAAAACTTGAAAAGTCACGAAAGAAGTGTGTTTGTGCACATAAATTACTCGTTTTCTAGAAAACTCACCAAGATACAATGAAGCCTTATTAGTCGTGTTAAATTACTCGTCGAGGTGATTCTGTGGTCAAATTTTGAACGTATGTGGAGCTCAGTTGCCGAAGTTACGGAGGTTCAAAGCTTGAAAAGTCACGAAAGAAGTGTGTTTGTGCACATAAATTACTCGTTTTCTGGAAAACTCACCAAGATACAATGAAGCCTTATTAGTCTTGTTAAAGTGCTCGTCGAGGTGATTCTGTGGTCAAATTTTGAAGCTATTTGGAGCTCATTTGCCGAAGTTACGGAGATTCAAAGCTTGAAAAGTAACGAAAGATGTGTGTTTGTGCACATAAATTACTCGTTTCTCGAAAACTCACCAAGATACATTGAAGCCTTATTTGTCATGTTAAAGAGCTCGTCGAGGTGATTCTGTGGTCAAATTTTGAAGGTAGTTGGAGCTCATTTGCCGAAGTTACGGAGATTCAAAGCTTGAAGTTTGAGCACATCAATTACTCGTTTTCTAGAAAACTCACCAAGATACAATGAAGCCTTATTAGTCGTGTTAAATTACTCGTCGAGGTGATTCTGTGGTCAAATTTTGAACGTATGTGGAGCTCAGTTGCCGAAGTTACGGAGATTCAAAGCTTGAAAAGTAACGAAAGATGTGTGTTTGTGCACATAAATTACTCGTTTCTCGAAAACTCACCAAGATACATTGAAGCCTTATTTGTCACGTTAAAGAGCTCGTCGAGGTGATTCTGTGGTCAAATTTTGAAGGAAGTTGGAGCTCATTTGCCGAAGTTACGCAGATTCAAAGCTTGAAAAGTAACGAAAGATGTGTGTTTGTGCACATAAATTACTCGTTTTCTAGAAAACTCACCAAGATACAATGAAGCCTTATTTGTCATGTTAAAGAGCTCGTCGAGGTGATTCTGTGGTCAAATTTTGAAGGTAGTTGGAGCTCATTTGCCGAAGTTACGGAGATTCAAAGCTTGAAAAGTAACGAAAGATGTGTGTTTGTGCACATAAATTACTCGTTTTCTACAAAACTCACCAAGATACAATGAAGCCTTATTTGTCATGTTAAAGAGCTCGTCGAGGTGATTCTGTGGTCAAATTTTGAAGGTAGTTGGAGCTCATTTGCCGAAGTTACGGAGATTCAAAGCTTGAAGTTTGAGCACATCAATTACTCGTTTCCTAGAAAACTCACCAAGATACAATGAAGCCTTATTTGTCATGTTAAAGAGCACGTCGAGGTTATACTGAGGCAAAATTGTGAAGGTATTTGGACCTCATTTGCCGAAGTTACGGAGAATCAAAACTTGAACAGTCACGAAAGATATGTGTTTGTGCACATAAATTACTCGTTTTCTAGAAAACTCACCAAGATACAATGAAGCCTTATTAGTCGTGTTAAAGTGCTCGTCGAGGTGATTCTGTGGTCAAATTTTGAAGGTAGTTGGAGCTCATTTGCCGAAGTTACGGAGGTTCAAAGGTTGAAAAGTCACGAAAGATGTGTGTTTGTGCACATAAATTACTCGTTTTCTAGAAAACTCACCAAGATACAATGAAGCCTTATTTGTCATGTTAAAGAGCTCGTCGAGGTGATTCTGTGGTCAAATTTTGAAGGTAGTTGGAGCTCATTTGCCGAAGTTACGGAGGTTCAAAGCTTGAAAAGTCACGAAAGAAGTGTGTTTGTGCACGAAAATTACTCGTTTTCTAAAAAACTCACCAAGATACAATGAAGCCTTATTAGTCGTGTTAAAGTGCTCGTCGAGGTAATTCTGTGGTCAAATTTTGAAGGTAGTTGGAGCTCATTTGCCGAAGTTACGGAGGTTCAAAGCTTGAAAAGTCACGAAAGATGTGTGTTTGAGCACATCAATTACTCGTTTCCTAGAAAACTCACCAAGATACAATGAAGCCTTACTAGTCGTGTTAAAGTGCTCGTCGAGGTGATTCTGTGGTCAAATTTTGAACGTAGTTGGAGCTCATTTGCCGAAGTTACGGAGGTTCAAAGCTTGAAAAGTCACGAAAGATGTGTATTTGTGCACATAAATTACTCGCTTTCTAGAAAACTCACCGAGATACAATGAAGCCTTACTAGTCATGTTAAAGAGCTCGCCGAAGTGATTCTGTGATCAAATTTTGAAGGCATTTGCAGTTCATTTGTCGAAGTTACGGAGGTTCACAGCTTGAAAAGTCACGAAAGATGTGTGTTTGAGTACATAAATTACTCGTTTTCTAGAAAACTCGCCAATATACAATGAAGCCTTATAAGTCGTGTTAAAGTGCTCGTCGAGGTGAGTCTGTGGTCAAATTTTGAAGGTAGTTGGAGCTCATTTGCCGATGTTACGAAGGTTCAAAGATTGAAAAGTCACGAAAGAAGTGTGTTTGTGCACATAAATTACTCGTTTTCTAGAAAACTCACCAAGATACAATGAAGCCTTATTTGTCATGTTAAAGGGCTCGTCGAGGTGATTCTGTGGTCAAATTTTGAACGTAGTTGGAGCTCATTTGCCGAAGTTACGGAGGTTCAAAGCTTGCAAAGTCACGAAAGATGTGTGTTTGTGCACATAAATTACTCGTTTTCTAGAAAACTCACCAAGATACATTGAAGCCTTATTTGTCATGTTAAAGAGCTCGTCGAGGTGATTCTGTGGTCAAATTTTGAAGGAAGTTGGAGCTCATTTGCCGAAGTTACGCAGATTCAAAGCTTGAAAAGTAACGAAAGATGTGTGTTTGTGCACATAAATTACTCGTTTTCTAGAAAACTCACCAAGATACAATGAAGCCTTATTTGTCATGTTAAAGAGCTCGTCGAGGTGATTCTGTGGTCAAATTTTGAAGGTAGTTGGAGCTCATTTGCCGAAGTTACGGAGATTCAAAGCTTGAAAAGTAACGAAAGATGTGTGTTTGTGCACATAAATTACTCGTTTCTAGAAAACTCACCAAGATACATTGAAGCCTTATTTGTCATGTTAAAGAGCTCGTTGAGGTGATTCTGTGGTCAAATTTTGAAGGTAGTTGGAGCTCATTTGCCGAAGTTACGGAGATTCAAAGCTTGAAAAGTAACGAAAGATGTGTGTTTGTGCACATAAATTACTCGTTTTCTAGAAAACTCACCAAGATACAACGAAGCCTTGTTAGTTGTGTTAAAGAGTTCGTCGAGGTGATTCTGTGGTCATATTTTGAAGGTAGTTGGAGCTCATTTGCCGAAGTTACGGAGGTTCAAATCTTGAAAAGTCACGAAAGATGTGTGTTTGTGCACATAAATTACTCGTTTTCTAGAAAACTCACCAAGATACAATGAAGCCTTATTTGTCATGTTAAAGAGCTCGTCGAGGTGATTCTGTGGTCAAATTTTGAAGGTATTTGGACCTCATTTGCCGAAGTTACGGAGAATCAAAACTTGAACAGTCACGAAAGATATGTGTTTGTGCACATAAATTACTCGTTTTCTAGAAAACTCACCAAGATACAATGAAGCCTTATTAGTCGTGTTAAAGTGCTCGTCGAGGTGATTCTGTGGTCAAATTTTGAAGGTAGTTGGAGCTCATTTGCCGAAGTTACGGAGGTTCAAAGGTTGAAAAGTCACGAAAGATGTGTGTTTGTGCACATAAATTACTCGTTTTCTAGAAAACTCACCAAGATACAATGAAGCCTTATTTGTCATGTTAAAGAGCTCGTCGAGGTGATTCTGTGGTCAAATTTTGAAGGTAGTTGGAGCTCATTTGCCGAAGTTACGGAGGTTCAAAGCTTGAAAAGTCACGAAAGAAGTGTGTTTGTGCACGAAAATTACTCGTTTTCTAAAAAACTCACCAAGATACAATGAAGCCTTATTTGTCATGTTAAAGAGCTCGTCGAGGTGATTCTGTGGTCAAATTTTGAAGGTAGTTGGAGCTCATTTGCCGAAGTTACGGAGATTCAAAGCTTGAAGTTTGAGCACATCAATTACTCGTTTCCTAGAAAACTCACCAAGATACAATGAAGCCTTACTAGTCGTGTTAAAGTGCTCGTCGAGGTGATTCTGTGGTCAAATTTTGAACGTAGTTGGAGCTCATTTGCCGAAGTTACGGAGGTTCAAAGCTTGAAAAGTCACGAAAGATGTGTATTTGTGCACATAAATTACTCGCTTTCTAGAAAACTCACCGAGATACAATGAAGCCTTACTAGTCATGTTAAAGAGCTCGCCGAAGTGATTCTGTGATCAAATTTTGAAGGCATTTGCAGTTCATTTGTCGAAGTTACGGAGGTTCACAGCTTGAAAAGTCACGAAAGATGTGTGTTTGAGTACATAAATTACTCGTTTTCTAGAAAACTCGCCAATATACAATGAAGCCTTATAAGTCGTGTTAAAGTGCTCGTCGAGGTGAGTCTGTGGTCAAATTTTGAAGGTAGTTGGAGCTCATTTGCCGATGTTACGAAGGTTCAAAGATTGAAAAGTCACGAGAGAAGTGTGTTTGTGCACATAAATTACTCGTTTTCTAGAAAACTCACCAAGATACAATGAAGCCTTATTAGTCGTGTTAAAGTGCTCGTCGAGGTGATACTGTGGTCAAATTTTGAAGGTAGTTGGAGCTCATTTGCCGAAGTTACGGAGTTTCAAAGCTTGAAAAGTCACGAAAGATGTGTGTTTGAGCACATAAATTACTCGTTTTCTAGAAAACTCACCAAGATACATTGAAGCCTTATTTGTCATGTTAAAGGGCTCGTCGAGGTGATTCTGTGGTCAAATTTTGAACGTAGTTGGAGCTCATTTGCCGAAGTTACGGAGGTTCAAAGCTTGCAAAGTCACGAAAGATGTGTGTTTGTGCACATAAATTACTCGTTTTCTAGAAAACTCACCAAGATACATTGAAGCCTTATTTGTCATGTTAAAGAGCTCGTCGAGGTGATTCTGTGGTCAAATTTTGAAGGAAGTTGGAGCTCATTTGCCGAAGTTACGCAGATTCAAAGCTTGAAAAGTAACGAAAGATGTGTGTTTGTGCACATAAATTACTCGTTTTCTAGAAAACTCACCAAGATACAATGAAGCCTTATTTGTCATGTTAAAGAGCTCGTCGAGGTGATTCTGTGGTCAAATTTTGAAGGTAGTTGGAGCTCATTTGCCGAAGTTACGGAGATTCAAAGCTTGAAAAGTAACGAAAGATGTGTGTTTGTGCACATAAATTACTCGTTTTCTAGAAAACTCACCAAGATACAATGAAGCCTTATTTGTCATGTTAAAGAGCTCGTCGAGGTGATTCTGTGGTCAAATTTTGAAGGTAGTTGGAGCTCATTTGCCGAAGTTACGGAGATTCAAAGCTTGAAAAGTAACGAAAGATGTGTGTTTGTGCACATAAATTACTCGTTTCTCGAAAACTCACCAAGATACATTGAAGCCTTATTTGTCATGTTAAAGAGCTCGTCGAGGTGATTCTGTGGTCAAATTTTGAAGGTAGTTGGAGCTCATTTGCCGAAGTTACGGAGATTCAAAGCTTGAAGTTTGAGCACATCAATTACTCGTTTCCTAGAAAACTCACCAAGATACAATGAAGCCTTATTTGTCATGTTAAAGAGCACGTCGAGGTTATACTGAGGCAAAATTGTGAAGGTATTTGGACCTCATTTGCCGAAGTTACGGAGAATCAAAACTTGAACAGTCACGAAAGATATGTGTTTGTGCACATAAATTACTCGTTTTCTAGAAAACTCACCAAGATACAATGAAGCCTTATTAGTCGTGTTAAAGTGCTCGTCGAGGTGATTCTGTGGTCAAATTTTGAAGGTAGTTGGAGCTCATTTGCCGAAGTTACGGAGGTTCACAGGTTGAAAAGTCACGAAAGAAGTGTGTTTGTGCACGAAAATTACTCGTTTTCTAAAAAACTCACCAAGATACAATGAAGCCTTATTTGTCATGTTAAAGAGCTCGTCGAGGTGATTCTGTGGTCAAATTTTGAAGGTAGTTGGAGCTCATTTGCCGAAGTTACGGAGATTCAAAGCTTGAAGTTTGAGCACATCAATTACTCGTTTCCTAGAAAACTCACCAAGATACAATGAAGCCTTACTAGTCGTGTTAAAGTGCTCGTCGAGGTGATTCTGTGGTCAAATTTTGAACGTAGTTGGAGCTCATTTGCCGAAGTTACGGAGGTTCAAAGCTTGAAAAGTCACGAAAGATGTGTATTTGTGCACATAAATTACTCGCTTTCTAGAAAACTCACCGAGATACAATGAAGCCTTACTAGTCATGTTAAAGAGCTCGCCGAAGTGATTCTGTGATCAAATTTTGAAGGCATTTGCAGTTCATTTGTCGAAGTTACGGAGGTTCACAGCTTGAAAAGTCACGAAAGATGTGTGTTTGAGTACATAAATTACTCGTTTTCTAGAAAACTCGCCAATATACAATGAAGCCTTATAAGTCGTGTTAAAGTGCTCGTCGAGGTGAGTCTGTGGTCAAATTTTGAAGGTAGTTGGAGCTCATTTGCCGATGTTACGAAGGTTCAAAGATTGAAAAGTCACGAAAGAAGTGTGTTTGTGCACATAAATTACTCGTTTTCTAGAAAACTCACCAAGATACAATGAAGCCTTATTAGTCGTGTTAAAGTGCTCGTCGAGGTGATACTGTGGTCAAATTTTGAAGGTAGTTGGAGCTCATTTGCCGAAGTTACGGAGTTTCAAAGCTTGAAAAGTCACGAAAGATGTGTGTTTGAGCACATAAATTACTCGTTTTCTAGAAAACTCACCAAGATACATTGAAGCCTTATTTGTCATGTTAAAGGGCTCGTCGAGGTGATTCTGTGGTCAAATTTTGAACGTAGTTGGAGCTCATTTGCCGAAGTTACGGAGGTTCAAAGCTTGCAAAGTCACGAAAGATGTGTGTTTGTGCACATAAATTACTCGTTTTCTAGAAAACTCACCAAGATACATTGAAGCCTTATTTGTCATGTTAAAGAGCTCGTCGAGGTGATTCTGTGGTCAAATTTTGAAGGAAGTTGGAGCTCATTTGCCGAAGTTACGCAGATTCAAAGCTTGAAAAGTAACGAAAGATGTGTGTTTGTGCACATAAATTACTCGTTTTCTAGAAAACTCACCAAGATACAATGAAGCCTTATTTGTCATGTTAAAGAGCTCGTCGAGGTGATTCTGTGGTCAAATTTTGAAGGTAGTTGGAGCTCATTTGCCGAAGTTACGGAGATTCAAAGCTTGAAAAGTAACGAAAGATGTGTGTTTGTGCACATAAATTACTCGTTTCTAGAAAACTCACCAAGATACATTGAAGCCTTATTTGTCATGTTAAAGAGCTCGTTGAGGTGATTCTGTGGTCAAATTTTGAAGGTAGTTGGAGCTCATTTGCCGAAGTTACGGAGATTCAAAGCTTGAAAAGTAACGAAAGATGTGTGTTTGTGCACATAAATTACTCGTTTTCTAGAAAACTCACCAAGATACAACGAAGCCTTGTTAGTTGTGTTAAAGAGTTCGTCGAGGTGATTCTGTGGTCATATTTTGAAGGTAGTTGGAGCTCATTTGCCGAAGTTACGGAGGTTCAAATCTTGAAAAGTCACGAAAGAAGTGTGTTTGTGCACATAAATTACTCGTTTTCTAGAAAACTCGCCAAGATACAATGAAGCCTTATAAGTCATGTTAAAGTGCTCGTCGAGGTGAGTCTGTGGTAAAATTTGAAGGTAGTTGGAACTCATTTGCCGAAGTTACGGAGGATCAAAGCTTGAAAAGTCACGAAAGATGTGTGTTTGAGCACATAAATTACTCGTTTTCTAGAAATCTCACCAAAATACAATGAAGCTTTATTAGTCGTGTTAAAGTGCTCGTCGAGGTGATTCTGTGGTTATATTTTGAAGGTAGTTGGAGCTCATTTGCCGAAGTTACGGAGGTTCAAAACTTGAAAAGTCACGAAAGATGTGTGTTTGTGCACATAAATTACTTGTTTTCTAGAAAACTCGCCAAGATACAATGAAGCCTTATAAGTCGTGTTAAAGTGCTCGTCGAGGTGAGTCTGTGGTCAAATTTTGAAGGTAGTTGGAGCTCATTTGCTGAAGTTACGGAGGTTCAAAACTTGAAGTTTGAGCACATCAATTACTCGTTTCCTAGAAAACTCGCCAAGATACAATGAAGCCTTATAAGTCGTGTTAAAGAGTTCGTCGAGGTGATTCTGTGGTAAAATTTTGAAGGTAGTTGGAGCTCATTTGCCGAAGTTACGGAGGTTCAAAACTTGAAAAGTCACGAAAGATGTGTGTTTGAGCACATAAATTACTCGTTTTCTAGAAAACTCACCAAGATACAATGAAGCCTTGTTAGATGTGTTAAAGAGATCGTCGAGGTGAGTCTGTGGTAAAATTTTGAAGGTAGTTGGAACTCATTTGCCGAAGTTACGGAGGATCAAAGCTTGAAAAGTCATGAAAGATGTGTGTTTGAGCACATAAATTACTCGTTTTCTAGAAATCTCACCAAGATACAATGAAGCCTTATTAGTCGTGATAAAGTGCTCGTCGAGGTGATTCTGTGGTCAAATTTTGAAGCTATTTGGAGCTCATTTGCCGAAGTTACGGAGTTTCAAAACTTGAAAAGTCACGAAAGAAGTGTGTTTGTGCACATAAATTACTCGTTTTCTAGAAAACTCACCAAGATACAATGAAGCCTTATTAGTCGTGTTAAATTACTCGTCGAGGTGATTCTGTGGTCAAATTTTGAACGTATGTGGAGCTCAGTTGCCGAAGTTACGGAGGTTCAAAGCTTGAAAAGTCACGAAAGAAGTGTGTTTGTGCACATAAATTACTCGTTTTCTGGAAAACTCACCAAGATACAATGAAGCCTTATTAGTCTTGTTAAAGTGCTCGTCGAGGTGATTCTGTGGTCAAATTTTGAAGCTATTTGGAGCTCATTTGCCGAAGTTACGGAGATTCAAAGCTTGAAAAGTAACGAAAGATGTGTGTTTGTGCACATAAATTACTCGTTTCTCGAAAACTCACCAAGATACATTGAAGCCTTATTTGTCACGTTAAAGAGCTCGTCGAGGTGATTCTGTGGTCAAATTTTGAAGGAAGTTGGAGCTCATTTGCCGAAGTTACGCAGATTCAAAGCTTGAAAAGTAACGAAAGATGTGTGTTTGTGCACATAAATTACTCGTTTTCTAGAAAACTCACCAAGATACAATGAAGCCTTATTTGTCATGTTAAAGAGCTCGTCGAGGTGATTCTGTGGTCAAATTTTGAAGGCAGTTGGAGCTCATTTGCCGAAGTTACGGAGATTCAAAGCTTGAAGTTTGAGCACATCAATTACTCGTTTCCTAGAAAACTCACCAAGATACAATGAAGCCTTATTTGTCATGTTAAAGAGCACGTCGAGGTTATACTGAGGCAAAATTGTGAAGGTATTTGGACCTCATTTGCCGAAGTTACGGAGAATCAAAACTTGAACAGTCACGAAAGATATGTGTTTGTGCACATAAATTACTCGTTTTCTAGAAAACTCACCAAGATACAATGAAGCCTTATTAGTCGTGTTAAAGTGCTCGTCGAGGTGATTCTGTGGTCAAATTTTGAAGGTAGTTGGAGCTCATTTGCCGAAGTTACGGAGGTTCAAAGGTTGAAAAGTCACGAAAGATGTGTGTTTGTGCACATAAATTACTCGTTTTCTAGAAAACTCACCAAGATACAATGAAGCCTTATTTGTCATGTTAAAGAGCTCGTCGAGGTGATTCTGTGGTCAAATTTTGAAGGTAGTTGGAGCTCATTTGCCGAAGTTACGGAGGTTCAAAGCTTGAAAAGTCACGAAAGAAGTGTGTTTGTGCACGAAAATTACTCGTTTTCTAAAAAACTCACCAAGATACAATGAAGCCTTATTAGTCGTGTTAAAGTGCTCGTCGAGGTAATTCTGTGGTCAAATTTTGAAGGTAGTTGGAGCTCATTTGCCGAAGTTACGGAGGTTCAAAGCTTGAAAAGTCACGAAAGATGTGTGTTTGAGCACATCAATTACTCGTTTCCTAGAAAACTCACCAAGATACAATGAAGCCTTACTAGTCGTGTTAAAGTGCTCGTCGAGGTGATTCTGTGGTCAAATTTTGAACGTAGTTGGAGCTCATTTGCCGAAGTTACGGAGGTTCAAAGCTTGAAAAGTCACGAAAGATGTGTATTTGTGCACATAAATTACTCGCTTTCTAGAAAACTCACCGAGATACAATGAAGCCTTACTAGTCATGTTAAAGAGCTCGCCGAAGTGATTCTGTGATCAAATTTTGAAGGCATTTGCAGTTCATTTGTCGAAGTTACGGAGGTTCACAGCTTGAAAAGTCACGAAAGATGTGTGTTTGAGTACATAAATTACTCGTTTTCTAGAAAACTCGCCAATATACAATGAAGCCTTATAAGTCGTGTTAAAGTGCTCGTCGAGGTGAGTCTGTGGTCAAATTTTGAAGGTAGTTGGAGCTCATTTGCCGATGTTACGAAGGTTCAAAGATTGAAAAGTCACGAAAGAAGTGTGTTTGTGCACATAAATTACTCGTTTTCTAGAAAACTCACCAAGATACAATGAAGCCTTATTTGTCATGTTAAAGGGCTCGTCGAGGTGATTCTGTGGTCAAATTTTGAACGTAGTTGGAGCTCATTTGCCGAAGTTACGGAGGTTCAAAGCTTGCAAAGTCACGAAAGATGTGTGTTTGTGCACATAAATTACTCGTTTTCTAGAAAACTCACCAAGATACATTGAAGCCTTATTTGTCATGTTAAAGAGCTCGTCGAGGTGATTCTGTGGTCAAATTTTGAAGGAAGTTGGAGCTCATTTGCCGAAGTTACGCAGATTCAAAGCTTGAAAAGTAACGAAAGATGTGTGTTTGTGCACATAAATTACTCGTTTTCTAGAAAACTCACCAAGATACAATGAAGCCTTATTTGTCATGTTAAAGAGCTCGTCGAGGTGATTCTGTGGTCAAATTTTGAAGGTAGTTGGAGCTCATTTGCCGAAGTTACGGAGATTCAAAGCTTGAAAAGTAACGAAAGATGTGTGTTTGTGCACATAAATTACTCGTTTCTAGAAAACTCACCAAGATACATTGAAGCCTTATTTGTCATGTTAAAGAGCTCGTTGAGGTGATTCTGTGGTCAAATTTTGAAGGTAGTTGGAGCTCATTTGCCGAAGTTACGGAGATTCAAAGCTTGAAAAGTAACGAAAGATGTGTGTTTGTGCACATAAATTACTCGTTTTCTAGAAAACTCACCAAGATACAACGAAGCCTTGTTAGTTGTGTTAAAGAGTTCGTCGAGGTGATTCTGTGGTCATATTTTGAAGGTAGTTGGAGCTCATTTGCCGAAGTTACGGAGGTTCAAATCTTGAAAAGTCACGAAAGATGTGTGTTTGTGCACATAAATTACTCGTTTTCTAGAAAACTCACCAAGATACAATGAAGCCTTATTTGTCATGTTAAAGAGCTCGTCGAGGTGATTCTGTGGTCAAATTTTGAAGGTATTTGGACCTCATTTGCCGAAGTTACGGAGAATCAAAACTTGAACAGTCACGAAAGATATGTGTTTGTGCACATAAATTACTCGTTTTCTAGAAAACTCACCAAGATACAATGAAGCCTTATTAGTCGTGTTAAAGTGCTCGTCGAGGTGATTCTGTGGTCAAATTTTGAAGGTAGTTGGAGCTCATTTGCCGAAGTTACGGAGGTTCAAAGGTTGAAAAGTCACGAAAGATGTGTGTTTGTGCACATAAATTACTCGTTTTCTAGAAAACTCACCAAGATACATTGAAGCCTTATTTGTCATGTTAAAGAGCTCGTTGAGGTGATTCTGTGGTCAAATTTTGAAGGTAGTTGGAGCTCATTTGCCGAAGTTACGGAGATTCAAAGCTTGAAAAGTAACGAAAGATGTGTGTTTGTGCACATAAATTACTCGTTTTCTAGAAAACTCACCAAGATACAACGAAGCCTTGTTAGTTGTGTTAAAGAGTTCGTCGAGGTGATTCTGTGGTCATATTTTGAAGGTAGTTGGAGCTCATTTGCCGAAGTTACGGAGGTTCAAATCTTGAAAAGTCACGAAAGATGTGTGTTTGTGCACATAAATTACTCGTTTTCTAGAAAACTCACCAAGATACAATGAAGCCTTATTTGTCATGTTAAAGAGCTCGTCGAGGTGATTCTGTGGTCAAATTTTGAAGGTATTTGGACCTCATTTGCCGAAGTTACGGAGAATCAAAACTTGAACAGTCACGAAAGATATGTGTTTGTGCACATAAATTACTCGTTTTCTAGAAAACTCACCAAGATACAATGAAGCCTTATTAGTCGTGTTAAAGTGCTCGTCGAGGTGATTCTGTGGTCAAATTTTGAAGGTAGTTGGAGCTCATTTGCCGAAGTTACGGAGGTTCAAAGGTTGAAAAGTCACGAAAGATGTGTGTTTGTGCACATAAATTACTCGTTTTCTAGAAAACTCACCAAGATACAATGAAGCCTTATTTGTCATGTTAAAGAGCTCGTCGAGGTGATTCTGTGGTCAAATTTTGAAGGTAGTTGGAGCTCATTTGCCGAAGTTACGGAGGTTCAAAGCTTGAAAAGTCACGAAAGAAGTGTGTTTGTGCACGAAAATTACTCGTTTTCTAAAAAACTCACCAAGATACAATGAAGCCTTATTTGTCATGTTAAAGAGCTCGTCGAGGTGATTCTGTGGTCAAATTTTGAAGGTAGTTGGAGCTCATTTGCCGAAGTTACGGAGATTCAAAGCTTGAAGTTTGAGCACATCAATTACTCGTTTCCTAGAAAACTCACCAAGATACAATGAAGCCTTACTAGTCGTGTTAAAGTGCTCGTCGAGGTGATTCTGTGGTCAAATTTTGAACGTAGTTGGAGCTCATTTGCCGAAGTTACGGAGGTTCAAAGCTTGAAAAGTCACGAAAGATGTGTATTTGTGCACATAAATTACTCGCTTTCTAGAAAACTCACCGAGATACAATGAAGCCTTACTAGTCATGTTAAAGAGCTCGCCGAAGTGATTCTGTGATCAAATTTTGAAGGCATTTGCAGTTCATTTGTCGAAGTTACGGAGGTTCACAGCTTGAAAAGTCACGAAAGATGTGTGTTTGAGTACATAAATTACTCGTTTTCTAGAAAACTCGCCAATATACAATGAAGCCTTATAAGTCGTGTTAAAGTGCTCGTCGAGGTGAGTCTGTGGTCAAATTTTGAAGGTAGTTGGAGCTCATTTGCCGATGTTACGAAGGTTCAAAGATTGAAAAGTCACGAGAGAAGTGTGTTTGTGCACATAAATTACTCGTTTTCTAGAAAACTCACCAAGATACAATGAAGCCTTATTAGTCGTGTTAAAGTGCTCGTCGAGGTGATACTGTGGTCAAATTTTGAAGGTAGTTGGAGCTCATTTGCCGAAGTTACGGAGTTTCAAAGCTTGAAAAGTCACGAAAGATGTGTGTTTGAGCACATAAATTACTCGTTTTCTAGAAAACTCACCAAGATACATTGAAGCCTTATTTGTCATGTTAAAGGGCTCGTCGAGGTGATTCTGTGGTCAAATTTTGAACGTAGTTGGAGCTCATTTGCCGAAGTTACGGAGGTTCAAAGCTTGCAAAGTCACGAAAGATGTGTGTTTGTGCACATAAATTACTCGTTTTCTAGAAAACTCACCAAGATACATTGAAGCCTTATTTGTCATGTTAAAGAGCTCGTCGAGGTGATTCTGTGGTCAAATTTTGAAGGAAGTTGGAGCTCATTTGCCGAAGTTACGCAGATTCAAAGCTTGAAAAGTAACGAAAGATGTGTGTTTGTGCACATAAATTACTCGTTTTCTAGAAAACTCACCAAGATACAATGAAGCCTTATTTGTCATGTTAAAGAGCTCGTCGAGGTGATTCTGTGGTCAAATTTTGAAGGTAGTTGGAGCTCATTTGCCGAAGTTACGGAGATTCAAAGCTTGAAAAGTAACGAAAGATGTGTGTTTGTGCACATAAATTACTCGTTTTCTAGAAAACTCACCAAGATACAACGAAGCCTTGTTAGTTGTGTTAAAGAGTTCGTCGAGGTGATTCTGTGGTCATATTTTGAAGGTAGTTGGAGCTCATTTGCCGAAGTTACGGAGGTTCAAATCTTGAAAAGTCACGAAAGAAGTGTGTTTGTGCACATAAATTACTCGTTTTCTAGAAAACTCGCCAAGATACAATGAAGCCTTATAAGTCATGTTAAAGTGCTCGTCGAGGTGAGTCTGTGGTAAAATTTGAAGGTAGTTGGAACTCATTTGCCGATGTTACGGAGGATCAAAGCTTGAAAAGTCACGAAAGATGTGTGTTTGAGCACATAAATTACTCGTTTTCTAGAAATCTCACCAAAATACAATGAAGCTTTATTTTTTTTTTTTTTTTTTTTTTTTTTTGTGCCCGAGGAGGTGGAAATCTTCAAAAAGACACCCGACCGCTCGGGGTCGGGTAGTGTGGGATTCGAGCCTGAGCCCGCCTACCCACTAAAACCACCCCCTCTCTTCTTATGGCCCCGGTATCGCCTGGTAGGCATTCCTTCGGGGCGCCAATTCGTAAGAGCTTCTCGCTATGCGTCCGTCCTTCTTCTTCTGTGCCGTTCCCGCACAATCTTCTTCCGCATGATCTTCTTGACCATGCACTCAAACGCTCTCCACTTACATTCACTCTCTACGAGTTCAGCGCCGATCGTTCCACGGTCCAGGTTGAGCCCCGCCCCCCTGGCCTCAGTCCGATCGGTCTCCCACTCCGGACATCCCCAGATTGTGTGCTCTGGGGAGTCCGCAACTCCTGGCTCCTCGCAGAACCAGCAGCCGTCACTCTCTTCAACCTTTATTTTGTGCAAGTATTTCCCGAACACTCCGTGTCCGGTAAACACCTGCGTTAGTTCGTACCCGGTCCTCGTCCATTCGCATTCGACCCATCGTCTAATGCTCGGAACGAAGACCTTCACCCATCCATCATACACACCCCACTCACTCTCCCACTCACTCATCACTCTCTCTGCGGCCTCCCTCCTAAAACCTTTACCTCTCTCCCACACCATTCTCCTCTCT
The DNA here is from genome assembly GCF_040115645.1 of Euwallacea fornicatus. Classification (NCBI taxonomy): domain Eukaryota; kingdom Metazoa; phylum Arthropoda; class Insecta; order Coleoptera; family Curculionidae; genus Euwallacea; species Euwallacea fornicatus. Next base: position 141,796 of record NW_027096057.1, on the reverse strand, counting down.
TCCACTCGCAGTCTGATGGGAGGAATCTTGGCCAGCGCCAAGACCGCTGCGCACGGGACCGTTCTGTATGCGCAGGCCACCCTGATCGCGAGCCTTCTGTTTGCCCGCTCCAGGACGGCCCTACACATCTTGGTCCTCAACACTCCGTGCCACACCGGCACAGCATACAGAAGCGCCGACGACGCCGCCATGACCATCACCCTTCTCCTCTCAAATCCCATGCCGTTGACTCTGGGTAGGATGCCCTCCAGCTTTTGGATTATTCCTCCCACTTTGTCGGCAGTCCTTCGAGCGTGTTCGGCGAACCTCGCGTCTTTGCCGAACCATACCCCCAGATATTTAATGCTTGTAGTCGTCTCGTACCTGAAACGATCTACAACTAAACTCATATTAGTGAGCTTACGTCTCCCAGCGAGTAGCACCATTTCGGTCTTCTCGGACGCCATACAGAGCCCTTTAGCTCTGAATGTGTCAATGACCATCTCCATGGCTTCCTTGGTCCTCAACTCCAGTGTGTTTCTGCACCCGGCAGTAACCACCAGCGCCAGATCATCCGCGTACGCCACTGGTGTGACGCCCCTCGGATAATCCAGCTTCAGCAGCTCGTCGTAATAGAGGTTCCACAATACGGGGCCTAACACCGACCCCTGCGGGACCCCACACGACATTTCCCTTACATCCCCGTTAGGCAGCTGCACTGTCCTTTCGTCCAGGTACGATTGCACCACACCTACAACATAGCTGCTAACCTGGGACCTCTTAAGTGTTTCAACTATGAGATCCCATGGCGCAGAATTGAACGCATTCTTAACGTCAATCGTTACCATCACACACAATCCTGCATGAGTGGTTCTCGTCTCCTTAATTCTCTCCACGACCTTCATTACGGCCCGCATTGCGTCGATAGTGCTCCTACCCTTCACGAAACCGAACTGGTTTTGATCAATCATTCCACGCTCAATGGCCTCCGCCATCAGCCTGGTCTTGATCACTTTCTCCGCGACCTTCCCGAGCCCGTCGATGAGACAGATGGGACGATACGACGCCTCCGCTGTCGGGTCTTTCTTCGGCTTCTCCGCCAGAACTAACCGGGCCCTCTTCCATATTTTCGGGAATTGCCCTGTCACCAGGATGTTCGTGACACAGTCTGCCATCCCTTGGGGCTTAATCTCAAGGTAGGTCTTAATGACCTCATTGGGAATTCCGTCCAACCCTGGGGCCTTTCGGCTCCCTAGTTCCCTGGCCGCCTGTCGAATCTCCTCTGCCGAGACCCGTTCCACGTCCTCGGCACCTACAACAATTCTGTCCCATCTTACTTTGTCTTTTCTCGGGAAGAGTTCGTCCACGCGCTTTAGCATGTCGGTCTCCGCCAAGTGGCTCGGTTTCAGGCGCCCGAGCTTCTCTGCCACAATCCTGTAGCCGAGACCCCAGACGTTCGTCTCCAAGTCATCGCACAGCTTTTTCCATGCGTTCCTCTTGGCATTCCGAATGGAATCCTTGAGGATCTTCTTGGCTCTTCCATATTCGTCTTCTGCTGCACTTCTCTCCTCGTTCGTTTCTCTGGCTCCCTTTATCCTCGTCATCCTTCGTCTGGCCTGCAAACATTCCTTCCTGTGCGTACCTACTGTTTCGTTCCACCAGTAGACCGCCTTTTTGCCCCCTGTTTTTGCACTCTTCTTGAGTAGGCACTGGTCGCAGGCTTCCCCAATTTCCTCGACTATTTGGTCAGGTTCGGTTCCGCCCCACCCTAAAACACGCTCGTTAACGTATTTAATCAACTTACCAATTCCTTTCTCGGTCACGATCCATCCTTTCTTATTTCTCTCATCTTTCACTCCTAGAGTTTCGGTTCCATTCCCTACAATTCTGTAGGTTATGTACCTGTGTCCACTTCCACTCAGCACGTCCCGCTCGACCTGCCATTGACTCACCATGCGCGCTACGATAGCGCCACTCATAGTTACGTCTATGACAGATCTTCCATTCTTGTTGCCGAACGTCCACTCTCCCCCGTTGTTGTGCGGGGTGAGCTCTCTCGCTTCAACGAACTCCTCCAGGACTCTCCCGTAGGCATTCCTGACGCCAGAACCAAATATCTGGCATTTCGCATTGAAGTCCCCAGCTATGAGGACTCTCCTGCCGTCCATGCCTCCTACAAAATTATCTAACCGATTAATCATGGCCTCGAACTCACCTGTGGTCTTATTCGGCGAGAAGTATACCGAGACCAGCGTAAATCGGCCCAGTTCCACCGCCACGAACCCCCGGTCCCTGTGGATCGACTTCGCTCTCATCCCGCTTTTAAGCCAAATGAACGCTCCATCGTCATTATCCCTGATGACATTCTTCAGGGCTTGGTTAGGCTCCTGCCCCAGAACGACATCAATGTCCTGTTCTCTGATCGTCTGGTACAGCAAGTCGGTAGCAACCCGCCTTCTGTCCAGATTGATCTGTAGACATCTGAGTTCCTTAAATACCGCCATCGTGCCATTTACACTCTCCACATTCACTCCCGCTCCTAAAACACGCATACCGATTATACTATTTAATCTACTTACTAGATTTGTTCCGTGCTCCTCTCCTCGGTAGCCTTCCCAATCTCGTCCTTATTTTTGGACATCCCTGGTTGCGGCTCAGTTGTTTTTTCCGGGTCAGTACCCCTACCGCCTGCAAATGCCTTTACTGGCCCCTTGCAGTTGGGTCCGCCCGCGCTGTGGCCCTCCGCTTTACAGAGGGGGCAGTAGCGAGGATCTTTACAATCCTTCGCCCTGTGCCCCTCCTTCCCACAACGGGCGCACAGTCGGGTCCTATCTACGCCTTTACATGCCTGTGCCCGATGTCCCAGTTCCCAGCACCGGTAGCATCTTCCCGAGTCCTTCCTCTCCTTAAGCCGGCACATATTAATGCCGACTCTCAAATCGGTGACTACTCGAAGATTCTCGGCGTCCCCCTCTCTAACGAGGAACGTGGCGGTTTGGCAGCTTCCATAGCTTGCCTTAAGCCCCTTGAGCCGGAGCTTCTTGGAGTCCAGACCGGTCGCGGTGGCCACCGCACTAGTGGCTTCTTCCCCTGTAGTGACTCCATCCAGTCCCGTAAGCTGGAACACTACAATTTTACTATTCGCCCCCGACCTTACGTTACCTTCCCCCATTCCTTTTCCCAGGATGTTTTTCAGCTCCTCTCCCTGTTCGCCTCCTTTAGGGAGCGTGATTAGCACCTCACCTTTTTTCGTCTCCCTGACTGTCCCGATGTCAACCTTGGTTTGGCTGTTGGCAACCAGTTGTCGGACTTTACGGAGGGTGTCGCTGTAACTTACCCCCTCCTGTTTAGCCACGAAGACTACCTCTTCTTCTGATCTTTTAGGACCAGGTCCCTGTACTGCCTCCCTCCCGGAGGATGTCCCTCCAGGTAAGTACAGCTTTACCCTGATGTTCTCTTTCAGGGTCCAGCATGCTAGTTCGCAGACCTTCCGAAGTTGCCACGGGTTGGCATCCGGAACCAATGGGATGGATACGCTGTCTCTCCCCTCTTCCAGCATTGTTCCCGCGAGGACCTTGAGGGCTTCAAAAACCCCTACCGGCCCTGTACTCTCCAACTCCTGAAAGTAGACGTGCTTGGTTTTCGTAACTACCTTACCTCCTTTCCTAAGGTTGCACGTCTGCACGAGGCTGGCCATCCTCCCTTCTTCAGCCTCGAGCTCCCTCAGCTCTGGGAGAAGCTGCAGAAATCGCTCCTTCAGCGCGCTATCTCCCTTACCTACCAGGACCGCGAGGTCCATCCTAAAACCCTCACTGATAGGGTCTCCACGAGCTATCTCAGTAGCTTCAAAGATCCCATCGTCCCATCTCTCCTTGATGGCCTCCAAGATCTTTCCCTCCCTAGCTAAAGTTGTTAGCCTCATTTTAACCTCACCATTTTTTCTCTTCTCCTCAGTTTCCGTCTGGCATTCAACAGACACTCCCTCCCGCTTGCCAGCCCTTAGTCGAGCGACCTCGTCCCTTAGTCTTTTATTCTCCTCCTCGAGTTTCCTGTTCTCCTGCCCCTTCCCCTCTTTCTCCAGCACCATGCTCCTAATCGTGCTTTTCAGCACAGAGACAGCGTCCACTAGTTCCTGTTTGGGGTGGTAAGACTCCTTCAGGATTCTATCGACATCGCCTACCTGTTCCCTGGCTACTTCCAAGAGAGCCCTGGGACCTTCTTCCTCTCCTCCCACAATGGATTCATCCATCCTCTTCCTCTTCCCTTTTGGTGCACTGTTTGGCACCTCTTCTACGGAGAATACCGGACAATGCACTTCCACGTTTTGCCCACTTACCACATTTTCTTCTGTTTCCCCTCCTTTGTCCTTGGGCGGAGTCCTCTGCACCTTACCTCTCTTTGCGAATCCTATCTCAGCTCCTTCTACCTCCTCTTTCCTCATCAAGCTCTCCGGAACACTTCCCTTCCTTACGAGCGGCATAGTCACTCTCCCAGTTACATCCCTCCTTTCCTTCAAAATTGTTTTGGCTACAGCACCTTTTTTTCCCGAAGGAATCCCAAGTTTAGAGTCCTGGATCTCCATGGAGTTGCCGGGGGTTTCAGAGGCTCCGAGTGCCTCAGCGATGTTAACCACACCCCAGTAAGGCCTTACTCCGCACAACCTCACCTCTAACCGCTGAAAAAAAAAAAAAGAAAAATTTAAATAACGCTAACGGTGTAAATTAACGTAACGTTGAAGACACGGCACGCGAAAAGACACCGATCTAATAATGTCCATGCAAAAAGTCACCGAAGTATCTTATCAATCACGTCGTCAGCGTGCAGGGCAAAAATTAGTTTTCGCACTGCCAAAACCGCTGTTTCTTCGGCTTAGCGTTGAAAAACACTGCTTTACGTCGACGATGCGAAAACTAAAACCGATTTATATCGGAGCACACTTCCACACGTCCGCCTTCGACCGTGGTCCGCCTTCTAATAATGAAGCTTTATTAGTCGTGTTAAAGTGCTCGTCGAGGTGATTCTGTGGTTATATTTTGAAGGTAGTTGGAGCTCATTTGCCGAAGTTACGGAGGTTCAAAACTTGAAAAGTCACGAAAGATGTGTGTTTGTGCACATAAATTACTCGTTTTCTAGAAAACTCGCCAAGATAAAATGATGCCTTATAAGTCGTGTTAAAGTGCTCGTCGAGGTGAGTCTGTGGTCAAATTTTGAAGGTAGTTGGAGCTCATTTGCCGATGTTACGAAGGTTCAAAGGTTGAAAAGTCACGAAAGAAGTGTGTTTGTGCACATAAATTACTTGTTTTCTAGAAAACTCGCCAAGATACAATGAAGCCTTATAAGTCGTGTTAAAGTGCTCGTCGAGGTGAGTCTGTGGTCAAATTTTGAAGGTAGTTGGAGCTCATTTGCTGAAGTTACGGAGGTTCAAAACTTGAAGTTTGAGCACATCAATTACTCGTTTCCTAGAAAACTCGCCAAGATACAATGAAGCCTTATAAGTCGTGTTAAAGAGTTCGTCGAGGTGATTCTGTGGTAAAATTTTGAAGGTAGTTGGAGCTCATTTGCCGAAGTTACGGAGGTTCAAAACTTGAAAAGTCACGAAAGATGTGTGTTTGAGCACATAAATTACTCGTTTTCTAGAAATCTCACCAAGATACAATGAAGCCTTATTAGTCGTGATAAAGTGCTCGTCGAGGTGATTCTGTGGTCAAATTTTGAAGCTATTTGGAGCTCATTTGCCGAAGTTACGGAGTTTCAAAACTTGAAAAGTCACGAAAGAAGTGTGTTTGTGCACATAAATTACTCGTTTTCTAGAAAACTCACCAAGATACAATGAAGCCTTATTAGTCGTGTTAAATTACTCGTCGAGGTGATTCTGTGGTCAAATTTTGAACGTATGTGGAGCTCAGTTGCCGAAGTTACGGAGGTTCAAAGCTTGAAAAGTCACGAAAGATGTGTATTTGTGCACATAAATTACTCGCTTTCTAGAAAACTCACCGAGATACAATGAAGCCTTACTAGTCATGTTAAAGAGCTCGCCGAAGTGATTCTGTGATCAAATTTTGAAGGCATTTGCAGTTCATTTGTCGAAGTTACGGAGGTTCACAGCTTGAAAAGTCACGAAAGATGTGTGTTTGAGTACATAAATTACTCGTTTTCTAGAAAACTCGCCAATATACAATGAAGCCTTATAAGTCGTGTTAAAGTGCTCGTCGAGGTGAGTCTGTGGTCAAATTTTGAAGGTAGTTGGAGCTCATTTGCCGATGTTACGAAGGTTCAAAGATTGAAAAGTCACGAGAGAAGTGTGTTTGTGCACATAAATTACTCGTTTTCTAGAAAACTCACCAAGATACAATGAAGCCTTATTAGTCGTGTTAAAGTGCTCGTCGAGGTGATACTGTGGTCAAATTTTGAAGGTAGTTGGAGCTCATTTGCCGAAGTTACGGAGTTTCAAAGCTTGAAAAGTCACGAAAGATGTGTGTTTGAGCACATAAATTACTCGTTTTCTAGAAAACTCACCAAGATACATTGAAGCCTTATTTGTCATGTTAAAGGGCTCGTCGAGGTGATTCTGTGGTCAAATTTTGAACGTAGTTGGAGCTCATTTGCCGAAGTTACGGAGGTTCAAAGCTTGCAAAGTCACGAAAGATGTGTGTTTGTGCACATAAATTACTCGTTTTCTAGAAAACTCACCAAGATACATTGAAGCCTTATTTGTCATGTTAAAGAGCTCGTCGAGGTGATTCTGTGGTCAAATTTTGAAGGAAGTTGGAGCTCATTTGCCGAAGTTACGCAGATTCAAAGCTTGAAAAGTAACGAAAGATGTGTGTTTGTGCACATAAATTACTCGTTTTCTAGAAAACTCACCAAGATACAATGAAGCCTTATTTGTCATGTTAAAGAGCTCGTCGAGGTGATTCTGTGGTCAAATTTTGAAGGTAGTTGGAGCTCATTTGCCGAAGTTACGGAGATTCAAAGCTTGAAAAGTAACGAAAGATGTGTGTTTGTGCACATAAATTACTCGTTTTCTAGAAAACTCACCAAGATACAACGAAGCCTTGTTAGTTGTGTTAAAGAGTTCGTCGAGGTGATTCTGTGGTCATATTTTGAAGGTAGTTGGAGCTCATTTGCCGAAGTTACGGAGGTTCAAATCTTGAAAAGTCACGAAAGAAGTGTGTTTGTGCACATAAATTACTCGTTTTCTAGAAAACTCGCCAAGATACAATGAAGCCTTATAAGTCATGTTAAAGTGCTCGTCGAGGTGAGTCTGTGGTAAAATTTGAAGGTAGTTGGAACTCATTTGCCGATGTTACGGAGGATCAAAGCTTGAAAAGTCACGAAAGATGTGTGTTTGAGCACATAAATTACTCGTTTTCTAGAAATCTCACCAAAATACAATGAAGCTTTATTTTTTTTTTTTTTTTTTTTTTTTTTTGTGCCCGAGGAGGTGGAAATCTTCAAAAAGACACCCGACCGCTCGGGGTCGGGTAGTGTGGGATTCGAGCCTGAGCCCGCCTACCCACTAAAACCACCCCCTCTCTTCTTATGGCCCCGGTATCGCCTGGTAGGCATTCCTTCGGGGCGCCAATTCGTAAGAGCTTCTCGCTATGCGTCCGTCCTTCTTCTTCTGTGCCGTTCCCGCACAATCTTCTTCCGCATGATCTTCTTGACCATGCACTCAAACGCTCTCCACTTACATTCACTCTCTACGAGTTCAGCGCCGATCGTTCCACGGTCCAGGTTGAGCCCCGCCCCCCTGGCCTCAGTCCGATCGGTCTCCCACTCCGGACATCCCCAGATTGTGTGCTCTGGGGAGTCCGCAACTCCTGGCTCCTCGCAGAACCAGCAGCCGTCACTCTCTTCAACCTTTATTTTGTGCAAGTATTTCCCGAACACTCCGTGTCCGGTAAACACCTGCGTTAGTTCGTACCCGGTCCTCGTCCATTCGCATTCGACCCATCGTCTAATGCTCGGAACGAAGACCTTCACCCATCCATCATACACACCCCACTCACTCTCCCACTCACTCATCACTCTCTCTGCGGCCTCCCTCCTAAAACCTTTACCTCTCTCCCACACCATTCTCCTCTCTTCCACTCGCAGTCTGATGGGAGGAATCTTGGCCAGCGCCAAGACCGCTGCGCACGGGACCGTTCTGTATGCGCAGGCCACCCTGATCGCGAGCCTTCTGTTTGCCCGCTCCAGGACGGCCCTACACATCTTGGTCCTCAACACTCCGTGCCACACCGGCACAGCATACAGAAGCGCCGACGACGCCGCCATGACCATCACCCTTCTCCTCTCAAATCCCATGCCGTTGACTCTGGGTAGGATGCCCTCCAGCTTTTGGATTATTCCTCCCACTTTGTCGGCAGTCCTTCGAGCGTGTTCGGCGAACCTCGCGTCTTTGCCGAACCATACCCCCAGATATTTAATGCTTGTAGTCGTCTCGTACCTGAAACGATCTACAACTAAACTCATATTAGTGAGCTTACGTCTCCCAGCGAGTAGCACCATTTCGGTCTTCTCGGACGCCATACAGAGCCCTTTAGCTCTGAATGTGTCAATGACCATCTCCATGGCTTCCTTGGTCCTCAACTCCAGTGTGTTTCTGCACCCGGCAGTAACCACCAGCGCCAGATCATCCGCGTACGCCACTGGTGTGACGCCCCTCGGATAATCCAGCTTCAGCAGCTCGTCGTAATAGAGGTTCCACAATACGGGGCCTAACACCGACCCCTGCGGGACCCCACACGACATTTCCCTTACATCCCCGTTAGGCAGCTGCACTGTCCTTTCGTCCAGGTACGATTGCACCACACCTACAACATAGCTGCTAACCTGGGACCTCTTAAGTGTTTCAACTATGAGATCCCATGGCGCAGAATTGAACGCATTCTTAACGTCAATCGTTACCATCACACACAATCCTGCATGAGTGGTTCTCGTCTCCTTAATTCTCTCCACGACCTTCATTACGGCCCGCATTGCGTCGATAGTGCTCCTACCCTTCACGAAACCGAACTGGTTTTGATCAATCATTCCACGCTCAATGGCCTCCGCCATCAGCCTGGTCTTGATCACTTTCTCCGCGACCTTCCCGAGCCCGTCGATGAGACAGATGGGACGATACGACGCCTCCGCTGTCGGGTCTTTCTTCGGCTTCTCCGCCAGAACTAACCGGGCCCTCTTCCATATTTTCGGGAATTGCCCTGTCACCAGGATGTTCGTGACACAGTCTGCCATCCCTTGGGGCTTAATCTCAAGGTAGGTCTTAATGACCTCATTGGGAATTCCGTCCAACCCTGGGGCCTTTCGGCTCCCTAGTTCCCTGGCCGCCTGTCGAATCTCCTCTGCCGAGACCCGTTCCACGTCCTCGGCACCTACAACAATTCTGTCCCATCTTACTTTGTCTTTTCTCGGGAAGAGTTCGTCCACGCGCTTTAGCATGTCGGTCTCCGCCAAGTGGCTCGGTTTCAGGCGCCCGAGCTTCTCTGCCACAATCCTGTAGCCGAGACCCCAGACGTTCGTCTCCAAGTCATCGCACAGCTTTTTCCATGCGTTCCTCTTGGCATTCCGAATGGAATCCTTGAGGATCTTCTTGGCTCTTCCATATTCGTCTTCTGCTGCACTTCTCTCCTCGTTCGTTTCTCTGGCTCCCTTTATCCTCGTCATCCTTCGTCTGGCCTGCAAACATTCCTTCCTGTGCGTACCTACTGTTTCGTTCCACCAGTAGACCGCCTTTTTGCCCCCTGTTTTTGCACTCTTCTTGAGTAGGCACTGGTCGCAGGCTTCCCCAATTTCCTCGACTATTTGGTCAGGTTCGGTTCCGCCCCACCCTAAAACACGCTCGTTAACGTATTTAATCAACTTACCAATTCCTTTCTCGGTCACGATCCATCCTTTCTTATTTCTCTCATCTTTCACTCCTAGAGTTTCGGTTCCATTCCCTACAATTCTGTAGGTTATGTACCTGTGTCCACTTCCACTCAGCACGTCCCGCTCGACCTGCCATTGACTCACCATGCGCGCTACGATAGCGCCACTCATAGTTACGTCTATGACAGATCTTCCATTCTTGTTGCCGAACGTCCACTCTCCCCCGTTGTTGTGCGGGGTGAGCTCTCTCGCTTCAACGAACTCCTCCAGGACTCTCCCGTAGGCATTCCTGACGCCAGAACCAAATATCTGGCATTTCGCATTGAAGTCCCCAGCTATGAGGACTCTCCTGCCGTCCATGCCTCCTACAAAATTATCTAACCGATTAATCATGGCCTCGAACTCACCTGTGGTCTTATTCGGCGAGAAGTATACCGAGACCAGCGTAAATCGGCCCAGTTCCACCGCCACGAACCCCCGGTCCCTGTGGATCGACTTCGCTCTCATCCCGCTTTTAAGCCAAATGAACGCTCCATCGTCATTATCCCTGATGACATTCTTCAGGGCTTGGTTAGGCTCCTGCCCCAGAACGACATCAATGTCCTGTTCTCTGATCGTCTGGTACAGCAAGTCGGTAGCAACCCGCCTTCTGTCCAGATTGATCTGTAGACATCTGAGTTCCTTAAATACCGCCATCGTGCCATTTACACTCTCCACATTCACTCCCGCTCCTAAAACACGCATACCGATTATACTATTTAATCTACTTACTAGATTTGTTCCGTGCTCCTCTCCTCGGTAGCCTTCCCAATCTCGTCCTTATTTTTGGACATCCCTGGTTGCGGCTCAGTTGTTTTTTCCGGGTCAGTACCCCTACCGCCTGCAAATGCCTTTACTGGCCCCTTGCAGTTGGGTCCGCCCGCGCTGTGGCCCTCCGCTTTACAGAGGGGGCAGTAGCGAGGATCTTTACAATCCTTCGCCCTGTGCCCCTCCTTCCCACAACGGGCGCACAGTCGGGTCCTATCTACGCCTTTACATGCCTGTGCCCGATGTCCCAGTTCCCAGCACCGGTAGCATCTTCCCGAGTCCTTCCTCTCCTTAAGCCGGCACATATTAATGCCGACTCTCAAATCGGTGACTACTCGAAGATTCTCGGCGTCCCCCTCTCTAACGAGGAACGTGGCGGTTTGGCAGCTTCCATAGCTTGCCTTAAGCCCCTTGAGCCGGAGCTTCTTGGAGTCCAGACCGGTCGCGGTGGCCACCGCACTAGTGGCTTCTTCCCCTGTAGTGACTCCATCCAGTCCCGTAAGCTGGAACACTACAATTTTACTATTCGCCCCCGACCTTACGTTACCTTCCCCCATTCCTTTTCCCAGGATGTTTTTCAGCTCCTCTCCCTGTTCGCCTCCTTTAGGGAGCGTGATTAGCACCTCACCTTTTTTCGTCTCCCTGACTGTCCCGATGTCAACCTTGGTTTGGCTGTTGGCAACCAGTTGTCGGACTTTACGGAGGGTGTCGCTGTAACTTACCCCCTCCTGTTTAGCCACGAAGACTACCTCTTCTTCTGATCTTTTAGGACCAGGTCCCTGTACTGCCTCCCTCCCGGAGGATGTCCCTCCAGGTAAGTACAGCTTTACCCTGATGTTCTCTTTCAGGGTCCAGCATGCTAGTTCGCAGACCTTCCGAAGTTGCCACGGGTTGGCATCCGGAACCAATGGGATGGATACGCTGTCTCTCCCCTCTTCCAGCATTGTTCCCGCGAGGACCTTGAGGGCTTCAAAAACCCCTACCGGCCCTGTACTCTCCAACTCCTGAAAGTAGACGTGCTTGGTTTTCGTAACTACCTTACCTCCTTTCCTAAGGTTGCACGTCTGCACGAGGCTGGCCATCCTCCCTTCTTCAGCCTCGAGCTCCCTCAGCTCTGGGAGAAGCTGCAGAAATCGCTCCTTCAGCGCGCTATCTCCCTTACCTACCAGGACCGCGAGGTCCATCCTAAAACCCTCACTGATAGGGTCTCCACGAGCTATCTCAGTAGCTTCAAAGATCCCATCGTCCCATCTCTCCTTGATGGCCTCCAAGATCTTTCCCTCCCTAGCTAAAGTTGTTAGCCTCATTTTAACCTCACCATTTTTTCTCTTCTCCTCAGTTTCCGTCTGGCATTCAACAGACACTCCCTCCCGCTTGCCAGCCCTTAGTCGAGCGACCTCGTCCCTTAGTCTTTTATTCTCCTCCTCGAGTTTCCTGTTCTCCTGCCCCTTCCCCTCTTTCTCCAGCACCATGCTCCTAATCGTGCTTTTCAGCACAGAGACAGCGTCCACTAGTTCCTGTTTGGGGTGGTAAGACTCCTTCAGGATTCTATCGACATCGCCTACCTGTTCCCTGGCTACTTCCAAGAGAGCCCTGGGACCTTCTTCCTCTCCTCCCACAATGGATTCATCCATCCTCTTCCTCTTCCCTTTTGGTGCACTGTTTGGCACCTCTTCTACGGAGAATACCGGACAATGCACTTCCACGTTTTGCCCACTTACCACATTTTCTTCTGTTTCCCCTCCTTTGTCCTTGGGCGGAGTCCTCTGCACCTTACCTCTCTTTGCGAATCCTATCTCAGCTCCTTCTACCTCCTCTTTCCTCATCAAGCTCTCCGGAACACTTCCCTTCCTTACGAGCGGCATAGTCACTCTCCCAGTTACATCCCTCCTTTCCTTCAAAATTGTTTTGGCTACAGCACCTTTTTTTCCCGAAGGAATCCCAAGTTTAGAGTCCTGGATCTCCATGGAGTTGCCGGGGGTTTCAGAGGCTCCGAGTGCCTCAGCGATGTTAACCACACCCCAGTAAGGCCTTACTCCGCACAACCTCACCTCTAACCGCTGAAAAAAAAAAAAAGAAAAATTTAAATAACGCTAACGGTGTAAATTAACGTAACGTTGAAGACACGGCACGCGAAAAGACACCGATCTAATAATGTCCATGCAAAAAGTCACCGAAGTATCTTATCAATCACGTCGTCAGCGTGCAGGGCAAAAATTAGTTTTCGCACTGCCAAAACCGCTGTTTCTTCGGCTTAGCGTTGAAAAACACTGCTTTACGTCGACGATGCGAAAACTAAAACCGATTTATATCGGAGCACACTTCCACACGTCCGCCTTCGACCGTGGTCCGCCTTCTAATAATGAAGCTTTATTAGTCGTGTTAAAGTGCTCGTCGAGGTGATTCTGTGGTTATATTTTGAAGGTAGTTGGAGCTCATTTGCCGAAGTTACGGAGGTTCAAAACTTGAAAAGTCACGAAAGATGTGTGTTTGTGCACATAAATTACTCGTTTTCTAGAAAACTCGCCAAGATAAAATGATGCCTTATAAGTCGTGTTAAAGTGCTCGTCGAGGTGAGTCTGTGGTCAAATTTTGAAGGTAGTTGGAGCTCATTTGCCGATGTTACGAAGGTTCAAAGGTTGAAAAGTCACGAAAGAAGTGTGTTTGTGCACATAAATTACTTGTTTTCTAGAAAACTCGCCAAGATACAATGAAGCCTTATAAGTCGTGTTAAAGTGCTCGTCGAGGTGAGTCTGTGGTCAAATTTTGAAGGTAGTTGGAGCTCATTTGCTGAAGTTACGGAGGTTCAAAACTTGAAGTTTGAGCACATCAATTACTCGTTTCCTAGAAAACTCGCCAAGATACAATGAAGCCTTATAAGTCGTGTTAAAGAGTTCGTCGAGGTGATTCTGTGGTAAAATTTTGAAGGTAGTTGGAGCTCATTTGCCGAAGTTACGGAGGTTCAAAACTTGAAAAGTCACGAAAGATGTGTGTTTGAGCACATAAATTACTCGTTTTCTAGAAATCTCACCAAGATACAATGAAGCCTTATTAGTCGTGATAAAGTGCTCGTCGAGGTGATTCTGTGGTCAAATTTTGAAGCTATTTGGAGCTCATTTGCCGAAGTTACGGAGTTTCAAAACTTGAAAAGTCACGAAAGAAGTGTGTTTGTGCACATAAATTACTCGTTTTCTAGAAAACTCACCAAGATACAATGAAGCCTTATTAGTCGTGTTAAATTACTCGTCGAGGTGATTCTGTGGTCAAATTTTGAACGTATGTGGAGCTCAGTTGCCGAAGTTACGGAGGTTCAAAGCTTGAAAAGTCACGAAAGAAGTGTGTTTGTGCACATAAATTACTCGTTTTCTGGAAAACTCACCAAGATACAATGAAGCCTTATTAGTCTTGTTAAAGTGCTCGTCGAGGTGATTCTGTGGTCAAATTTTGAAGCTATTTGGAGCTCATTTGCCGAAGTTACGGAGATTCAAAGCTTGAAAAGTAACGAAAGATGTGTGTTTGTGCACATAAATTACTCGTTTCTCGAAAACTTACCAAGATACATTGAAGCCTTATTTGTCACGTTAAAGAGCTCGTCGAGGTGATTCTGTGGTCAAATTTTGAAGGAAGTTGGAGCTCATTTGCCGAAGTTACGGAGGTTCAAAGCTTGAAAAGTCACGAAAGAAGTGTGTTTGTGCACGAAAATTACTCGTTTTCTAAAAAACTCACCAAGATACAATGAAGCCTTATTAGTCGTGTTAAAGTGCTCGTCGAGGTGATTCTGTGGTCAAATTTTGAACGTAGTTGGAGCTCATTTGCCGAAGTTACGGAGGTTCAAAGCTTGAAAAGTCACGAAAGATGTGTATTTGTGCACATAAATTACTCGCTTTCTAGAAAACTCACCGAGATACAATGAAGCCTTACTAGTCATGTTAAAGAGCTCGCCGAAGTGATTCTGTGATCAAATTTTGAAGGCATTTGCAGTTCATTTGTCGAAGTTACGGAGGTTCACAGCTTGAAAAGTCACGAAAGATGTGTGTTTGAGTACATAAATTACTCGTTTTCTAGAAAACTCGCCAATATACAATGAAGCCTTATAAGTCGTGTTAAAGTGCTCGTCGAGGTGAGTCTGTGGTCAAATTTTGAAGGTAGTTGGAGCTCATTTGCCGATGTTACGAAGGTTCAAAGATTGAAAAGTCACGAAAGAAGTGTGTTTGTGCACATAAATTACTCGTTTTCTAGAAAACTCACCAAGATACAATGAAGCCTTATTAGTCGTGTTAAAGTGCTCGTCGAGGTGATACTGTGGTCAAATTTTGAAGGTAGTTGGAGCTCATTTGCCGAAGTTACGGAGTTTCAAAGCTTGAAAAGTCACGAAAGATGTGTGTTTGAGCACATAAATTACTCGTTTTCTAGAAAACTCACCAAGATACATTGAAGCCTTATTTGTCATGTTAAAGAGCTCGTCGAGGTGATTCTGTGGTCAAATTTTGAAGGTAGTTGGAGCTCATTTGCCGAAGTTACGGAGATTCAAAGCTTGAAAAGTAACGAAAGATGTGTGTTTGTGCACATAAATTACTCGCTTTCTAGAAAACTCACCGAGATACAATGAAGCCTTACTAGTCATGTTAAAGAGCTCGCCGAAGTGATTCTGTGATCAAATTTTGAAGGCATTTGCAGTTCATTTGTCGAAGTTACGGAGGTTCACAGCTTGAAAAGTCACGAAAGATGTGTGTTTGAGTACATAAATTACTCGTTTTCTAGAAAACTCGCCAATATACAATGAAGCCTTATAAGTCGTGTTAAAGGGCTCGTCGAGGTGATTCTGTGGTCAAATTTTGAACGTAGTTGGAGCTCATTTGCCGAAGTTACGGAGGTTCAAAGCTTGCAAAGTCACGAAAGATGTGTGTTTGTGCACATAAATTACTCGTTTTCTAGAAAACTCACCAAGATACATTGAAGCCTTATTTGTCATGTTAAAGAGCTCGTCGAGGTGATTCTGTGGTCAAATTTTGAAGGAAGTTGGAGCTCATTTGCCGAAGTTACGCAGATTCAAAGCTTGAAAAGTAACGAAAGATGTGTGTTTGTGCACATAAATTACTCGTTTTCTAGAAAACTCACCAAGATACAATGAAGCCTTATTTGTCATGTTAAAGAGCTCGTCGAGGTGATTCTGTGGTCAAATTTTGAAGGTAGTTGGAGCTCATTTGCCGAAGTTACGGAGATTCAAAGCTTGAAAAGTAACGAAAGATGTGTGTTTGTGCACATAAATTACTCGTTTCTAGAAAACTCACCAAGATACATTGAAGCCTTATTTGTCATGTTAAAGAGCTCGTTGAGGTGATTCTGTGGTCAAATTTTGAAGGTAGTTGGAGCTCATTTGCCGAAGTTACGGAGATTCAAAGCTTGAAAAGTAACGAAAGATGTGTGTTTGTGCACATAAATTACTCGTTTTCTAGAAAACTCACCAAGATACAACGAAGCCTTGTTAGTTGTGTTAAAGAGTTCGTCGAGGTGATTCTGTGGTCATATTTTGAAGGTAGTTGGAGCTCATTTGCCGAAGTTACGGAGGTTCAAATCTTGAAAAGTCACGAAAGAAGTGTGTTTGTGCACATAAATTACTCGTTTTCTAGAAAACTCGCCAAGATACAATGAAGCCTTATAAGTCATGTTAAAGTGCTCGTCGAGGTGAGTCTGTGGTAAAATTTGAAGGTAGTTGGAACTCATTTGCCGAAGTTACGGAGGATCAAAGCTTGAAAAGTCACGAAAGATGTGTGTTTGAGCACATAAATTACTCGTTTTCTAGAAATCTCACCAAAATACAATGAAGCTTTATTAGTCGTGTTAAAGTGCTCGTCGAGGTGATTCTGTGGTTATATTTTGAAGGTAGTTGGAGCTCATTTGCCGAAGTTACGGAGGTTCAAAACTTGAAAAGTCACGAAAGATGTGTGTTTGTGCACATAAATTACTCGTTTTCTAGAAAACTCGCCAAGATAAAATGATGCCTTATAAGTCGTGTTAAAGTGCTCGTCGAGGTGAGTCTGTGGTCAAATTTTGAAGGTAGTTGGAGCTCATTTGCCGATGTTACGAAGGTTCAAAGGTTGAAAAGTCACGAAAGAAGTGTGTTTGTGCACATAAATTACTTGTTTTCTAGAAAACTCGCCAAGATACAATGAAGCCTTATAAGTCGTGTTAAAGTGCTCGTCGAGGTGAGTCTGTGGTCAAATTTTGAAGGTAGTTGGAGCTCATTTGCTGAAGTTACGGAGGTTCAAAACTTGAAAAGTCACGAAAGATGTGTGTTTGTGCACATAAATTACTCGTTTTCTAGAAAACTCGCCAAGATACAATGAAGCCTTATAAGTCGTGTTAAAGAGTTCGTCGAGGTGATTCTGTGGTCATATTTTGAAGGTAGTTGGAGCTCATTTGCCGAAGTTACGGAGATTCAAAGCTTGAAGTTTGAGCACATCAATTACTCGTTTCCTAGAAAACTCACCAAGATACAATGAAGCCTTATTAGTCGTGTTAAATTACTCGTCGAGGTGATTCTGTGGTCAAATTCTGAAGGTAGTTGGAGCTCATTTGCCGAAGTTACGGAAGTTCAAAGCTTGAAAAGTAACGAAAGAAGTGTGTTTGTGCACATAAATTACTCGTTTTCTAGATAACTCACCAAGATACAATGAAGCCTTCTTAGTCGTGTTAAAGCGCTCGTTGAGGTGATTCTGTGGTAAAATTTTGAAGCTATTTGGAGCTCATTTGCCGAAGTTACGGAGTTTCAAAGCTTGAAAAGTCACGAAAGAAGTGTGTTTGTGCACATAAATTACTCGTTTTCTAGAAAACTCACCAAGATACAATGAAGCCTTATTAGTCGTGTTAAAGAGCTCGTTGAGGTGATTCTGTGGTAAAATTTTGAAGGTATGTGGAGCTCAGTTGCCGAAGTTACGGAGGTTCAAAGCTTGATAAGTCACGAAAGATGTGTGTTTGTCCACATAAATTACTCGTTTTCTAGAAAACTCACCAAGATACAATGAAGCCTTATGAGTCATTATGAATGGCTCACCGAGATGATTCTATGATCAATTTTTTAAGCAATTTGAAGCACATTATCGAAGTTACGGAGTTTCAAAGCTTGAAAAGTCACGAAAGAAGTGTGTTTGTGCACATAAATTACTCGTTTTCTAGAAAACTCACCAAGATACAATGAAGCCTTATGAGTCATTATGAAGAGCTCATCGAGATGATTCTATGATCAATTTTTTAAGCAATTTGAAGCACATTTACCGAAGTTACGGAGTTTCAAAGCTTGAAAAGTCACGAAAGAAGTGTGTTTGTGCACATAAATTACTCGTTTTCTAGAAAACTCACCAAGATACAATGAAGCCTTATTAGTCGTGTTAAAGTGCTCGTCGAGGTGATTCTGTGGTCAAATTTTGAACGTATGTGGAGCTCAGTTGCCGAAGTTACGGAGGTTCAAAGCTTGAAAAGTCACGAAAGATGTGTGTTTGAGCACATAAATTACTCGTTTTCTGGAAAACTCACCAAGATACAATGAAGCCTTATTAGTCATGTTAAAGAGCTCGTTGAGGTGATTCTGTGGTAAAATTTTGAAGCTATTTGGAGCTCATTTGCCGAAGTTACGGAGTTTCAAAGCTTGAAAAGTCACGAAAGAAGTGTGTTTGTGCACATAAATTACTCGTTTTCTGGAAAACTCACCAAGATACAATGTAGCCTTATTAGTCTTGTCAAATTACTCGTCGAGGTGATTCTGTGGTCAAATTCTGAAGGTAGTTGGAGCTCATTTGCCGAAGTTACGGAGTTTCAAAGCTTGAAAAGTCACGAAAGAAGTGTGTTTGTGCACATAAATTACTCGTTTTCTAGAAAACTCACCAAGATACAATGAAGCCTTATTAGTCGTGTTAAAGAGCTCGTTGAGGTGATTCTGTGGTAAAATTTTGAAGCTATTTGGAGCTCATTTGCCGAAGTTACGGAGTTTCAAAGCTTGAAAAGTCACGAAAGAAGTGTGTTTGTGCACATAAATTACTCGTTTTCTGGAAAACTCACCAAGATACAATGAAGCCTTATTAGTCGTGTCAAATTACTCGTCGAGGTGATTCTGTGGTCAAATTTTGAAGGTAGTTGGAGCTCATTTGCCGAAGTTACGGAAGTTCAAAGCTTGAAAAGTCACGAAAGAAGTGTGTTTGTGCATATAAATTACTCGTTTTCTGGAAAACTCACCAAGATACAATGAAGCCTTATTAGTCGTGTTAAATTACTCGTCGAGGTGATTCTGTGGTCAAATTTTGAAGGTAGTTGGAGCTCAGTTGCCGAAGTTACGGAGGTTCAAAGCTTGAAAACTCACGAAAGATATGTGTTTGTGCACATAAATTACTCGTTTTCTAGAAAACTCGCCAAGATAAAATGATGCCTTATAAGTCGTGTTAAAGTGCTCGTCGAGGTGAGTCTGTGGTCAAATTTTGAAGGTAGTTGGAGCTCATTTGCCGATGTTACGAAGGTTCAAAGGTTGAAAAGTCACGAAAGAAGTGTGTTTGTGCACATAAATTACTTGTTTTCTAGAAAACTCGCCAAGATACAATGAAGCCTTATAAGTCGTGTTAAAGTGCTCGTCGAGGTGAGTCTGTGGTCAAATTTTGAAGGTAGTTGGAGCTCATTTGCTGAAGTTACGGAGGTTCAAAACTTGAAAAGTCACGAAAGATGTGTGTTTGTGCACATAAATTACTCGTTTTCTAGAAAACTCGCCAAGATACAATGAAGCCTTATAAGTCGTGTTAAAGAGTTCGTCGAGGTGATTCTGTGGTCATATTTTGAAGGTAGTTGGAGCTCATTTGCCGAAGTTACGGAGATTCAAAGCTTGAAGTTTGAGCACATCGATTACTCGTTTCCTAGAAAACTCACCAAGATACAATGAAGCCTTATTAGTCGTGTTAAATTACTCGTCGAGGTGATTCTGTGGTCAAATTCTGAAGGTAGTTGGAGCTCATTTGCCGAAGTTACGGAAGTTCAAAGCTTGAAAAGTAACGAAAGAAGTGTGTTTGTGCACATAAATTACTCGTTTTCTAGATAACTCACCAAGATACAATGAAGCCTTCTTAGTCGTGTTAAAGCGCTCGTTGAGGTGATTCTGTGGTAAAATTTTGAAGCTATTTGGAGCTCATTTGCCGAAGTTACGGAGTTTCAAAGCTTGAAAAGTCACGAAAGAAGTGTGTTTGTGCACATAAATTACTCGTTTTCTAGAAAACTCACCAAGATACAATGAAGCCTTATTAGTCGTGTTAAAGAGCTCGTTGAGGTGATTCTGTGGTAAAATTTTGAAGGTATGTGGAGCTCAGTTGCCGAAGTTACGGAGGTTCAAAGCTTGATAAGTCACGAAAGATGTGTGTTTGTCCACATAAATTACTCGTTTTCTAGAAAACTCACCAAGATACAATGAAGCCTTATGAGTCATTATGAATGGCTCACCGAGATGATTCTATGATCAATTTTTTAAGCAATTTGAAGCACATTATCGAAGTTACGGAGTTTCAAAGCTTGAAAAGTCACGAAAGAAGTGTGTTTGTGCACATAAATTACTCGTTTTCTAGAAAACTCACCAAGATACAATGAAGCCTTATGAGTCATTATGAAGAGCTCATCGAGATGATTCTATGATCAATTTTTTAAGCAATTTGAAGCACATTTACCGAAGTTACGGAGTTTCAAAGCTTGAAAAGTCACGAAAGAAGTGTGTTTGTGCACATAAATTACTCGTTTTCTAGAAAACTCACCAAGATACAATGAAGCCTTATTAGTCGTGTTAAAGTGCTCGTCGAGGTGATTCTGTGGTCAAATTTTGAAGGTAGTTGGAGCTCATTTGCCGAAGTTATGGAGGTTCAAAGCTTGAAAAGTCACGAAAGATGTGTGTTTGAGCACATAAATTACTCGTTTTCTAGTTAACTCACCAAGATACAATGAAGCCTTATTAGTCGTGTTAAATTACTCGGCGAGGTGATTCTGTGGTCAAATTTTGAAGGTAGTTGGAGCTCATTTGCCGAAGTTATGGAGGTTCAAAGCTTGAAAAGTCACGAAAGATGTGTGTTTGAGCACATAAATTACTCGTTTTCTAGTTAACTCACCAAGATACAATGAAGCCTTTTTAGTCGTGTTAAAGAGCTCGTTGAGGTGATTCTGTGGTCAAATTTTGAAGGTAGTTGGAGCTCATTTGCCGAAGTTACGGAGTTTCAAAGCTTGAAAAGTCACGAAAGAAGTGTGTTTGTGCACATAAATTACTCGTTTTCTAGAAATCTCACCAAGATACAATGAAGCCTTATTAGTCGTGTCAAATTACTCGTCGAGGTGATTCTGTGGTCAAATTTTGAAGGTAGTTGGAGCTCATTCGCCGAAGTTACGGAGTTTCAAAGCTTGAAAAGTCACGAAAGAAGTGTGTTTGTGCACATAAATTACTCGTTTTCTAGATAACTCACCAAGATACAATGAAGCCTTATGAGTGATGATGAAGGGCTCAACGAGATGATTTTCTGATCAATTTTTTAAGCAATTTGAAGCACATTTGCCGAAGTTACGGAGGTTCAAAACTTGAAAAGTCACGAAAGAAGTGTGTTTGTGCACATAAATTACTCGTTTTCTGGAAAACTCACCAAGATACAATGAAGCCTTATTAGTCATGTTAAAGAGCACGTCGAGCTGACTCTGAGGTAAAATTTTGAAGGTATTTGGAACTCATTTGCCGAAGTTACGGAGGTTCAAAGCTTGAAAAGTCACGAAAGAAGTGTGTTTGTGCACATAAATTACTCGTTTTCTAGAAATCTCACCAAGATACAATGAAGCCTTATTAGTCATGTTAAAGAGCACGTCGAGCTGACTCTGAGGTAAAATTTTGAAGGTATTTGGAACTCATTTGCCGAAGTTACGGAGGTTCAAAGCTTGAAAAGTCACGAAATAAGTGTGTTTGTGCACATAAATTACTCGTTTTCTAGAAATCTCACCAAGATACAATGAAGCCTTATTAGTCGTGTCAAATTACTCGTCGAGGTGATTCTGTGGTCAAATTCTGAAGGTAGTTGGAGCTCATTTGCCGAAGTTACGGAAGTTCAAAGCTTGAAAAGTAACGAAAGAAGTGTGTTTGTGCACATAAATTACTCGTTTTCTAGATAACTCACCAAGATACAATGAAGCCTTCTTAGTCGTGTTAAAGCGCTCGTTGAGGTGATTCTGTGGTCAAATTTTGAAGGTAGTTGGAGCTCAGTTGCCGAAGTTACGGAGGTTCAAAGCTTGAAAACTCACGAAAGATATGTGTTTGTGCACATAAATTACTCGTTTCTAGAAAACTCACCAAGATACAATGAAGCCTTATTAGTCGTGTTAAATTACTCGTCGAGGTGATTCTGTGGTCAAATTTTGAAGGTAGTTGGAGCTCATTTGCCGAAGTTATGGAGGTTCAAAGCTTGAAAAGTCACGAAAGATGTGTGTTTGAGCACATAAATTACTCGTTTTCTAGTTAACTCACCAAGATACAATGAAGCCTTCTTAGTCGTGTTAAAGAGCTCGTTGAGGTGATTCTGTGGTCAAATTTTGAAGGTAGTTGGAGCTCATTTGCCGAAGTTACGGAGTTTCAAAGCTTGAAAAGTCACGAAAGAAGTGTGTTTGTGCACATAAATTACTCGTTTTCTAGAAATCTCACCAAGATACAATGAAGCCTTATTAGTCGTGTCAAATTACTCGTCGAGGTGATTCTGTGGTCAAATTTTGAAGGTAGTTGGAGCTCATTTGCCGAAGTTACGGAAGTTCAAAGCTTGAAAAGTCACGAAAGAAGTGTGTTTGTGCATATAAATTACTCGTTTTCTGGAAAACTCACCAAGTTACAATGAAGCCTTATTAGTCGTGTTAAATTACTCGTCGAGGTGATTCTGTGGTCAAATTTTGAAGGTAGTTGGAGCTCAGTTGCCGAAGTTACGGAGGTTCAAAGCTTGAAAACTCACGAAAGATATGTGTTTGTGCACATAAATTACTCGTTTCTAGTAAACTCACCAAGATACAATGAAGCCTTATTAGTCGTGTTAAATTACTCGTCGAGGTGATTCTGTGGTCAAATTTTGAAGGTAGTTGGAGCTCATTTGCCGAAGTTATGGAGGTTCAAAGCTTGAAAAGTCACGAAAGATGTGTGTTTGAGCACATAAATTACTCGTTTTCTAGTTAACTCACCAAGATACAATGAAGCCTTCTTAGTCGTGTTAAAGAGCTCGTTGAGGTGATTCTGTGGTCAAATTTTGAAGGTAGTTGGAGCTCATTCGCCGAAGTTACGGAGGTTCAAAACTTGAAAAGTCACGAAAGAAGTGTGTTTGTGCACATAAATTACTCGTTTTCTGGAAAACTCACCAAGATACAATGAAGCCTTATTAGTCATGTTAAAGAGCACGTCGAGCTGACTCTGAGGTAAAATTTTGAAGGTATTTGGAACTCATTTGCCGAAGTTACGGAGGTTCAAAGCTTGAAAAGTCACGAAAGAAGTGTGTTTGTGCACATAAATTACTCGTTTTCTAGAAATCTCACCAAGATACAATGAAACCTTATTAGTCATGTTAAAGAGCACGTCGAGCTGACTCTGAGGTAAAATTTTGAAGGTATTTGGAACTCATTTGCCGAAGTTACGGAGGTTCAAAGCTTGAAAAGTCACGAAAGAAGTGTGTTTGTGCACATAAATTACTCGTTTTCTAGAAATCTCACCAAGATACAATGAAGCCTTATTAGTCGTGTCAAATTACTCGTCGAGGTGATTCTGTGGTCAAATTCTGAAGGTAGTTGGAGCTCATTTGCCGAAGTTACGGAAGTTCAAAGCTTGAAAAGTAACGAAAGAAGTGTGTTTGTGCACATAAATTACTCGTTTTCTAGATAACTCACCAAGATACAATGAAGCCTTCTTAGTCGTGTTAAAGCGCTCGTTGAGGTGATTCTGTGGTAAAATTTTGAACGTATGTGGAGCTCATTTGCCGAAGTTACGGAGTTTCAAAGCTTGAAAAGTCACGAAAGAAGTGTGTTTGTGCACATAAATTACTCGTTTTCTGGAAAACTCACCAAGATACAATGAAGCCTTATTTGTCATGTTAAAGAGCTCGTCGAGGTGATTCTGTGGTAAAATTTTGAAGGTATGTGGAGCTCAGTTGCCGAAGTTACGGAGGTTCAAAGCTTGATAAGTCACGAAAGATGTGTGTTTGTCCACATAAATTACTCGTTTTCTAGAAAATTCACCAAGATACAATGAAGCCTTATGAGTCATTATGAAGAGCTCACGGAGATGATTCTATGATCAATTTTTTAAGCAATTTGAAGCACATTTACCGAAGTTACGGAGTTTCAAAGCTTGAAAAGTCACGAAAGAAGTGTATTTGTGCTCATAAATTACTCGTTTTCTAGATAACTCACCAAGATACAATGAAGCCTTATGAGTGATGATGAAGGGCTCAACGAGATGATTTTCTGATCAATTTTTTAAGCAATTTGAAGCACATTTGCCGAAGTTACGGAGGTTCAAAACTTGAAAAGTCACGAAGGAAGTGTGTTTGTGCACATAAATTACTCGTTTTCTAGAAATCTCACCAAGATACAATGAAGCCTTGTTAGTTGTGTTAAAGAGTTCGTCGAGGTGATTCTGTGGTAAAATTTTGAAGCTATTTGGAGCTCATTTGCCGAAGTTACGGAGTTTCAAAGCTTGAAAAGTCACGAAAGATGTGTGTTTGAGCACATAAATTACTCGTTTTCTAGATAACTCACCAAGATACAATGAAGCCTTCTTAGTCGTGTTAAAGAGCTCGTTGAGGTGATTCTGTGGTCAAATTTTGAAGGTAGTTGGAGCTCATTTGCCGAAGTTACGGAAGTTCAAAGCTTGAAAAGTCACGAAAGATGTGTGTTTGAGCACATAAATTACTCGTTTTCTAGATAACTCACCAAGATACAATGAAGCCTTCTTAGTCGTGTTAAAGAGCTCGTTGAGGTGATTCTGTGGTCAAATTTTGAAGGTAGTTGGAGCTCATTTGCCGAAGTTACGGAAGTTCAAAGCTTGAAAAGTCACGAAAGAAGTGTGTTTGTGCATATAAATTACTCGTTTTCTGGAAAACTCACCAAGATACAATGAAGCCTTATTAGTCGTGTTAAAGAGCTCGTTGAGGTGATTCTGTGGTCAAATTTTGAAGGTAGTTGGAGCTCATTTGCCGAAGTTACGGAAGTTCAAAGCTTGAAAAGTCACGAAAGAAGTGTGTTTGTGCATATAAATTACTCGTTTTCTGGAAAACTCACCAAGATACAATGAAGCCTTATTAGTCGTGTTAAAGTGCTCGTTGAGGTGATTCTGTGGTAAAATTTTGAAGCTATTTGGAGCTCATTTGCCGAAGTTACGGAGTTTCAAAGATTGAAAAGTCACGAAAGATGTGTGTTTGAGCACATAAATTACTCGTTTTCTGGAAAACTCACCAAGATACAATGATGCCTTATTAGTCTTGTTAAAGTGCTCGTCGAGGTGATTCTGTGGTCAAATTTTGAACGTATGTGGAGCTCAGTTGCCGAAGTTACGGAGGTACAAAGCTTGAAAAGTCACGAAAGAAGTGTGTTTGTGCTCATAAATTACTCGTTTTCTTGAAAACTCACCAAGATACAATGAAGCCTTATTAGTCTTGTTAAAGTGCTCGTCGAGGTGATTCTGTGGTCAAATTTTGAACGTATGTGGAGCTCAGTTGCCGAAGTTACGGAGGTTCAAAGCTTGAAAAGTCACGAAAGAAGTGTGTTTGTGCACATAAATTACTCGTTTTCTGGAAAACTCACCAAGATACAATGAAGCCTTATTAGTCTTGTTAAAGT
Source organism: Euwallacea fornicatus (assembly GCF_040115645.1). Classification (NCBI taxonomy): domain Eukaryota; kingdom Metazoa; phylum Arthropoda; class Insecta; order Coleoptera; family Curculionidae; genus Euwallacea; species Euwallacea fornicatus. Next base: position 116,278 of record NW_027096057.1, on the reverse strand, counting down.
GCTCGTCGAGGTGATTCTGTGGTCAAATTTTGAACGTATGTGGAGCTCAGTTGCCGAAGTTACGGAGGTTCAAAGCTTGAAAAGTCACGAAAGAAGTGTGTTTGTGCACATAAATTACTCGTTTTCTGGAAAACTCACCAAGATACAATGAAGCCTTATTAGTCTTGTTAAAGTGCTCGTCGAGGTGATTCTGTGGTCAAATTTTGAACGTATGTGGAGCTCAGTTGCCGAAGTTACGGAGCTTCAAAGCTTGAAAAGTCACGAAAGATGTGTGTTTGAGCACATAAATTACTCGTTTTCTAGTTAACTCACCAAGATACAATGAAGCCTTCTTAGTCGTGTTAAAGAGCTCGTTGAGGTGATTCTGTGGTCAAATTTTGAAGGTAGTTGGAGCTCATTTGCCGAAGTTACGGAGTTTCAAAGCTTGAAAAGTCACGAAAGAAGTGTGTTTGTGCACATAAATTACTCGTTTTCTAGAAATCTCACCAAGATACAATGAAGCCTTATTAGTCGTGTCAAATTACTCGTCGAGGTGATTCTGTGGTCAAATTTTGAAGGTAGTTGGAGCTCATTTGCCGAAGTTACGGAAGTTCAAAGCTTGAAAAGTCACGAAAGAAGTGTGTTTGTGCATATAAATTACTCGTTTTCTGGAAAACTCACCAAGATACAATGAAGCCTTATTAGTCGTGTTAAATTACTCGTCGAGGTGATTCTGTGGTCAAATTTTGAAGGTAGTTGGAGCTCATTTGCCGAAGTTATGGAGGTTCAAAGCTTGAAAAGTCACGAAAGATGTGTGTTTGAGCACATAAATTACTCGTTTTCTAGTTAACTCACCAAGATACAATGAAGCCTTCTTAGTCGTGTTAAAGAGCTCGTTGAGGTGATTCTGTGGACAAATTTTGAACGTATGTGGAGCTCAGTTGCCGAAGTTACGGAGGTTCAAAGCTTGAAAAGTCACGAAAGATGTGTGTTTGAGCACATAAATTACTCGTTTTCTGGAAAACTCACCAAGATACAATGAAGCCTTATTAGTCGTGTTAAAGTGCTCGTCGAGGTGATTCTGTGGTCAAATTTTGAAGCTATTTGGAGCTCATTTGCCGAAGTTACGGTGTTTCAAAAATTGAAAAGTCACGAAAGATGTGTGTTTGAGCACATAAATTACTCGTTTTCTGGAAAACTCACCAAGATACAATGAAGCCTTATTAGTCGTGTTAAAGTGCTCGTCGAGGTGATTCTGTGGTCAAATTTTGAACGTATGTGGAGCTCAGTTGCCGAAGTTACGGAGTTTCAAAGCTTGAAAAGTCACGAAAGATGTGTGTTTGAGCACATAAATTACTCGTTTTCTAGATAACTCACCAAGATACAATGAAGCCTTCTTAGTCGTGTTAAAGAGCTCGTTGAGGTGATTCTGTGGTCAAATTTTGAAGGTAGTTGGAGCTCATTTGCCGAAGTTACGGAAGTTCAAAGCTTGAAAAGTCACGAAAGATGTGTGTTTGAGCACATAAATTACTCGTTTTCTAGATAACTCACCAAGATACAATGAAGCCTTCTTAGTCGTGTTAAAGAGCTCGTTGAGGTGATTCTGTGGTCAAATTTTGAAGGTAGTTGGAGCTCATTTGCCGAAGTTACGGAAGTTCAAAGCTTGAAAAGTCACGAAAGAAGTGTGTTTGTGCATATAAATTACTCGTTTTCTGGAAAACTCACCAAGATACAATGAAGCCTTATTAGTCGTGTTAAAGAGCTCGTTGAGGTGATTCTGTGGTCAAATTTTGAAGGTAGTTGGAGCTCATTTGCCGAAGTTACGGAAGTTCAAAGCTTGAAAAGTCACGAAAGAAGTGTGTTTGTGCATATAAATTACTCGTTTTCTGGAAAACTCACCAAGATACAATGAAGCCTTATTAGTCGTGTTAAAGTGCTCGTTGAGGTGATTCTGTGGTAAAATTTTGAAGCTATTTGGAGCTCATTTGCCGAAGTTACGGAGTTTCAAAGATTGAAAAGTCACGAAAGATGTGTGTTTGAGCACATAAATTACTCGTTTTCTGGAAAACTCACCAAGATACAATGATGCCTTATTAGTCTTGTTAAAGTGCTCGTCGAGGTGATTCTGTGGTCAAATTTTGAACGTATGTGGAGCTCAGTTGCCGAAGTTACGGAGGTACAAAGCTTGAAAAGTCACGAAAGAAGTGTGTTTGTGCTCATAAATTACTCATTTTCTTGAAAACTCACCAAGATACAATGAAGCCTTATTAGTCTTGTTAAAGTGCTCGTCGAGGTGATTCTGTGGTCAAATTTTGAACGTATGTGGAGCTCAGTTGCCGAAGTTACGGAGGTTCAAAGCTTGAAAAGTCACGAAAGAAGTGTGTTTGTGCACATAAATTACTCGTTTTCTGGAAAACTCACCAAGATACAATGAAGCCTTATTAGTCTTGTTAAAGTGCTCGTCGAGGTGATTCTGTGGTCAAATTTTGAACGTATGTGGAGCTCAGTTGCCGAAGTTACGGAGCTTCAAAGCTTGAAAAGTCACGAAAGATGTGTGTTTGAGCACATAAATTACTCGTTTTCTAGAAAACTCACCAAGATACAATGAAGCCTTATTAGTCGTGTTAAATTACTCGTCGAGGTGATTCTGTGGTCAAATTTTGAACGTATGTGGAGCTCAGTTGCCGAAGTTACGGAAGTACAAAGCTTGAAAAGTCACGAAAGAAGTGTGTTTGTGCACATAAATTACTCGTTTTCTAGAAAACTCACCAAGATACAATGAAGCCTTATTAGTCGTGTTAAAGTGCTCGTCGAGGTGATTCTGTGGTCAAATTTTGAAGCTATTTGGAGCTCATTTGCCGAAGTTACGGAGTTTCAAAAATTGAAAAGTCACGAAAGATGTGTGTTTGAGCACATAAATTACTCGTTTTCTGGAAAACTCACCAAGATACAATGAAGCCTTATGAGTCATGATGAAGAGCTCAACGAGGTGATTCTATGATCAATTTTTGACGGAATTTGAAGCTCATTTGCCGAAGTTACGGAAGTTCAAAGCTTGAAAAGTCACGAAAGATAGGTGTTTGTGCACATAAATTACTCGTTTTCTAGAAAACTCACCAAGATACAATGAAGCCTTATTAGTCGTGTTAAAGTGCTCGTCGAGGTGATTCTGTGGTCAAATTTTGAAGCTATTTGGAGCTCATTTGCCGAAGTTACGGAGTTTCAAAGCTTGAAAAGTCACGAAAGAAGTGTGTTTGTGCACATAAATTACTCGTTTTCTGGAAAACTCACCAAGATACAATGAAGCCTTATTAGTCATGTTAAAGAGCACGTCGAGCTGACATTGAGGTAAAATTTCGAAGGTATTTGGAACTCATTTGCCGAAGTTACGGAGGTTCAAAGCTTGAAAAGTCACGAAAGAAGTGTGTTTGTGCACATAAATTACTCGTTTTCTAGAAAACTCACCAAGATACAATGAAGCCTTATGAGTCATTATGAAGAGCTCACCGAGATGATTCTATGATCAATTTTTTAAGCAATTTGAAGCACATTTACCGAAGTTACGGAGGTTCAAAGCTTGAAAAGTCACGAAAGATGTGTGTCTGTGCACATAAATTACTCGTTTTCTAGAAAACTCACCAAGATACAATGAAGCCTTATGAGTCATGATGAAGAGCTCAACGAGGTGATTCTATGATCAATTTTTGACGGAATTTGAAGCACATTTGCCGAAGTTACGGAGGTTCAAAGCTTGAAAAGTCACGAAAGATGTGTGTCTGTGCACATAAATTACTCGTTTTCTAGAAAACTCACCAAGATACAATGAAGCCTTATTAGTCGTGTTAAAGAGCTCGTCGAGGTGATTCTGTGGTCAAATTTTTAAGGTAGTTGGAGCTCATTTGCCGAAGTTACGGAAGTTCAAAGCTTGAAAAGTCACGAAAGATGTGTGTTTGAGCACATAAATTACTCGTTTTCTGGAAAACTCACCAAGATACAATGAAGCCTTATTAGTCATGTTAAAGAGCTCGTCGAGGTGATTCTGTGGTAAAATTTTCAAGCTATTTGGAGCTCATTTGCCGAAGTTACGGAGGTCCAAATCTTGAAAAGTCACGAAAGATGTGTGTTTGAGCACATAAATTACTCGTTTCCTAGAAAACTCACCAAGATACAATGAAGCCTTATTAGTCGTGTTAAAGTGCTCGTCGAGGTGATTCTGTGGTCAAATTTTGAAGCTATTTGGAGCTCATTTGCAGAAGTTACGGAGTTTCAAAGCTTGAAAAGTCACGAAAGAAGTGTGTTTGTGCACATAAATTACTCGTTTTCTATAAATCTCACCAAGATACAATGAAGCCTTCTTAGTCGTGTTAAAGAGCTCGTTGAGGTGATTCTGTGGTAAAATTTTGAAGCTATTTGGAGCTCATTTGCCGAAGTTACGGAGTTTCAAAACTTGAAAAGTCACGAAAGAAGTGTGTTTGTGCACATAAATTACTCGTTTTCTAGAAAACTCACCAAGATACAATGAAGCCTTGTTAGTTGTGTTAAAGAGTTCGTCGAGGTGATTCTGTGGTAAAATTTTGAAGCTATTTGGAGCTCATTTGCCGAAGTTACGGAAGTTCAAAGCTTGAAAAGTCACGAAAGATGAGTGTTTGAGCACATAAATTACTCGTTTTTTAGTTAACTCACCAAGACACAATGAAGCCTTCTTAGTCGTGTTAAAGAGCTCGTTGAGGTGATTCTGTGGACAAATTTTGAACGTATGTGGAGCTCAGTTGCCGAAGTTACGGAGGTTCAAAGCTTGAAAAGTCACGAAAGATGTGTGTTTGAGCACATAAATTACTCGTTTTCTGGAAAACTCACCAAGATACAATGAAGCCTTATTAGTCGTGTTAAAGTGCTCGTCGAGGTGATTCTGTGGTCAAATTTTGAAGCTATTTGGAGCTCATTTGCCGAAGTTACGGTGTTTCAAAAATTGAAAAGTCACGAAAGATGTGTGTTTGAGCACATAAATTACTCGTTTTCTGGAAAACTCACCAAGATACAATGAAGCCTTATTAGTCGTGTTAAAGTGCTCGTCGAGGTGATTCTGTGGTCAAATTTTGAACGTATGTGGAGCTCAGTTGCCGAAGTTACGGAGTTTCAAAGCTTGAAAAGTCACGAAAGATGTGTGTTTGAGCACATAAATTACTCGTTTTCTAGATAACTCACCAAGATACAATGAAGCCTTCTTAGTCGTGTTAAAGAGCTCGTTGAGGTGATTCTGTGGTCAAATTTTGAAGGTAGTTGGAGCTCATTTGCCGAAGTTACGGAAGTTCAAAGCTTGAAAAGTCACGAAAGATGTGTGTTTGAGCACATAAATTACTCGTTTTCTAGATAACTCACCAAGATACAATGAAGCCTTCTTAGTCGTGTTAAAGAGCTCGTTGAGGTGATTCTGTGGTCAAATTTTGAAGGTAGTTGGAGCTCATTTGCCGAAGTTACGGAAGTTCAAAGCTTGAAAAGTCACGAAAGAAGTGTGTTTGTGCATATAAATTACTCGTTTTCTGGAAAACTCACCAAGATACAATGAAGCCTTATTAGTCGTGTTAAAGAGCTCGTTGAGGTGATTCTGTGGTCAAATTTTGAAGGTAGTTGGAGCTCATTTGCCGAAGTTACGGAAGTTCAAAGCTTGAAAAGTCACGAAAGAAGTGTGTTTGTGCATATAAATTACTCGTTTTCTGGAAAACTCACCAAGATACAATGAAGCCTTATTAGTCGTGTTAAAGTGCTCGTTGAGGTGATTCTGTGGTAAAATTTTGAAGCTATTTGGAGCTCATTTGCCGAAGTTACGGAGTTTCAAAGATTGAAAAGTCACGAAAGATGTGTGTTTGAGCACATAAATTACTCGTTTTCTGGAAAACTCACCAAGATACAATGATGCCTTATTAGTCTTGTTAAAGTGCTCGTCGAGGTGATTCTGTGGTCAAATTTTGAACGTATGTGGAGCTCAGTTGCCGAAGTTACGGAGGTACAAAGCTTGAAAAGTCACGAAAGAAGTGTGTTTGTGCTCATAAATTACTCGTTTTCTTGAAAACTCACCAAGATACAATGAAGCCTTATTAGTCTTGTTAAAGTGCTCGTCGAGGTGATTCTGTGGTCAAATTTTGAACGTATGTGGAGCTCAGTTGCCGAAGTTACGGAGGTTCAAAGCTTGAAAAGTCACGAAAGAAGTGTGTTTGTGCACATAAATTACTCGTTTTCTGGAAAACTCACCAAGATACAATGAAGCCTTATTAGTCTTGTTAAAGTGCTCGTCGAGGTGATTCTGTGGTCAAATTTTGAACGTATGTGGAGCTCAGTTGCCGAAGTTACGGAGCTTCAAAGCTTGAAAAGTCACGAAAGATGTGTGTTTGAGCACATAAATTACTCGTTTTCTAGAAAACTCACCAAGATACAATGAAGCCTTATTAGTCGTGTTAAATTACTCGTTGAGGTGATTCTGTGGTAAAATTTTGAAGCTATTTGGAGCTCATTTGCCGAAGTTACGGAGTTTCAAAGATTGCAAAGTCACGAAAGATGTGTGTTTGAGCACATAAATTACTCGTTTTCTGGAAAACTCACCAAGATACAATGAAGCCTTCTTAGTTGTGTTAAAGAGTTCGTCGAGGTGATTCTGAGGTAAAATTTTCAAGCTATTTGGAGCTCATTTGCCGAAGTTACGGAGGTTCAAATCTTGAAAAGTAACGAAAGAAGTGTGTTCGTGCACATAAATTACTCGTTTTCTAGATAACTCACCAAGATACAATGAAGCCTTATGAGTCATTATGAAGAGCTCACCGAGATGATTCTATGATCAATTTTTTAAGCAATTTGAAGCACATTTACCGAAGTTACGGAGGTTCAAATCTTGAAAAGTCACGAAAGATGTGTGTTTGAGCACATAAATTACTCGTTTTCTAGAAAACTCACCAAGATCCAATGAAGCCTTATTTGTCATGTTAAAGAGCTCGTCGAGGTGATTCTGTGGTTAAATTTTGAAGCTATTTGGAGCTCATTTGCCGAAGTTACGGAGGTCCAAATCTTGAAAAGTCACGAAAGATGTGTGTTTGAGCACATAAATTACTCGTTTTCTAGAAAACTCACCAAGATACAATGAAGCCTTATTAGTCGTGTTAAAGTGCTCGTCGAGGTGATTCTGTGGTCAAATTTTGAAGCTATTTGGAGCTCATTTGCCGAAGTTACGGAGTTTCAAAGCTTGAAAAGTCACGAAAGAAGTGTGTTTGTGCACATAAATTACTCGTTTTCTGGAAAACTCACCAAGATACAATGAAGCCTTATTAGTCATGTTAAAGAGCACGTCGAGCTGACTGTGAGGTAAAATTTCGAAGGTATTTGGAACTCATTTGCCGAAGTTACGGAGGTTCAAAGCTTGAAAAGTCACGAAAGAAGTGTGTTTGTGCACATAAATTACTCGTTTTCTAGAAATCTCACCAAGATCCAATGAAGCCTTATTAGTCGTGTTAAAGTGGTCGTCGAGGTGATTCTGTGGTCAAATTTTGAAGGTAGTTGGAGCTCATTTGCCGAAGTTACGGAGTTTCAAAGCTTGAAAAGTAACGAAAGAAGTGTGTTCGTGCACATAAATTACTCGTTTTCTAGATAACTCACCAAGATACAATGAAGCCTTATGAGTCATTATGAAGAGCTCACCGAGATGATTCTATGATCAATTTTTTAAGCAATTTGAAGCACATTTACCGAAGTTACGGAGGTTCAAAGCTTGAAAAGTCACGAAAGATGTGTGTTTGTCCACATAAATTACTCGTTTTCTAGAAAACTCACCAAGATACAATGAAGCCTTATGAGTCATTATGAAGAGCTCACCGAGATGATTCTATGATCAATTTTTTAAGCAATTTGAAGCACATTTACCGAAGTTACGGAGGTTCAAAGCTTGAAAAGTCACGAAAGATGTGTGTTTGTGCACATAAATTACTCGTTTTCTAGAAAACTCACCAAGATACAATGAAGCCTTATTAGTCGTGTTAAAGTGCTCGTCGAGGTGATTCTGTGGTCAAATTTTGAACGTATGTGGAGCTCAGTTGCCGAAGTTACGGAGGTTCAAAGCTTGAAAAGTCACGAAAGATGTGTGTTTGAGCACATAAATTACTCGTTTTCTGGAAAACTCACCAAGATACAATGAAGCCTTATGAGTCATGATGAAGAGCTCAACGAGGTGATTCTATGATCAATTTTTGACGGAATTTGAAGCTCATTTGCCGAAGTTACGGAAGTTCAAAGCTTGAAAAGTCACGAAAGATAGGTGTTTGTGCACATAAATTACTCGTTTTCTAGAAAACTCACCAAGATACAATGAAGCCTTATTAGTCGTGTTAAAGTGCTCGTCGAGGTGATTCTGTGGTCAAATTTTGAAGCTATTTGGAGCTCATTTGCCGAAGTTACGGAGTTTCAAAGCTTGAAAAGTCACGAAAGAAGTGTGTTTGTGCACATAAATTACTCGTTTTCTGGAAAACTCACCAAGATACAATGAAGCCTTATTAGTCATGTTAAAGAGCACGTCGAGCTGACTGTGAGGTAAAATTTCGAAGGTATTTGGAACTCATTTGCCGAAGTTACGGAGTTTCAAAGATTGCAAAGTCACGAAAGATGTGTGTTTGAGCACATAAATTACTCGTTTTCTGGAAAACTCACCAAGATACAATGAAGCCTTATTAGTCGTGTTAAAGTGGTCGTCGAGGTGATTCTCTTGTCAAATTTTGAAGCTATTTGGAGCTCATTTGCCGAAGTTACGGAGTTTCAAAGCTTGAAAAGTCACGAAAGAAGTGTGTTTGTGCACATAAATTACTCGTTTTCTAGAAAACTCACCAAGATACAATGAAGCCTTATGAGTCATTATGAAGAGCTCACCGATATGATTCTATGATCAATTTTTTAAGCAATTTGAAGCACATTTACCGAAGTTACGGAGGTTCAAAGCTTGAAAAGTCACGAAAGATGTGTGTCTGTGCACATAAATTACTCGTTTTCTAGAAAACTCACCAAGATACAATGAAGCCTTATGAGTCATGATGAAGAGCTCAACGAGGTGATTCTATGATCAATTTTTGACGGAATTTGAAGCACATTTGCCGAAGTTACGGAGGTTCAAAGCTTGAAAAGTCACGAAAGAAGTGTGTTTGTGCACATAAATTACTCGTTTTCTAGAAAACTCACCAAGATACAATGAAGCCTTATGAGTCATTATGAAGAGCTCACCGAGATGATTCTATGATCAATTTTTTAAGCAATTTGAAGCACATTTACCGAAGTTACGGAGGTTCAAAGCTTGAAAAGTCACGAAAGATGTGTGTCTGTGCACATAAATTACTCGTTTTCTAGAAAACTCACCAAGATACAATGAAGCCTTATGAGTCATGATGAAGAGCTCAACGAGGTGATTCTATGATCAATTTTTGACGGAATTTGAAGCACATTTGCCGAAGTTACGGAGGTTCAAAGCTTGAAAAGTCACGAAAGATGTGTGTCTGTGCACATAAATTACTCGTTTTCTAGAAAACTCACCAAGATACAATGAAGCCTTATTAGTCGTGTTAAAGAGCTCGTCGAGGTGATTCTGTGGTCAAATTTTGAAGGTAGTTGGAGCTCATTTGCCGAAGTTACGGAAGTTCAAAGCTTGAAAAGTCACGAAAGATGTGTGTTTGAGCACATAAATTACTCGTTTTCTGGAAAACTCACCAAGATACAATGAAGCCTTATTAGTCATGTTAAAGAGCTCGTTGAGGTGATTCTGTGGTAAAATTTTGAAGCTATTTGGAGCTCATTTGCCGAAGTTACGGAGTTTCAAAGATTGCAAAGTCACGAAAGATGTGTGTTTGAGCACATAAATTACTCGTTTTCTGGAAAACTCACCAAGATACAATGAAGCCTTCTTAGTTGTGTTAAAGAGTTCGTCGAGGTGATTCTGTGGTAAAATTTTCAAGCTATTTGGAGCTCATTTGCCGAAGTTACGGAGGTTCAAATCTTGAAAAGTAACGAAAGAAGTGTGTTCGTGCACATAAATTACTCGTTTTCTAGATAACTCACCAAGATACAATGAAGCCTTATGAGTCATTATGAAGAGCTCACCGAGATGATTCTATGATCAATTTTTTAAGCAATTTGAAGCACATTTACCGAAGTTACGGAGGTTCAAAGCTTGAAAAGTCACGAAAGATGTGTGTTTGAGCACATAAATTACTCGTTTTCTAGAAAACTCACCAAGATCCAATGAAGCCTTATTTGTCATGTTAAAGAGCTCGTCGAGGTGATTCTGTGGTTAAATTTTGAAGCTATTTGGAGCTCATTTGCCGAAGTTACGGAGGTCCAAATCTTGAAAAGTCACGAAAGATGTGTGTTTGAGCACATAAATTACTCGTTTTCTAGAAAACTCACCAAGATACAATGAAGCCTTATTAGTCGTGTTAAAGTGCTCGTCGAGGTGATTCTGTGGTCAAATTTTGAAGCTATTTGGAGCTCATTTGCCGAAGTTACGGAGTTTCAAAGCTTGAAAAGTCACGAAAGAAGTGTGTTTGTGCACATAAATTACTCGTTTTCTGGAAAACTCACCAAGATACAATGAAGCCTTATTAGTCATGTTAAAGAGCACGTCGAGCTGACTGTGAGGTAAAATTTCGAAGGTATTTGGAACTTATTTGCCGAAGTTACGGAGGTTCAAAGCTTGAAAAGTCACGAAAGAAGTGTGTTTGTGCACATAAATTACTCGTTTTCTAGAAATCTCACCAAGATACAATGAAGCCTTATTAGTCGTGTCAAATTACTCGTCGAGGTGATTCTGTGGTCAAATTTTGAAGGTAGTTGGAGCTCATTTGCCGAAGTTACGGAGTTTCAAAGCTTGAAAAGTAACGAAAGAAGTGTGTTCGTGCACATAAATTACTCGTTTTCTAGATAACTCACCAAGATACAATGAAGCCTTATGAGTCATTATGAAGAGCTCACCGAGATGATTCTATGATCAATTTTTTAAGCAATTTGAAGCACATTTACCGAAGTTACGGAGGTTCAAAGCTTGAAAAGTCACGAAAGATGTGTGTTTGTCCACATAAATTACTCGTTTTCTAGAAAACTCACCAAGATACAATGAAGCCTTATGAGTCATTATGAAGAGCTCACCGAGATGATTCTATGATCAATTTTTTAAGCAATTTGAAGCACATTTACCGAAGTTACGGAGGTTCAAAGCTTGAAAAGTCACGAAAGATGTGTGTTTGTGCACATAAATTACTCGTTTTCTAGAAAACTCACCAAGATACAATGAAGCCTTATGAGTCATTATGAAGAGCTCACCGAGATGATTCTATGATCAATTTTTTAAGCAATTTGAAGCACATTTACCGAAGTTACGGAGGTTCAAAGCTTGAAAAGTCACGAAAGATGTGTGTTTGTGCACATAAATTACTCGTTTTCTAGAAAACTCACCAAGATACAATGAAGCCTTATTAGTCGTGTTAAAGTGCTCGTCGAGGTGATTCTGTGGTCAAATTTTGAACGTATGTGGAGCTCAGTTGCCGAAGTTACGGAGGTTCAGAGCTTGAAAAGTCACGAAAGATGTGTGTTTGAGCACATAAATTACTCGTTTTCTGGAAAACTCACCAAGATACAATGAAGCCTTATTAGTCGTGTTAAAGTGGTCGTCGAGGTGATTCTGTGGTCAAATTTTGAAGGTAGTTGGAGCTCATTTGCCGAAGTTACGGAGTTTCAAAGCTTGAAAAGTAACGAAAGAAGTGTGTTCGTGCACATAAATTACTCGTTTTCTAGATAACTCACCAAGATACAATGAAGCCTTATGAGTCATTATGAAGAGCTCACCGAGATGATTCTATGATCAATTTTTTAAGCAATTTGAAGCACATTTACCGAAGTTACGGAGGTTCAAAGCTTGAAAAGTCACGAAAGATGTGTGTTTGTCCACATAAATTACTCGTTTTCTAGAAAACTCACCAAGATACAATGAAGCCTTATGAGTCATTATGAAGAGCTCACCGAGATGATTCTATGATCAATTTTTTAAGCAATTTGAAGCACATTTACCGAAGTTACGGAGGTTCAAAGCTTGAAAAGTCACGAAAGATGTGTGTTTGTGCACATAAATTACTCGTTTTCTAGAAAACTCACCAAGATACAATGAAGCCTTATTAGTCGTGTTAAAGTGCTCGTCGAGGTGATTCTGTGGTCAAATTTTGAACGTATGTGGAGCTCAGTTGCCGAAGTTACGGAGGTTCAAAGCTTGAAAAGTCACGAAAGATGTGTGTTTGAGCACATAAATTACTCGTTTTCTGGAAAACTCACCAAGATACAATGAAGCCTTATGAGTCATGTTAAAGAGCACGTCGAGCTGACTGTGAGGTAAAATTTCGAAGGTATTTGGAACTCATTTGCCGAAGTTACGGAGTTTCAAAGATTGCAAAGTCACGAAAGATGTGTGTTTGAGCACATAAATTACTCGTTTTCTGGAAAACTCACCAAGATACAATGAAGCCTTATTAGTCGTGTTAAAGTGGTCGTCGAGGTGATTCTGTTGTCAAATTTTGAAGCTATTTGGAGCTCATTTGCCGAAGTTACGGAGTTTCAAAGCTTGAAAAGTCACGAAAGAAGTGTGTTTGTGCACATAAATTACTCGTTTTCTAGAAAACTCACCAAGATACAATGAAGCCTTATGAGTCATTATGAAGAGCTCACCGAGATGATTCTATGATCAATTTTTTAAGCAATTTGAAGCACATTTACCGAAGTTACGGAGGTTCAAAGCTTGAAAAGTCACGAAAGATGTGTGTCTGTGCACATAAATTACTCGTTTTCTAGAAAACTCACCAAGATACAATGAAGCCTTATGAGTCATGATGAAGAGCTCAACGAGGTGATTCTATGATCAATTTTTGACGGAATTTGAAGCTCATTTGCCGAAGTTACGGAAGTTCAAAGCTTGAAAAGTCACGAAAGATAGGTGTTTGTGCACATAAATTACTCGTTTTCTAGAAAACTCACCAAGATACAATGAAGCCTTATTAGTCGTGTTAAAGTGCTCGTCGAGGTGATTCTGTGGTCAAATTTTGAAGCTATTTGGAGCTCATTTGCCGAAGTTACGGAGTTTCAAAGCTTGAAAAGTCACGAAAGAAGTGTGTTTGTGCACATAAATTACTCGTTTTCTGGAAAACTCACCAAGATACAATGAAGCCTTATTAGTCATGTTAAAGAGCACGTCGAGCTGACTGTGAGGTAAAATTTCGAAGGTATTTGGAACTCATTTGCCGAAGTTACGGAGTTTCAAAGATTGCAAAGTCACGAAAGATGTGTGTTTGAGCACATAAATTACTCGTTTTCTGGAAAACTCACCAAGATACAATGAAGCCTTATTAGTCGTGTTAAAGTGGTCGTCGAGGTGATTCTGTTGTCAAATTTTGAAGCTATTTGGAGCTCATTTGCCGAAGTTACGGAGTTTCAAAGCTTGAAAAGTCACGAAAGAAGTGTGTTTGTGCACATAAATTACTCGTTTTCTAGAAAACTCACCAAGATACAATGAAGCCTTATGAGTCATTATGAAGAGCTCACCGAGATGATTCTATGATCAATTTTTTAAGCAATTTGAAGCACATTTACCGAAGTTACGGAGGTTCAAAGCTTGAAAAGTCACGAAAGATGTGTGTCTGTGCACATAAATTACTCGTTTTCTAGAAAACTCACCAAGATACAATGAAGCCTTATGAGTCATGATGAAGAGCTCAACGAGGTGATTCTATGATCAATTTTTGACGGAATTTGAAGCACATTTGCCGAAGTTACGGAGGTTCAAAGCTTGAAAAGTCACGAAAGAAGTGTGTTTGTGCACATAAATTACTCGTTTTCTAGAAAACTCACCAAGATACAATGAAGCCTTATGAGTCATTATGAAGAGCTCACCGAGATGATTCTATGATCAATTTTTTAAGCAATTTGAAGCACATTTACCGAAGTTACGGAGGTTCAAAGCTTGAAAAGTCACGAAAGATGTGTGTCTGTGCACATAAATTACTCGTTTTCTAGAAAACTCACCAAGATACAATGAAGCCTTATGAGTCGTGATGAAGAGCTCAACGAGGTGATTCTATGATCAATTTTTGACGGAATTTGAAGCACATTTGCCGAAGTTACGGAGGTTCAAAGCTTGAAAAGTCACGAAAGATGTGTGTCTGTGCACATAAATTACTCGTTTTCTAGAAAACTCACCAAGATACAATGAAGCCTTATTAGTCGTGTTAAAGAGCTCGTCGAGGTGATTCTGTGGTCAAATTTTGAAGGTAGTTGGAGCTCATTTGCCGAAGTTACGGAAGTTCAAAGCTTGAAAAGTCACGAAAGATGTGTGTTTGAGCACATAAATTACTCGTTTTCTGGAAAACTCACCAAGATACAATGAAGCCTTATTAGTCATGTTAAAGAGCTCGTTGAGGTGATTCTGTGGTAAAATTTTGAAGCTATTTGGAGCTCATTTGCCGAAGTTACGGAGTTTCAAAGATTGCAAAGTCACGAAAGATGTGTGTTTGAGCACATAAATTACTCGTTTTCTGGAAAACTCACCAAGATACAATGAAGCCTTATTAGTCGTGTTAAAGTGGTCGTCGAGGTGATTCTGTGGTCAAATTTTGAAGCTATTTGGAGCTCATTTGCCGAAGTTACGGAGTTTCAAAGCTTGAAAAGTCACGAAAGAAGTGTGTTTGTGCACATAAATTACTCGTTTTCTAGAAAACTCACCAAGATACAATGAAGCCTTATTAGTCGTGTTAAAGTGCTCGTCGAGGTGATTCTGTGGTCAAATTTTGAAGCTATTTGGAGCTCATTTGCCGAAGTTACGGAGTTTCAAAGATTGAAAAGTCACGAAAGATGTGTGTTTGAGCACATAAATTACTCGTTTTCTGGAAAACTCACCAAGATACAATGAAGCCTTATTAGTCGTGTTAAAGTGGTCGTCGAGGTGATTCTGTGGTCAAATTTTGAAGGTAGTTGGAGCTCATTTGCCGAAGTTACGGAGTTTCAAAGCTTGAAAAGTAACGAAAGAAGTGTGTTCGTGCACATAAATTACTCGTTTTCTAGATAACTCACCAAGATACAATGAAGCCTTATGAGTCATTATGAAGAGCTCACCGAGATGATTCTATGATCAATTTTTTAAGCAATTTGAAGCACATTTACCGAAGTTACGGAGGTTCAAAGCTTGAAAAGTCACGAAAGATGTGTGTTTGTCCACATAAATTACTCGTTTTCTAGAAAACTCACCAAGATACAATGAAGCCTTATGAGTCATTATGAAGAGCTCACCGAGATGATTCTATGATCAATTTTTTAAGCAATTTGAAGCACATTTACCGAAGTTACGGAGGTTCAAAGCTTGAAAAGTCACGAAAGATGTGTGTTTGTGCACATAAATTACTCGTTTTCTAGAAAACTCACCAAGATACAATGAAGCCTTATTAGTCGTGTTAAAGTGCTCGTCGAGGTGATTCTGTGGTCAAATTTTGAACGTATGTGGAGCTCAGTTGCCGAAGTTACGGAGGTTCAAAGCTTGAAAAGTCACGAAAGATGTGTGTTTGAGCACATAAATTACTCGTTTTCTGGAAAACTCACCAAGATACAATGAAGCCTTATGAGTCATGTTAAAGAGCACGTCGAGCTGACTGTGAGGTAAAATTTCGAAGGTATTTGGAACTCATTTGCCGAAGTTACGGAGTTTCAAAGATTGCAAAGTCACGAAAGATGTGTGTTTGAGCACATAAATTACTCGTTTTCTGGAAAACTCACCAAGATACAATGAAGCCTTATTAGTCGTGTTAAAGTGGTCGTCGAGGTGATTCTGTTGTCAAATTTTGAAGCTATTTGGAGCTCATTTGCCGAAGTTACGGAGTTTCAAAGCTTGAAAAGTCACGAAAGAAGTGTGTTTGTGCACATAAATTACTCGTTTTCTAGAAAACTCACCAAGATACAATGAAGCCTTATGAGTCATTATGAAGAGCTCACCGAGATGATTCTATGATCAATTTTTTAAGCAATTTGAAGCACATTTACCGAAGTTACGGAGGTTCAAAGCTTGAAAAGTCACGAAAGATGTGTGTCTGTGCACATAAATTACTCGTTTTCTAGAAAACTCACCAAGATACAATGAAGCCTTATGAGTCATGATGAAGAGCTCAACGAGGTGATTCTATGATCAATTTTTGACGGAATTTGAAGCTCATTTGCCGAAGTTACGGAAGTTCAAAGCTTGAAAAGTCACGAAAGATAGGTGTTTGTGCACATAAATTACTCGTTTTCTAGAAAACTCACCAAGATACAATGAAGCCTTATTAGTCGTGTTAAAGTGCTCGTCGAGGTGATTCTGTGGTCAAATTTTGAAGCTATTTGGAGCTCATTTGCCGAAGTTACGGAGTTTCAAAGCTTGAAAAGTCACGAAAGAAGTGTGTTTGTGCACATAAATTACTCGTTTTCTGGAAAACTCACCAAGATACAATGAAGCCTTATTAGTCATGTTAAAGAGCACGTCGAGCTGACTGTGAGGTAAAATTTCGAAGGTATTTGGAACTCATTTGCCGAAGTTACGGAGTTTCAAAGATTGCAAAGTCACGAAAGATGTGTGTTTGAGCACATAAATTACTCGTTTTCTGGAAAACTCACCAAGATACAATGAAGCCTTATTAGTCGTGTTAAAGTGGTCGTCGAGGTGATTCTGTTGTCAAATTTTGAAGCTATTTGGAGCTCATTTGCCGAAGTTACGGAGTTTCAAAGCTTGAAAAGTCACGAAAGAAGTGTGTTTGTGCACATAAATTACTCGTTTTCTAGAAAACTCACCAAGATACAATGAAGCCTTATGAGTCATTATGAAGAGCTCACCGAGATGATTCTATGATCAATTTTTTAAGCAATTTGAAGCACATTTACCGAAGTTACGGAGGTTCAAAGCTTGAAAAGTCACGAAAGATGTGTGTCTGTGCACATAAATTACTCGTTTTCTAGAAAACTCACCAAGATACAATGAAGCCTTATTAGTCATTATGAAGAGCTCACCGAGATGATTCTATGATCAATTTTTTAAGCAATTTGAAGCACATTTACCGAAGTTACGGAGGTTCAAAGCTTGAAAAGTCACGAAAGATGTGTGTTTGTGCACATAAATTACTCGTTTTCTAGAAAACTCACCAAGATACAATGAAGCCTTATTAGTCGTGTTAAAGTGCTCGTCGAGGTGATTCTGTGGTCAAATTTTGAACGTATGTGGAGCTCAGTTGCCGAAGTTACGGAGGTTCAAAGCTTGAAAAGTCACGAAAGATGTGTGTTTGAGCACATAAATTACTCGTTTTCTGGAAAACTCACCAAGATACAATGAAGCCTTATGAGTCATGTTAAAGAGCACGTCGAGCTGACTGTGAGGTAAAATTTCGAAGGTATTTGGAACTCATTTGCCGAAGTTACGGAGTTTCAAAGATTGCAAAGTCACGAAAGATGTGTGTTTGAGCACATAAATTACTCGTTTTCTGGAAAACTCACCAAGATACAATGAAGCCTTATTAGTCGTGTTAAAGTGGTCGTCGAGGTGATTCTGTTGTCAAATTTTGAAGCTATTTGGAGCTCATTTGCCGAAGTTACGGAGTTTCAAAGCTTGAAAAGTCACGAAAGAAGTGTGTTTGTGCACATAAATTACTCGTTTTCTAGAAAACTCACCAAGATACAATGAAGCCTTATGAGTCATTATGAAGAGCTCACCGAGATGATTCTATGATCAATTTTTTAAGCAATTTGAAGCACATTTACCGAAGTTACGGAGGTTCAAAGCTTGAAAAGTCACGAAAGATGTGTGTCTGTGCACATAAATTACTCGTTTTCTAGAAAACTCACCAAGATACAATGAAGCCTTATGAGTCATGATGAAGAGCTCAACGAGGTGATTCTATGATCAATTTTTGACGGAATTTGAAGCACATTTGCCGAAGTTACGGAGGTTCAAAGCTTGAAAAGTCACGAAAGAAGTGTGTTTGTGCACATAAATTACTCGTTTTCTAGAAAACTCACCAAGATACAATGAAGCCTTATGAGTCATTATGAAGAGCTCACCGAGATGATTCTATGATCAATTTTTTAAGCAATTTGAAGCACATTTACCGAAGTTACGGAGGTTCAAAGCTTGAAAAGTCACGAAAGATGTGTGTCTGTGCACATAAATTACTCGTTTTCTAGAAAACTCACCAAGATACAATGAAGCCTTATGAGTCATGATGAAGAGCTCAACGAGGTGATTCTATGATCAATTTTTGACGGAATTTGAAGCACATTTGCCGAAGTTACGGAGGTTCAAAGCTTGAAAAGTCACGAAAGATGTGTGTCTGTGCACATAAATTACTCGTTTTCTAGAAAACTCACCAAGATACAATGAAGCCTTATTAGTCGTGTTAAAGAGCTCGTCGAGGTGATTCTGTGGTCAAATTTTGAAGGTAGTTGGAGCTCATTTGCCGAAGTTACGGAAGTTCAAAGCTTGAAAAGTCACGAAAGATGTGTGTTTGAGCACATAAATTACTCGTTTTCTGGAAAACTCACCAAGATACAATGAAGCCTTATTAGTCATGTTAAAGAGCTCGTTGAGGTGATTCTGTGGTAAAATTTTGAAGCTATTTGGAGCTCATTTGCCGAAGTTACGGAGTTTCAAAGATTGCAAAGTCACGAAAGATGTGTGTTTGAGCACATAAATTACTCGTTTTCTGGAAAACTCACCAAGATACAATGAAGCCTTATTAGTCGTGTTAAAGTGGTCGTCGAGGTGATTCTGTGGTCAAATTTTGAAGCTATTTGGAGCTCATTTGCCGAAGTTACGGAGTTTCAAAGCTTGAAAAGTCACGAAAGAAGTGTGTTTGTGCACATAAATTACTCGTTTTCTGAAAACTCACCAAGATACAATGAAGCCTTATTAGTCGTGTTAAAGTGCTCGTCGAGGTGATTCTGTGGTCAAATTTTGAAGCTATTTGGAGCTCATTTGCCGAAGTTACGGAGTTTCAAAGATTGAAAAGTCACGAAAGATGTGTGTTTGAGCACATAAATTACTCGTTTTCTGGAAAACTCACCAAGATACAATGAAGCCTTCTTAGTTGTGTTAAAGAGTTCGTCGAGGTGATTCTGTGGTAAAATTTTCAAGCTATTTGGAGCTCATTTGCCGAAGTTACGGAGGTTCAAATCTTGAAAAGTAACGAAAGAAGTGTGTTCGTGCACATAAATTACTCGTTTTCTAGATAACTCACCAAGATACAATGAAGCCTTATGAGTCATTATGAAGAGCTCACCGAGATGATTCTATGATCAATTTTTTAAGCAATTTGAAGCACATTTACCGAAGTTACGGAGGTTCAAAGCTTGAAAAGTCACGAAAGATGTGTGTTTGAGCACATAAATTACTCGTTTTCTAGAAAACTCACCAAGATCCAATGAAGCCTTATTTGTCATGTTAAAGAGCTCGTCGAGGTGATTCTGTGGTAAAATTTTCAAGCTATTTGGAGCTCATTTGCCGAAGTTACGGAGGTCCAAATCTTGAAAAGTCACGAAAGATGTGTGTTTGAGCACATAAATTACTCGTTTTCTGGAAAACTCACCAAGATACAATGAAGCCTTATTAGTCGTGTTAAAGTGGTCGTCGAGGTGATTCTGTGGTCAAATTTTGAAGCTATTTGGAGCTCATTTGCCGAAGTTACGGAGTTTCAAAGCTTGAAAAGTCACGAAAGAAGTGTGTTTGTGCACATAAATTACTCGTTTTCTAGAAAACTCACCAAGATACAATGAAGCCTTATTAGTCGTGTTAAAGTGCTCGTCGAGGTGATTCTGTGGTCAAATTTTGAAGCTATTTGGAGCTCATTTGCAGAAGTTACGGAGTTTCAAAGCTTGAAAAGTCACGAAAGAAGTGTGTTTGTGCACATAAATTATTCGTTTTCTATAAATCTCACCAAGATACAATGAAGCCTTCTTAGTCGTGTTAAAGAGCTCGTT
Source organism: Euwallacea fornicatus (assembly GCF_040115645.1). NCBI lineage: Eukaryota > Metazoa > Arthropoda > Insecta > Coleoptera > Curculionidae > Euwallacea > Euwallacea fornicatus. The sequence continues at coordinate 96,262 of NW_027096057.1, read as the reverse complement.
GAGGTGATTCTGTGGTAAAATTTTGAAGCTATTTGGAGCTCATTTGCCGAAGTTACGGAGTTTCAAAACTTGAAAAGTCACGAAAGAAGTGTGTTTGTGCACATAAATTACTCGTTTTCTAGAAAACTCACCAAGATACAATGAAGCCTTGTTAGTTGTGTTAAAGAGTTCGTCGAGGTGATTCTGTTGTAAAATTTTGAAGCTATTTGGAGCTCATTTGCCGAAGTTACGGAAGTTCAAAGCTTGAAAAGTCACGAAAGATGAGTGTTTGAGCACATAAATTACTCGTTTTTTAGTTAACTCACCAAGACACAATGAAGCCTTCTTAGTCGTGTTAAAGAGCTCGTTGAGGTGATTCTGTGGACAAATTTTGAACGTATGTGGAGCTCAGTTGCCGAAGTTACGGAGGTTCAAAGCTTGAAAAGTCACGAAAGATGTGTGTTTGAGCACATAAATTACTCGTTTTCTGGAAAACTCACCAAGATACAATGAAGCCTTATTAGTCGTGTTAAAGTGCTCGTCGAGGTGATTCTGTGGTCAAATTTTGAAGCTATTTGGAGCTCATTTGCCGAAGTTACGGTGTTTCAAAAATTGAAAAGTCACGAAAGATGTGTGTTTGAGCACATAAATTACTCGTTTTCTGGAAAACTCACCAAGATACAATGAAGCCTTATTAGTCATGTTAAAGAGCACGTCGAGCTGACTGTGAGGTAAAATTTCGAAGGTATTTGGAACTCATTTGCCGAAGTTACGGAGTTTCAAAGATTGCAAAGTCACGAAAGATGTGTGTTTGAGCACATAAATTACTCGTTTTCTGGAAAACTCACCAAGATACAATGAAGCCTTATTAGTCGTGTTAAAGTGGTCGTCGAGGTGATTCTGTGGTCAAATTTTGAAGGTAGTTGGAGCTCATTTGCCGAAGTTACGGAGTTTCAAAGCTTGAAAAGTAACGAAAGAAGTGTGTTCGTGCACATAAATTACTCGTTTTCTAGATAACTCACCAAGATACAATGAAGCCTTATGAGTCATTATGAAGAGCTCACCGAGATGATTCTATGATCAATTTTTTAAGCAATTTGAAGCACATTTACCGAAGTTACGGAGGTTCAAAGCTTGAAAAGTCACGAAAGATGTGTGTTTGTCCACATAAATTACTCGTTTTCTAGAAAACTCACCAAGATACAATGAAGCCTTATGAGTCATTATGAAGAGCTCACCGAGATGATTCTATGATCAATTTTTTAAGCAATTTGAAGCACATTTACCGAAGTTACGGAGGTTCAAAGCTTGAAAAGTCACGAAAGATGTGTGTTTGTGCACATAAATTACTCGTTTTCTAGAAAACTCACCAAGATACAATGAAGCCTTATTAGTCGTGTTAAAGTGCTCGTCGAGGTGATTCTGTGGTCAAATTTTGAAGCTATTTGGAGCTCATTTGCCGAAGTTACGGAGTTTCAAAGCTTGAAAAGTCACGAAAGAAGTGTGTTTGTGCACATAAATTACTCGTTTTCTGGAAAACTCACCAAGATACAATGAAGCCTTATTAGTCATGTTAAAGAGCACGTCGAGCTGACTGTGAGGTAAAATTTCGAAGGTATTTGGAACTCATTTGCCGAAGTTACGGAGTTTCAAAGATTGCAAAGTCACGAAAGATGTGTGTTTGAGCACATAAATTACTCGTTTTCTGGAAAACTCACCAAGATACAATGAAGCCTTATTAGTCGTGTTAAAGTGGTCGTCGAGGTGATTCTGTGGTCAAATTTTGAAGGTAGTTGGAGCTCATTTGCCGAAGTTACGGAGTTTCAAAGCTTGAAAAGTAACGAAAGAAGTGTGTTCGTGCACATAAATTACTCGTTTTCTAGATAACTCACCAAGATACAATGAAGCCTTATGAGTCATTATGAAGAGCTCACCGAGATGATTCTATGATCAATTTTTTAAGCAATTTGAAGCACATTTACCGAAGTTACGGAGGTTCAAAGCTTGAAAAGTCACGAAAGATGTGTGTTTGTCCACATAAATTACTCGTTTTCTAGAAAACTCACCAAGATACAATGAAGCCTTATGAGTCATTATGAAGAGCTCACCGAGATGATTCTATGATCAATTTTTTAAGCAATTTGAAGCACATTTACCGAAGTTACGGAGGTTCAAAGCTTGAAAAGTCACGAAAGATGTGTGTTTGTGCACATAAATTACTCGTTTTCTAGAAAACTCACCAAGATACAATGAAGCCTTATTAGTCGTGTTAAAGTGCTCGTCGAGGTGATTCTGTGGTCAAATTTTGAACGTATGTGGAGCTCAGTTGCCGAAGTTACGGAGGTTCAAAGCTTGAAAAGTCACGAAAGATGTGTGTTTGAGCACATAAATTACTCGTTTTCTGGAAAACTCACCAAGATACAATGAAGCCTTATGAGTCATGATGAAGAGCTCAACGAGGTGATTCTATGATCAATTTTTGACGGAATTTGAAGCTCATTTGCCGAAGTTACGGAAGTTCAAAGCTTGAAAAGTCACGAAAGATAGGTGTTTGTGCACATAAATTACTCGTTTTCTAGAAAACTCACCAAGATACAATGAAGCCTTATTAGTCGTGTTAAAGTGCTCGTCGAGGTGATTCTGTGGTCAAATTTTGAAGCTATTTGGAGCTCATTTGCCGAAGTTACGGAGTTTCAAAGCTTGAAAAGTCACGAAAGAAGTGTGTTTGTGCACATAAATTACTCGTTTTCTGGAAAACTCACCAAGATACAATGAAGCCTTATTAGTCATGTTAAAGAGCACGTCGAGCTGACTGTGAGGTAAAATTTCGAAGGTATTTGGAACTCATTTGCCGAAGTTACGGAGTTTCAAAGATTGCAAAGTCACGAAAGATGTGTGTTTGAGCACATAAATTACTCGTTTTCTGGAAAACTCACCAAGATACAATGAAGCCTTATTAGTCGTGTTAAAGTGGTCGTCGAGGTGATTCTGTGGTCAAATTTTGAAGCTATTTGGAGCTCATTTGCCGAAGTTACGGAGTTTCAAAGCTTGAAAAGTCACGAAAGAAGTGTGTTTGTGCACATAAATTACTCGTTTTCTAGAAAACTCACCAAGATACAATGAAGCCTTATGAGTCATTATGAAGAGCTCACCGAGATGATTCTATGATCAATTTTTTAAGCAATTTGAAGCACATTTACCGAAGTTACGGAGGTTCAAAGCTTGAAAAGTCACGAAAGATGTGTGTCTGTGCACATAAATTACTCGTTTTCTAGAAAACTCACCAAGATACAATGAAGCCTTATGAGTCATGATGAAGAGCTCAACGAGGTGATTCTATGATCAATTTTTGACGGAATTTGAAGCACATTTGCCGAAGTTACGGAGGTTCAAAGCTTGAAAAGTCACGAAAGAAGTGTGTTTGTGCACATAAATTACTCGTTTTCTAGAAAACTCACCAAGATACAATGAAGCCTTATGAGTCATTATGAAGAGCTCACCGAGATGATTCTATGATCAATTTTTTAAGCAATTTGAAGCACATTTACCGAAGTTACGGAGGTTCAAAGCTTGAAAAGTCACGAAAGATGTGTGTCTGTGCACATAAATTACTCGTTTTCTAGAAAACTCACCAAGATACAATGAAGCCTTATGAGTCATGATGAAGAGCTCAACGAGGTGATTCTATGATCAATTTTTGACGGAATTTGAAGCACATTTGCCGAAGTTACGGAGGTTCAAAGCTTGAAAAGTCACGAAAGATGTGTGTCTGTGCACATAAATTACTCGTTTTCTAGAAAACTCACCAAGATACAATGAAGCCTTATTAGTCGTGTTAAAGAGCTCGTCGAGGTGATTCTGTGGTCAAATTTTGAAGGTAGTTGGAGCTCATTTGCCGAAGTTACGGAAGTTCAAAGCTTGAAAAGTCACGAAAGATGTGTGTTTGAGCACATAAATTACTCGTTTTCTGGAAAACTCACCAAGATACAATGAAGCCTTATTAGTCATGTTAAAGAGCTCGTCGAGGTGATTCTGTGGTAAAATTTTCAAGCTATTTGGAGCTCATTTGCCGAAGTTACGGAGGTCCAAATCTTGAAAAGTCACGAAAGATGTGTGTTTGAGCACATAAATTACTCGTTTCCTAGAAAACTCACCAAGATACAATGAAGCCTTATTAGTCGTGTTAAAGTGCTCGTCGAGGTGATTCTGTGGTCAAATTTTGAAGCTATTTGGAGCTCATTTGCAGAAGTTACGGAGTTTCAAAGCTTGAAAAGTCACGAAAGAAGTGTGTTTGTGCACATAAATTACTCGTTTTCTATAAATCTCACCAAGATACAATGAAGCCTTCTTAGTCGTGTTAAAGAGCTCGTTGAGGTGATTCTGTGGTAAAATTTTGAAGCTATTTGGAGCTCATTTGCCGAAGTTACGGAGTTTCAAAACTTGAAAAGTCACGAAAGAAGTGTGTTTGTGCACATAAATTACTCGTTTTCTAGAAAACTCACCAAGATACAATGAAGCCTTGTTAGTTGTGTTAAAGAGTTCGTCGAGGTGATTCTGTGGTAAAATTTTGAAGCTATTTGGAGCTCATTTGCCGAAGTTACGGAAGTTCAAAGCTTGAAAAGTCACGAAAGATGAGTGTTTGAGCACATAAATTACTCGTTTTTTAGTTAACTCACCAAGACACAATGAAGCCTTCTTAGTCGTGTTAAAGAGCTCGTTGAGGTGATTCTGTGGACAAATTTTGAACGTATGTGGAGCTCAGTTGCCGAAGTTACGGAGGTTCAAAGCTTGAAAAGTCACGAAAGATGTGTGTTTGAGCACATAAATTACTCGTTTTCTGGAAAACTCACCAAGATACAATGAAGCCTTATTAGTCGTGTTAAAGTGCTCGTCGAGGTGATTCTGTGGTCAAATTTTGAACGTATGTGGAGCTCAGTTGCCGAAGTTACGGAGGTTCAAAGCTTGAAAAGTCACGAAAGATGTGTGTTTGAGCACATAAATCACTCGTTTTCTGGAAAACTCACCAAGATACAATGAAGCCTTATGAGTCATGATGAAGAGCTCAACGAGGTGATTCTATGATCAATTTTTGACGGAATTTGAAGCTCATTTGCCGAAGTTACGGAAGTTCAAAGCTTGAAAAGTCACGAAAGATAGGTGTTTGTGCACATAAATTACTCGTTTTCTAGAAAACTCACCAAGATACAATGAAGCCTTATTAGTCGTGTTAAAGAGCTCGTCGAGGTGATTCTGTGGTCAAATTTTGAAGCTATTTGGAGCTCATTTGCCGAAGTTACGGAGTTTCAAAGCTTGAAAAGTCACGAAAGAAGTGTGTTTGTGCACATAAATTACTCGTTTTCTAGAAAACTCACCAAGATACAATGAAGCCTTATTAGTCGTGTTAAAGAGCTCGTTGAGGTGATTCTGTGGTAAAATTTTGAAGCTATTTGGAGCTCATTTGCCGAAGTTACGGAGTTTCAAAGCTTGAAAAGTCACGAAAGAAGTGTGTTTGTGCACATAAATTACTCGTTTTCTAGAAAACTCACCAAGATACAATGAAGCCTTATTAGTCGTGTTAAAGTGCTCGTCGAGGTGATTCTGTGGTCAAATTTTGAAGCTATTTGGAGCTCATTTGCCGAAGTTACGGAGTTTCAAAAATTGAAAAGTCACGAAAGATGTGTGTTTGAGCACATAAATTACTCGTTTTCTGGAAAACTCACCAAGATACAATGAAGCCTTATTAGTCGTGTTAAAGTGCTCGTCGAGGTGATTCTGTGGTCAAATTTTGAAGCTATTTGGAGCTCATTTGCCGAAGTTACGGAGTTTCAAAAATTGAAAAGTCACGAAAGATGTGTGTTTGAGCACATAAATTACTCGTTTTCTGGAAAACTCACCAAGATACAATGAAGCCTTATGAGTCATGATGAAGAGCTCAACGAGGTGATTCTATGATCAATTTTTGACGGAATTTGAAGCTCATTTGCCGAAGTTACGGAAGTTCAAAGCTTGAAAAGTCACGAAAGATAGGTGTTTGTGCACATAAATTACTCGTTTTCTAGAAAACTAACCAAGATACAATGAAGCCTTATTAGTCGTGTTAAAGTGCTCGTCGAGGTGATTCTGTGGTCAAATTTTGAAGCTATTTGGAGCTCATTTGCCGAAGTTACGGAGTTTCAAAGATTGAAAAGTCACGAAAGATGTGTGTTTGAGCATATAAATTACTCGTTTTCTGGAAAACTCACCAAGATACAATGAAGCCTTATTAGTCGTGTTAAAGTGCTCGTCGAGGTGATTCTGTGGTCAAATTTTGAAGCTATTTGGAGCTCATTTGCCGAAGTTACGGAGTTTCAAAGCTTGAAAAGTCACGAAAGAAGTGTGTTTGTGCACATAAATTACTCGTTTTCTATAAATCTCACCAAGATACAATGAAGCCTTCTTAGTCGTGTTAAAGAGCTCGTTGAGGTGATTCTGTGGACAAATTTTGAACGTATGTGGAGCTCAGTTGCCGAAGTTACGGAGGTTCAAAGCTTGAAAATTCACGAAAGATGTGTGTTTGAGCACATAAATTACTCGTTTTCTAGATAACTCACCAAGATACAATGAAGTCTTCTTAGTCGTGTTAAAGAGCTCGTCGAGGTGATTCTGTGGTCAAATTTTGAAGGTAGTTGGAGCTCATTTGCCGAAGTTACGGAAGTTCAAAGCTTGAAAAGTCACGAAAGATGTGTGTTTGAGCACATAAATTACTCGTTTTCTGGAACACTCACCAAGATACAATGAAGCCTTATTAGTCATGTTAAAGAGCTCGTTGAGGTGATTCTGTGGTAAAATTTTGAAGCTATTTGGAGCTCATTTGCCGAAGTTACGGAGTTTCAAAGATTGAAAAGTCACGAAAGATGTGTGTTTGAGCACATAAATTACTCGTTTTCTAGAAATCTCACCAAGATACAATGAAGCCTTATAAGTCGTGTCAAATTACTCGTCGAGGTGATTCTGTGGTCAAATTCTGAAGGTAGTTGGAGCTCATTTGCCGAAGTTACGGAAGTTCAAAGCTTGAAAAGTAACGAAAGAAGTGTGTTTGTGCACATAAATTACTCGTTTTCTGGAAAACTCACCGAGATATAATGAGGCCTGATTTGTCATGTTAAAGAGCTCGTCGAGGTGATTCTGTGGTAAAATTTTCAAGCTATTTGGAGCTCATTTGCCGAAGTTACGGAGGTTCAAAGCTTGAAAAGTCACGAAAGATGTGTGTTTGAGCACATAAATTACTCGTTTTCTAGCAAACTCACCGAGATATAATGAGGCCTGATTTGTCATGTTAAAGAGCTCGTCGAGGTGATTCTGTGGTAAAATTTTCAAGCTATTTGGAGCTCATTTGCCGAAGTTACGGAGGTTCAAATCTTGAAAAGTCACGAAAGATGTGTGTTTGAGCACATAAATTACTCGTTTTCTAGAAAACTCACCAAGATACAATGAAGCCTTCTTAGTTGTGTTAAAGAGTTCGTCGAGGTGATTCTGTGGTAAAATTTTCAAGCTATTTGGAGCTCATTTGCCGAAGTTACGGAGGTTCAAATCTTGAAAAGTAACGAAAGAAGTGTGTTCGTGCACATAAATTACTCGTTTTCTAGATAACTCACCAAGATACAATGAAGCCTTATGAGTCATTATGAAGAGCTCACCGAGATGATTCTATGATCAATTTTTTAAGCAATTTGAAGCACATTTACCGAAGTTACGGAGGTTCAAAGCTTGAAAAGTCACGAAAGATGTGTGTTTGAGCACATAAATTACTCGTTTTCTAGAAAACTCACCAAGATACAATGATGCCTTGTTAGTTGTGTTAAAGAGTTCGTCGAGGTGATTCTGTGGTAAAATTTTGAAGCTATAGGAGCTCATTTGCCGAAGTTACGGAAGTTCAAAGCTTGAAAAGTCACGAAAGATGAGTGTTTGAGCACATAAATTACTCGTTTTTTAGTTAACTCACCAAGATACAATGAAGCCTTCTTAGTCGTGTTAAAGAGCTCGTTGAGGTGATTCTGTGGACAAATTTTGAACGTATGTGGAGCTCAGTTGCCGAAGTTACGGAGGTTCAAAGCTTGAAAATTCACGAAAGATGTGTGTTTGAGCACATAAATTACTCGTTTTCTAGATAACTCACCAAGATACAATGAAGTCTTCTTAGTCGTGTTAAAGAGCTCGTCGAGGTGATTCTGTGGACAAATTTTGAACGTATGTGGAGCTCATTTGCCGAAGTTACGGAGTTTCAAAAATTGAAAAGTCACGAAAGATGTGTGTTTGAGCACATAAATTACTCGTTTTCTGGAAAACTCACCAAGATACAATGAAGCCTTATTAGTCGTGTTAAAGTGCTCGTCGAGGTGATTCTGTGGTCAAATTTTGAACGTATGTGGAGCTCAGTTGCCGAAGTTACGGAGTTTCAAAGCTTGAAAAGTCACGAAAGAAGTGTGTTTGTGCACATAAATTACTCGTTTTCTAGAAAACTCACCAAGATACAATGAAGCCTTATTAGTCGTGTTAAAGTGCTCGTCGAGGTGATTCTGTGGTCAAATTTTGAAGCTATTTGGAGCTCATTTGCCGAAGTTACGGAGTTTCAAAAATTGAAAAGTCACGAAAGATGTGTGTTTGAGCACATAAATTACTCGTTTTCTGGAAAACTCACCAAGATACAATGAAGCCTTATTAGTCGTGTTAAAGTGCTCGTCGAGGTGATTCTGTGGTCAAATTTTGAAGCTATTTGGAGCTCATTTGCCGAAGTTACGGAGTTTCAAAAATTGAAAAGTCACGAAAGATGTGTGTTTGAGCACATAAATTACTCGTTTTCTGGAAAACTCACCAAGATACAATGAAGCCTTATGAGTCATGATGAAGAGCTCAACGAGGTGATTCTATGATCAATTTTTGACGAAATTTGAAGCTCATTTGCCGAAGTTACGGAAGTTCAAAGCTTGAAAAGTCACGAAAGATAGGTGTTTGTGCACATAAATTACTCGTTTTCTAGAAAACTCACCAAGATACAATGAAGCCTTATTAGTCATGTTAAAGAGAACGTCGAGCTGACTGTGAGGTAAAATTTCGAAGGTATTTGGAACTCATTTGCCGAAGTTACGGAGGTTCAAAGCTTGAAAAGTCACGAAAGAAGTGTGTTTGTGCACATAAATTACTCGTTTTCTAGAAATCTCACCAAGATACAATGAAGCCTTATTAGTCGTGTCAAATTACTCGTCGAGGTGATTCTGTGGTCAAATTTTGAAGGTAGTTGGAGCTCATTTGCCGAAGTTACGGAGTTTCAAAGCTTGAAAAGTCACGAAAGATGTGTGTTTGTCCACATAAATTACTCGTTTTCTAGAAAACTCACCAAGATACAATGAAGCCTTATGAGTCATTATGAAGAGCTCACCGAGATGATTCTATGATCAATTTTTTAAGCAATTTGAAGCACATTTACCGAAGTTACGGAGGTTCAAAGCTTGAAAAGTCACGAAAAAAGTGTATTTGTGCACATAAATTACTCGTTTTCTGGAAAACTCACCAAGATACAATGAAGCCTTATGAGTCATGATGAAGAGCTCAACGAGGTGATTCTATGATCAATTTTTGACGGAATTTGAAGCACATTTGCCGAAGTTACGGAGGTTCAAATCTTGAAAAGTCACGAAAGATGTGTGTTTGTGCACATAAATTACTCGTTTCCTAGAAAACTCACCAAGATAGAATGAAGCCTTATTAGTCGTGTTAAAGTGCTCGTTGAGGTGATTCTGTGGTAAAATTTTGAAGCTATTTGGAGCTCATTTGCCGAAGTTACGGAGTTTCAAAGCTTGAAAAGTCACGAAAGATGTGTGTTTGAGCACATAAATTACTCGTTTTCTAGAAAACTCACCAAGATACAATGATGCCTTGTTAGTTGTGTTAAAGAGTTCGTCGAGGTGATTCTGTGGTAAAATTTTGAAGCTATTTGGAGCTCATTTACCGAAGTTACGGAAGTTCAAAGCTTGAAAAGTCACGAAAGATGAGTGCTTGAGCACATAAATTACTCGTTTTTTAGTTAACTCACCAAGATACAATGAAGCCTTCTTAGTAGTGTTAAAGAGCTCGTTGAGGTGATTCTGTGGACAAATTTTGAACGTATGTGGAGCTCAGTTGCCGAAGTTACGGAGGTTCAAAGCTTGAAAATTCACGAAAGATGTGTGTTTGAGCACATAAATTACTCGTTTTCTAGATAACTCACCAAGATACAATGAAGTCTTCTTAGTCGTGTTAAAGAGTTCGTCGAGGTGATTCTGTGGTCAAATTTTGAAGGTAGTTGGAGCTCATTTGCCGAAGTTACGGAAGTTCAAAGCTTGAAAAGTCACGAAAGATGTGTGTTTGAGCACATAAATTACTCGTTTTCTGGAAAACTCACCAAGATACAATGAAGCCTTATTAGTCGTGTTAAAGTGGTCGTCGAGGTGATTCTGTGGTCAAATTTTGAAGCTATTTGGAGCTCATTTGCCGAAGTTACGGAGTTTCAAAGCTTGAAAAGTCACGAAAGAAGTGTGTTTGTGCACATAAATTACTCGTTTTCTAGAAAACTCACCAAGATACAATGAAGCCTTATTAGTCGTGTTAAAGTGCTCGTCGAGGTGATTCTGTGGTCAAATTTTGAAGCTATTTGGAGCTCATTTGCCGAAGTTACGGAGTTTCAAAAATTGAAAAGTCACGAAAGATGTGTGTTTGAGCACATAAATTACTCGTTTTCTGGAAAACTCACCAAGATACAATGAAGCCTTATTAGTCGTGTTAAAGTGCTCGTCGAGGTGATTCTGTGGTCAAATTTTGAAGCTATTTGGAGCTCATTTGCCGAAGTTACGGAGTTTCAAAAATTGAAAAGTCACGAAAGATGTGTGTTTGAGCACATAAATTACTCGTTTTCTGGAAAACTCACCAAGATACAATGAAGCCTTATGAGTCATGATGAAGAGCTCAACGAGGTGATTCTATGATCAATTTTTGACGAAATTTGAAGCTCATTTGCCGAAGTTACGGAAGTTCAAAGCTTGAAAAGTCACGAAAGATAGGTGTTTGTGCACATAAATTACTCGTTTTCTAGAAAACTCACCAAGATACAATGAAGCCTTATTAGTCATGTTAAAGAGAACGTCGAGCTGACTGTGAGGTAAAATTTCGAAGGTATTTGGAACTCATTTGCCGAAGTTACGGAGGTTCAAAGCTTGAAAAGTCACGAAAGAAGTGTGTTTGTGCACATAAATTACTCGTTTTCTGGAAAACTCACCAAGATACAATGAAGCCTTATTAGTCATGTTAAAGAGAACGTCGAGCTGACTGTGAGGTAAAATTTCGAAGGTATTTGGAACTCATTTGCCGAAGTTACGGAGGTTCAAAGCTTGAAAAGTCACGAAAGAAGTGTGTTTGTGCACATAAATTACTCGTTTTCTAGAAATCTCACCAAGATACAATGAAGCCTTATTAGTCGTGTCAAATTACTCGTCGAGGTGATTCTGTGGTCAAATTTTGAAGGTAGTTGGAGCTCATTTGCCGAAGTTACGGAGTTTCAAAGCTTGAAAAGTCACGAAAGATGTGTGTTTGTCCACATAAATTACTCGTTTTCTAGAAAACTCACCAAGATACAATGAAGCCTTATGAGTCATTATGAAGAGCTCACCGAGATGATTCTATGATCAATTTTTTAAGCAATTTGAAGCACATTTACCGAAGTTACGGAGGTTCAAAGCTTGAAAAGTCACGAAAAAAGTGTATTTGTGCACATAAATTACTCGTTTTCTGGAAAACTCACCAAGATACAATGAAGCCTTATGAGTCATGATGAAGAGCTCAACGAGGTGATTCTATGATCAATTTTTGACGGAATTTGAAGCACATTTGCCGAAGTTACGGAGGTTCAAATCTTGAAAAGTCACGAAAGATGTGTGTTTGTGCACATAAATTACTCGTTTCCTAGAAAACTCACCAAGATAGAATGAAGCCTTATTAGTCGTGTTAAAGTGCTCGTTGAGGTGATTCTGTGGTAAAATTTTGAAGCTATTTGGAGCTCATTTGCCGAAGTTACGGAGTTTCAAAGCTTGAAAAGTCACGAAAGATGTGTGTTTGAGCACATAAATTACTCGTTTTCTAGAAAACTCACCAAGATACAATGATGCCTTGTTAGTTGTGTTAAAGAGTTCGTCGAGGTGATTCTGTGGTAAAATTTTGAAGCTATTTGGAGCTCATTTACCGAAGTTACGGAAGTTCAAAGCTTGAAAAGTCACGAAAGATGAGTGCTTGAGCACATAAATTACTCGTTTTTTAGTTAACTCACCAAGATACAATGAAGCCTTCTTAGTAGTGTTAAAGAGCTCGTTGAGGTGATTCTGTGGACAAATTTTGAACGTATGTGGAGCTCAGTTGCCGAAGTTACGGAGGTTCAAAGCTTGAAAATTCACGAAAGATGTGTGTTTGAGCACATAAATTACTCGTTTTCTAGATAACTCACCAAGATACAATGAAGTCTTCTTAGTCGTGTTAAAGAGTTCGTCGAGGTGATTCTGTGGTCAAATTTTGAAGGTAGTTGGAGCTCATTTGCCGAAGTTACGGAAGTTCAAAGCTTGAAAAGTCACGAAAGATGTGTGTTTGAGCACATAAATTACTCGTTTTCTGGAAAACTCACCAAGATACAATGAAGCCTTATTAGTCATGTTAAAGAGCTCGTTGAGGTGATTCTGTGGTAAAATTTTGAAGCTATTTGGAGCTCATTTGCCGAAGTTACGGAGTTTCAAAGATTGCAAAGTCACGAAAGATGTGTGTTTGAGCACATAAATTACTCGTTTTCTGGAAAACTCACCAAGATACAATGAAGCCTTATTAGTCGTGTTAAAGTGGTCGTCGAGGTGATTCTGTGGTCAAATTTTGAAGCTATTTGGAGCTCATTTGCCGAAGTTACGGAGTTTCAAAGCTTGAAAAGTCACGAAAGATGTGTGTTTGAGCACATAAATTACTCGTTTTCTGGAAAACTCACCAAGATACAATGAAGCCTTATTAGTCGTGTTAAAGTGCTCGTCGAGGTGATTCTGTGGTCAAATTTTGAAGCTATTTGGAGCTCATTTGCCGAAGTTACGGAGTTTCAAAGATTGAAAAGTCACGAAAGATGTGTGTTTGAGCACATAAATTACTCGTTTTCTGGAAAACTCACCAAGATACAATGAAGCCTTCTTAGTTGTGTTAAAGAGTTCGTCGAGGTGATTCTGTGGTAAAATTTTCAAGCTATTTGGAGCTCATTTGCCGAAGTTACGGAGGTTCAAATCTTGAAAAGTAACGAAAGAAGTGTGTTCGTGCACATAAATTACTCGTTTTCTAGATAACTCACCAAGATACAATGAAGCCTTATGAGTCATTATGAAGAGCTCACCGAGATGATTCTATGATCAATTTTTTAAGCAATTTGAAGCACATTTACCGAAGTTACGGAGGTTCAAAGCTTGAAAAGTCACGAAAGATGTGTGTTTGAGCACATAAATTACTCGTTTTCTAGAAAACTCACCAAGATCCAATGAAGCCTTATTTGTCATGTTAAAGAGCTCGTCGAGGTGATTCTGTGGTAAAATTTTCAAGCTATTTGGAGCTCATTTGCCGAAGTTACGGAGGTCCAAATCTTGAAAAGTCACGAAAGATGTGTGTTTGAGCACATAAATTACTCGTTTTCTAGAAAACTCACCAAGATACAATGATGCCTTGTTAGTTGTGATAAAGAGTTCGTCGAGGTGATTCTGTGGTAAAATTTTGAAGCTATTTGGAGCTCATTTGCCGAAGTTACGGAAGTTCAAAGCTTGAAAAGTCACGAAAGATGAGTGCTTGAGCACATAAATTACTCGTTTTTTAGTTAACTCACCAAGATACAATGAAGCCTTCTTAGTAGTGTTAAAGAGCTCGTTGAGGTGATTCTGTGGACAAATTTTGAACGTATGTGGAGCTCAGTTGCCGAAGTTACGGAGGTTCAAAGCTTGAAAATTCACGAAAGATGTGTGTTTGAGCACATAAATTACTCGTTTTCTAGATAACTCACCAAGATACAATGAAGCCTTATTAGTCATGTTAAAGAGCTCGTTGAGGTGATTCTGTGGTAAAATTTTGAAGCTATTTGGAGCTCATTTGCCGAAGTTACGGAGTTTCAAAGATTGCAAAGTCACGAAAGATGTGTGTTTGAGCACATAAATTACTCGTTTTCTGGAAAACTCACCAAGATACAATGAAGCCTTATTAGTCGTGTTAAAGTGGTCGTCGAGGTGATTCTGTGGTCAAATTTTGAAGCTATTTGGAGCTCATTTGCCGAAGTTACGGAGTTTCAAAGCTTGAAAAGTCACGAAAGAAGTGTGTTTGTGCACATAAATTACTCGTTTTCTAGAAAACTCACCAAGATACAATGAAGCCTTATGAGTCATGATAAAGAGCTCAACGAGGTGATTCTATGATCAATTTTTGACGGAATTTGAAGCTCATTTGCCGAAGTTACGGAAGTTCAAAGCTTGAAAAGTCACGAAAGATAGGTGTTTGTGCACATAAATTACTCGTTTTCTAGAAAACTCACCAAGATACAATGAAGCCTTATTAGTCGTGTTAAAGTGCTCGTCGAGGTGATTCTGTGGTCAAATTTTGAAGCTATTTGGAGCTCATTTGCCGAAGTTACGGAGTTTCAAAGCTTGAAAAGTCACGAAAGAAGTGTGTTTGTGCACATAAATTACTCGTTTTCTGGAAAACTCACCAAGATACAATGAAGCCTTATTAGTCATGTTAAAGAGCACGTCGAGCTGACTGTGAGGTAAAATTTCGAAGGTATTTGGAACTCATTTGCCGAAGTTACGGAGGTTCAAAGCTTGAAAAGTCACGAAAGAAGTGTGTTTGTGCACATAAATTACTCGTTTTCTAGAAATCTCACCAAGATACAATGAAGCCTTATTAGTCGTGTCAAATTACTCGTCGAGGTGATTCTGTGGTCAAATTTTGAAGGTAGTTGGAGCTCATTTGCCGAAGTTACGGAGTTTCAAAGCTTGAAAAGTCACGAAAGATGTGTGTTTGTCCACATAAATTACTCGTTTTCTAGAAAACTCACCAAGATACAATGAAGCCTTATGAGTCATTATGAAGAGCTCACCGAGATGATTCTATGATCAATTTTTTAAGCAATTTGAAGCACATTTACCGAAGTTACGGAGGTTCAAAGCTTGAAAAGTCACGAAAGATGTGTGTTTGTGCACATAAATTACTCGTTTTCTAGAAAACTCACCAAGATACAATGAAGCCTTATTAGTCGTGTTAAAGTGCTCGTTGAGGTGATTCTGTGGTAAAATTTTGAAGCTATTTGGAGCTCATTTGCCGAAGTTACGGAGTTTCAAAACTTGAAAAGTCACGAAAGAAGTGTGTTTGTGCACATAAATTACTCGTTTTCTAGAAAACTCACCAAGATACAATGAAGCCTTGTTAGTTGTGTTAAAGAGTTCGTCGAGGTGATTCTGTGGTAAAATTTTGAAGCTATTTGGAGCTCATTTGCCGAAGTTACGGAAGTTCAAAGCTTGAAAAGTCACGAAAGATGAGTGTTTGAGCACATAAATTACTCGTTTTTTAGTTAACTCACCAAGACACAATGAAGCCTTCTTAGTCGTGTTAAAGAGCTCGTTGAGGTGATTCTGTGGACAAATTTTGAACGTATGTGGAGCTCAGTTGCCGAAGTTACGGAGGTTCAAAGCTTGAAAAGTCACGAAAGATGTGTGTTTGAGCACATAAATTACTCGTTTTCTGGAAAACTCACCAAGATACAATGAAGCCTTATTAGTCGTGTTAAAGTGCTCGTCGAGGTGATTCTGTGGTCAAATTTTGAAGCTATTTGGAGCTCATTTGCCGAAGTTACGGAGTTTCAAAAATTGAAAAGTCACGAAAGATGTGTGTTTGAGCACATAAATTACTCGTTTTCTGGAAAACTCACCAAGATACAATGAAGCCTTATTAGTCGTGTTAAAGTGCTCGTCGAGGTGATTCTGTGGTCAAATTTTGAACGTATGTGGAGCTCAGTTGCCGAAGTTACGGAGGTTCAAAGCTTGAAAAGTCACGAAAGATGTGTGTTTGAGCACATAAATTACTCGTTTTCTGGAAAACTCACCAAGATACAATGAAGCCTTATGAGTCATGATGAAGAGCTCAACGAGGTGATTCTATGATCAATTTTTGACGGAATTTGAAGCTCATTTGCCGAAGTTACGGAAGTTCAAAGCTTGAAAAGTCACGAAAGATAGGTGTTTGTGCACATAAATTACTCGTTTTCTAGAAAACTCACCAAGATACAATGAAGCCTTATTAGTCGTGTTAAAGTGCTCGTCGAGGTGATTCTGTGGTCAAATTTTGAAGCTATTTGGAGCTCATTTGCCGAAGTTACGGAGTTTCAAAGCTTGAAAAGTCACGAAAGAAGTGTGTTTGTGCACATAAATTACTCGTTTTCTAGAAAACTCACCAAGATACAATGAAGCCTTATTAGTCGTGTTAAAGAGCTCGTTGAGGTGATTCTGTGGTAAAATTTTGAAGCTATTTGGAGCTCATTTGCCGAAGTTACGGAGTTTCAAAGCTTGAAAAGTCACGAAAGAAGTGTGTTTGTGCACATAAATTACTCGTTTTCTAGAAAACTCACCAAGATACAATGAAGCCTTATTAGTCGTGTTAAAGTGCTCGTCGAGGTGATTCTGTGGTCAAATTTTGAAGCTATTTGGAGCTCATTTGCCGAAGTTACGGAGTTTCAAAGCTTGAAAAGTCACGAAAGAAGTGTGTTTGTGCACATAAATTACTCGTTTTCTAGAAAACTCACCAAGATACAATGAAGCCTTATTAGTCGTGTTAAAGTGCTCGTCGAGGTGATTCTGTGGTCAAATTTTGAAGCTATTTGGAGCTCATTTGCCGAAGTTACGGAGTTTCAAAGCTTGAAAAGTCACGAAAGAAGTGTGTTTGTGCACATAAATTACTCGTTTTCTGGAAAACTCACCAAGATACAATGAAGCCTTATTAGTCATGTTAAAGAGCACGTCGAGCTGACTGTGAGGTAAAATTTCGAAGGTATTTGGAACTCATTTGCCGAAGTTACGGAGGTTCAAAGCTTGAAAAGTCACGAAAGAAGTGTGTTTGTGCACATAAATTACTCGTTTTCTAGAAATCTCACCAAGATACAATGAAGCCTTATTAGTCGTGTCAAATTACTCGTCGAGGTGATTCTGTGGTCAAATTTTGAAGGTAGTTGGAGCTCATTTGCCGAAGTTACGGAGTTTCAAAGCTTGAAAAGTCACGAAAGATGTGTGTTTGTCCACATAAATTACTCGTTTTCTAGAAAACTCACCAAGATACAATGAAGCCTTATGAGTCATTATGAAGAGCTCACCGAGATGATTCTATGATCAATTTTTTAAGCAATTTGAAGCACATTTACCGAAGTTACGGAGGTTCAAAGCTTGAAAAGTCACGAAAGATGTGTGTTTGTGCACATAAATTACTCGTTTTCTAGAAAACTCACCAAGATACAATGAAGCCTTATTAGTCGTGTTAAAGTGCTCGTCGAGGTGATTCTGTGGTCAAATTTTGAAGCTCTTTGGAGCTCATTTGCCAAAGTTACGGAGTTTCAAAGCTTGAAAAGTCACGAAAAAAGTGTATTTGTGCACATAAATTACTCGTTTTCTGGAAAACTCACCAAGATACAATGAAGCCTTATGAGTCATGATGAAGAGCTCAACGAGGTGATTCTATGATCAATTTTTGACGGAATTTGAAGAACATTTGCCGAAGTTACGGAGGTTCAAATCTTGAAAAGTCACGAAAGATGTGTGTTTGTGCACATAAATTACTCGTTTCCTAGAAAACTCACCAAGATACAATGAAGCCTTATTAGTCGTGTTAAAGTGCTCGTTGAGGTGATTCTGTGGTAAAATTTTGAAGCTATTTGGAGCTCATTTGCCGAAGTTACGGAGTTTCAAAGCTTGAAAAGTCACGAAAGATGTGTGTTTGAGCACATAAATTACTCGTTTTCTAGAAAACTCACCAAGATACAATGATGCCTTGTTAGTTGTGTTAAAGAGTTCGTCGAGGTGATTCTGTGGTAAAATTTTGAAGCTATTTGGAGCTCATTTGCCGAAGTTACGGAGTTTCAAAGCTTGAAAAGTCACGAAAGAAGTGTGTTTGTGCACATAAATTACTCGTTTTCTAGAAAACTCACCAAGATACAATTAAGCCTTATTAGTCGTGTTAAAGTGCTCGTCGAGGTGATTCTGTGGTCAAATTTTGAAGCTATTTGGAGCTCATTTGCCGAAGTTACGGAGGTTCAAATCTTGAAAAGTCACGAAAGATGTGTGTTTGTGCACATAAATTACTCGTTTCCTAGAAAACTCACCAAGATACAATGAAGCCTTATTAGTCGTGTTAAAGTGCTCGTCGAGGTGATTCTGTGGTCAAATTTTGAAGCTCTTTGGAGCTCATTTGCCAAAGTTACGGAGTTTCAAAGCTTGAAAAGTCACGAAAAAAGTGTGTTTGTGCACATAAATTACTCGTTTTCTATAAATCTCACCAAGATACAATGAAGCCTTCTTAGTCGTGTTAAAGTGCTCGTCGAGGTGAGTCTGTGGTCAAATTTTGAAGGTAGTTGGAGCTCATTTGCCGAAGTTACGGAGGATCAAAGCTTGAAAAGTCACGAAAGAAGTGTGTTTGTGCACATAAATTACTCGTTTTCTAGAAATCTCACCAAGATACAATGAAGCCTTATTAGTCGTGTCAAATTACTCGTCGAGGTGATTCTGTGGTCAAATTTTGAAGGTAGTTGGAGCTCATTTGCCGAAGTTACGGAGTTTCAAAGCTTGAAAAGTCACGAAAGATGTGTGTTTGTCCACATAAATTACTCGTTTTCTAGAAAACTCACCAAGATACAATGAAGCCTTATGAGTCATTATGAAGAGCTCACCGAGATGATTCTATGATCAATTTTTTAAGCAATTTGAAGCACATTTACCGAAGTTACGGAGGTTCAAAGCTTGAAAAGTCACGAAAGATGTGTGTTTGTGCACATAAATTACTCGTTTTCTAGAAAACTCACCAAGATACAATGAAGCCTTATTAGTCGTGTTAAAGTGCTCGTTGAGGTGATTCTGTGGTAAAATTTTGAAGCTATTTGGAGCTCATTTGCCGAAGTTACGGAGTTTCAAAACTTGAAAAGTCACGAAAGAAGTGTGTTTGTGCACATAAATTACTCGTTTTCTAGAAAACTCACCAAGATACAATGAAGCCTTGTTAGTTGTGTTAAAGAGTTCGTCGAGGTGATTCTGTGGTAAAATTTTGAAGCTATTTGGAGCTCATTTGCCGAAGTTACGGAAGTTCAAAGCTTGAAAAGTCACGAAAGATGAGTGTTTGAGCACATAAATTACTCGTTTTTTAGTTAACTCACCAAGACACAATGAAGCCTTCTTAGTCGTGTTAAAGAGCTCGTTGAGGTGATTCTGTGGACAAATTTTGAACGTATGTGGAGCTCAGTTGCCGAAGTTACGGAGGTTCAAAGCTTGAAAAGTCACGAAAGATGTGTGTTTGAGCACATAAATTACTCGTTTTCTGGAAAACTCACCAAGATACAATGAAGCCTTATTAGTCGTGTTAAAGTGCTCGTCGAGGTGATTCTGTGGTCAAATTTTGAAGCTATTTGGAGCTCATTTGCCGAAGTTACGGAGTTTCAAAAATTGAAAAGTCACGAAAGATGTGTGTTTGAGCACATAAATTACTCGTTTTCTGGAAAACTCACCAAGATACAATGAAGCCTTATTAGTCGTGTTAAAGTGCTCGTCGAGGTGATTCTGTGGTCAAATTTTGAACGTATGTGGAGCTCAGTTGCCGAAGTTACGGAGGTTCAAAGCTTGAAAAGTCACGAAAGATGTGTGTTTGAGCACATAAATTACTCGTTTTCTAGATAACTCACCAAGATACAATGAAGCCTTATTAGTCATGTTAAAGAGCTCGTTGAGGTGATTCTGTGGTAAAATTTTGAAGCTATTTGGAGCTCATTTGCCGAAGTTACGGAGTTTCAAAGATTGCAAAGTCACGAAAGATGTGTGTTTGAGCACATAAATTACTCGTTTTCTGGAAAACTCACCAAGATACAATGAAGCCTTATTAGTCGTGTTAAAGTGGTCGTCGAGGTGATTCTGTGGTCAAATTTTGAAGCTATTTGGAGCTCATTTGCCGAAGTTACGGAGTTTCAAAGCTTGAAAAGTCACGAAAGAAGTGTGTTTGTGCACATAAATTACTCGTTTTCTAGAAAACTCACCAAGATACAATGAAGCCTTATTAGTCGTGTTAAAGTGCTCGTCGAGGTGATTCTGTGGTCAAATTTTGAACGTATGTGGAGCTCAGTTGCCGAAGTTACGGAGGTTCAAAGCTTGAAAAGTCACGAAAGATGTGTGTTTGAGCACATAAATTACTCGTTTTCTGGAAAACTCACCAAGATACAATGAAGCCTTATGAGTCATGATAAAGAGCTCAACGAGGTGATTCTATGATCAATTTTTGACGGAATTTGAAGCTCATTTGCCGAAGTTACGGAAGTTCAAAGCTTGAAAAGTCACGAAAGATAGGTGTTTGTGCACATAAATTACTCGTTTTCTAGAAAACTCACCAAGATACAATGAAGCCTTATTAGTCGTGTTAAAGTGCTCGTCGAGGTGATTCTGTGGTCAAATTTTGAAGCTATTTGGAGCTCATTTGCCGAAGTTACGGAGTTTCAAAGCTTGAAAAGTCACGAAAGAAGTGTGTTTGTGCACATAAATTACTCGTTTTCTGGAAAACTCACCAAGATACAATGAAGCCTTATTAGTCATGTTAAAGAGCACGTCGAGCTGACTGTGAGGTAAAATTTCGAAGGTATTTGGAACTCATTTGCCGAAGTTACGGAGGTTCAAAGCTTGAAAAGTCACGAAAAAAGTGTGTTTGTGCACATAAATTACTCGTTTTCTATAAATCTCACCAAGATACAATGAAGCCTTCTTAGTCGTGTTAAAGTGCTCGTCGAGGTGAGTCTGTGGTCAAATTTTGAAGGTAGTTGGAGCTCATTTGCCGAAGTTACGGAGGATCAAAGCTTGAAAAGTCACGAAAGAAGTGTGTTTGTGCACATAAATTACTCGTTTTCTAGAAATCTCACCAAGATACAATGAAGCCTTATTAGTCGTGTCAAATTACTCGTCGAGGTGATTCTGTGGTCAAATTTTGAAGGTAGTTGGAGCTCATTTGCCGAAGTTACGGAGTTTCAAAGCTTGAAAAGTCACGAAAGATGTGTGTTTGTCCACATAAATTACTCGTTTTCTAGAAAACTCACCAAGATACAATGAAGCCTTATGAGTCATTATGAAGAGCTCACCGAGATGATTCTATGATCAATTTTTTAAGCAATTTGAAGCACATTTACCGAAGTTACGGAGGTTCAAAGCTTGAAAAGTCACGAAAGATGTGTGTTTGTGCACATAAATTACTCGTTTTCTAGAAAACTCACCAAGATACAATGAAGCCTTATTAGTCGTGTTAAAGTGCTCGTTGAGGTGATTCTGTGGTAAAATTTTGAAGCTATTTGGAGCTCATTTGCCGAAGTTACGGAGTTTCAAAACTTGAAAAGTCACGAAAGAAGTGTGTTTGTGCACATAAATTACTCGTTTTCTAGAAAACTCACCAAGATACAATGAAGCCTTGTTAGTTGTGTTAAAGAGTTCGTCGAGGTGATTCTGTGGTAAAATTTTGAAGCTATTTGGAGCTCATTTGCCGAAGTTACGGAAGTTCAAAGCTTGAAAAGTCACGAAAGATGAGTGTTTGAGCACATAAATTACTCGTTTTTTAGTTAACTCACCAAGACACAATGAAGCCTTCTTAGTCGTGTTAAAGAGCTCGTTGAGGTGATTCTGTGGACAAATTTTGAACGTATGTGGAGCTCAGTTGCCGAAGTTACGGAGGTTCAAAGCTTGAAAAGTCACGAAAGATGTGTGTTTGAGCACATAAATTACTCGTTTTCTGGAAAACTCACCAAGATACAATGAAGCCTTATTAGTCGTGTTAAAGTGCTCGTCGAGGTGATTCTGTGGTCAAATTTTGAAGCTATTTGGAGCTCATTTGCCGAAGTTACGGAGTTTCAAAAATTGAAAAGTCACGAAAGATGTGTGTTTGAGCACATAAATTACTCGTTTTCTGGAAAACTCACCAAGATACAATGAAGCCTTATTAGTCGTGTTAAAGTGCTCGTCGAGGTGATTCTGTGGTCAAATTTTGAACGTATGTGGAGCTCAGTTGCCGAAGTTACGGAGGTTCAAAGCTTGAAAAGTCACGAAAGATGTGTGTTTGAGCACATAAATTACTCGTTTTCTAGATAACTCACCAAGATACAATGAAGCCTTATTAGTCATGTTAAAGAGCTCGTTGAGGTGATTCTGTGGTAAAATTTTGAAGCTATTTGGAGCTCATTTGCCGAAGTTACGGAGTTTCAAAGATTGCAAAGTCACGAAAGATGTGTGTTTGAGCACATAAATTACTCGTTTTCTGGAAAACTCACCAAGATACAATGAAGCCTTATTAGTCGTGTTAAAGTGGTCGTCGAGGTGATTCTGTGGTCAAATTTTGAAGCTATTTGGAGCTCATTTGCCGAAGTTACGGAGTTTCAAAGCTTGAAAAGTCACGAAAGAAGTGTGTTTGTGCACATAAATTACTCGTTTTCTAGAAAACTCACCAAGATACAATGAAGCCTTATTAGTCGTGTTAAAGTGCTCGTCGAGGTGATTCTGTGGTCAAATTTTGAACGTATGTGGAGCTCAGTTGCCGAAGTTACGGAGGTTCAAAGCTTGAAAAGTCACGAAAGATGTGTGTTTGAGCACATAAATTACTCGTTTTCTGGAAAACTCACCAAGATACAATGAAGCCTTATGAGTCATGATAAAGAGCTCAACGAGGTGATTCTATGATCAATTTTTGACGGAATTTGAAGCTCATTTGCCGAAGTTACGGAAGTTCAAAGCTTGAAAAGTCACGAAAGATAGGTGTTTGTGCACATAAATTACTCGTTTTCTAGAAAACTCACCAAGATACAATGAAGCCTTATTAGTCGTGTTAAAGTGCTCGTCGAGGTGATTCTGTGGTCAAATTTTGAAGCTATTTGGAGCTCATTTGCCGAAGTTACGGAGTTTCAAAGCTTGAAAAGTCACGAAAGAAGTGTGTTTGTGCACATAAATTACTCGTTTTCTGGAAAACTCACCAAGATACAATGAAGCCTTATTAGTCATGTTAAAGAGCACGTCGAGCTGACTGTGAGGTAAAATTTCGAAGGTATTTGGAACTCATTTGCCGAAGTTACGGAGGTTCAAAGCTTGAAAAGTCACGAAAGAAGTGTGTTTGTGCACATAAATTACTCGTTTTCTAGAAATCTCACCAAGATACAATGAAGCCTTATTAGTCGTGTCAAATTACTCGTCGAGGTGATTCTGTGGTCAAATTTTGAAGGTAGTTGGAGCTCATTTGCCGAAGTTACGGAGTTTCAAAGCTTGAAAAGTCACGAAAGATGTGTGTTTGTCCACATAAATTACTCGTTTTCTAGAAAACTCACCAAGATACAATGAAGCCTTATGAGTCATTATGAAGAGCTCACCGAGATGATTCTATGATCAATTTTTTAAGCAATTTGAAGCACATTTACCGAAGTTACGGAGGTTCAAAGCTTGAAAAGTCACGAAAGATGTGTGTTTGTGCACATAAATTACTCGTTTTCTAGAAAACTCACCAAGATACAATGAAGCCTTATTAGTCGTGTTAAAGTGCTCGTCGAGGTGATTCTGTGGTCAAATTTTGAAGCTCTTTGGAGCTCATTTGCCAAAGTTACGGAGTTTCAAAGCTTGAAAAGTCACGAAAAAAGTGTGTTTGTGCACATAAATTACTCGTTTTCTATAAATCTCACCAAGATACAATGAAGCCTTCTTAGTCGTGTTAAAGTGCTCGTCGAGGTGAGTCTGTGGTCAAATTTTGAAGGTAGTTGGAGCTCATTTGCCGAAGTTACGGAGGATCAAAGCTTGAAAAGTCACGAAAGAAGTGTGTTTGTGCACATAAATTACTCGTTTTCTAGAAATCTCACCAAGATACAATGAAGCCTTATTAGTCGTGTCAAATTACTCGTCGAGGTGATTCTGTGGTCAAATTTTGAAGGTAGTTGGAGCTCATTTGCCGAAGTTACGGAGTTTCAAAGCTTGAAAAGTCACGAAAGATGTGTGTTTGTCCACATAAATTACTCGTTTTCTAGAAAACTCACCAAGATACAATGAAGCCTTATGAGTCATTATGAAGAGCTCACCGAGATGATTCTATGATCAATTTTTTAAGCAATTTGAAGCACATTTACCGAAGTTACGGAGGTTCAAAGCTTGAAAAGTCACGAAAGATGTGTGTTTGTGCACATAAATTACTCGTTTTCTAGAAAACTCACCAAGATACAATGAAGCCTTATTAGTCGTGTTAAAGTGCTCGTTGAGGTGATTCTGTGGTAAAATTTTGAAGCTATTTGGAGCTCATTTGCCGAAGTTACGGAGTTTCAAAACTTGAAAAGTCACGAAAGAAGTGTGTTTGTGCACATAAATTACTCGTTTTCTAGAAAACTCACCAAGATACAATGAAGCCTTGTTAGTTGTGTTAAAGAGTTCGTCGAGGTGATTCTGTGGTAAAATTTTGAAGCTATTTGGAGCTCATTTGCCGAAGTTACGGAAGTTCAAAGCTTGAAAAGTCACGAAAGATGAGTGTTTGAGCACATAAATTACTCGTTTTTTAGTTAACTCACCAAGACACAATGAAGCCTTCTTAGTCGTGTTAAAGAGCTCGTTGAGGTGATTCTGTGGACAAATTTTGAACGTATGTGGAGCTCAGTTGCCGAAGTTACGGAGGTTCAAAGCTTGAAAAGTCACGAAAGATGTGTGTTTGAGCACATAAATTACTCGTTTTCTGGAAAACTCACCAAGATACAATGAAGCCTTATTAGTCGTGTTAAAGTGCTCGTCGAGGTGATTCTGTGGTCAAATTTTGAAGCTATTTGGAGCTCATTTGCCGAAGTTACGGAGTTTCAAAAATTGAAAAGTCACGAAAGATGTGTGTTTGAGCACATAAATTACTCGTTTTCTGGAAAACTCACCAAGATACAATGAAGCCTTATTAGTCGTGTTAAAGTGCTCGTCGAGGTGATTCTGTGGTCAAATTTTGAACGTATGTGGAGCTCAGTTGCCGAAGTTACGGAGTTTCAAAGATTGAAAAGTCACGAAAGATGTGTGTTTGAGCACATAAATTACTCGTTTTCTGGAAAACTCACCAAGATACAATGAAGCCTTATTAGTCGTGTTAAAGTGCTCGTCGAGGTGATTCTGTGGTCAAATTTTGAACGTATGTGGAGCTCAGTTGCCGAAGTTACGGAGGTTCAAAGCTTGAAAAGTCACGAAAGATGTGTGTTTGAGCACATAAATTACTCGTTTTCTGGAAAACTCACCAAGATACAATGAAGCCTTATGAGTCATGATAAAGAGCTCAACGAGGTGATTCTATGATCAATTTTTGACGGAATTTGAAGCTCATTTGCCGAAGTTACGGAAGTTCAAAGCTTGAAAAGTCACGAAAGATAGGTGTTTGTGCACATAAATTACTCGTTTTCTAGAAAACTCACCAAGATACAATGAAGCCTTATTAGTCGTGTTAAAGTGCTCGTCGAGGTGATTCTGTGGTCAAATTTTGAAGCTATTTGGAGCTCATTTGCCGAAGTTACGGAGTTTCAAAGCTTGAAAAGTCACGAAAGAAGTGTGTTTGTGCACATAAATTACTCGTTTTCTAGAAAACTCACCAAGATACAATGAAGCCTTATTAGTCGTGTTAAAGAGCTCGTTGAGGTGATTCTGTGGTAAAATTTTGAAGCTATTTGGAGCTCATTTGCCGAAGTTACGGAGTTTCAAAGCTTGAAAAGTCACGAAAGAAGTGTGTTTGTGCACATAAATTACTCGTTTTCTAGAAAACTCACCAAGATACAATGAAGCCTTATTAGTCGTGTTAAAGTGCTCGTCGAGGTGATTCTGTGGTCAAATTTTGAAGCTATTTGGAGCTCATTTGCCGAAGTTACGGAGTTTCAAAACTTGAAAAGTCACGAAAGAAGTGTGTTTGTGCACATAAATTACTCGTTTTCTAGAAAACTCACCAAGATACAATGAAGCCTTGTTAGTTGTGTTAAAGAGTTCGTCGAGGTGATTCTGTGGTAAAATTTTGAAGCTATTTGGAGCTCATTTGCCGAAGTTACGGAAGTTCAAAGCTTGAAAAGTCACGAAAGATGAGTGTTTGAGCACATAAATTACTCGTTTTTTAGTTAACTCACCAAGACACAATGAAGCCTTCTTAGTCGTGTTAAAGAGCTCGTTGAGGTGATTCTGTGGACAAATTTTGAACGTATGTGGAGCTCAGTTGCCGAAGTTACGGAGGTTCAAAGCTTGAAAAGTCACGAAAGATGTGTGTTTGAGCACATAAATTACTCGTTTTCTGGAAAACTCACCAAGATACAATGAAGCCTTATTAGTCGTGTTAAAGTGCTCGTCGAGGTGATTCTGTGGTCAAATTTTGAAGCTATTTGGAGCTCATTTGCCGAAGTTACGGAGTTTCAAAAATTGAAAAGTCACGAAAGATGTGTGTTTGAGCACATAAATTACTCGTTTTCTGGAAAACTCACCAAGATACAATGAAGCCTTATTAGTCGTGTTAAAGTGCTCGTCGAGGTGATTCTGTGGTCAAATTTTGAACGTATGTGGAGCTCAGTTGCCGAAGTTACGGAGTTTCAAAGATTGAAAAGTCACGAAAGATGTGTGTTTGAGCACATAAATTACTCGTTTTCTGGAAAACTCACCAAGATACAATGAAGCCTTATTAGTCGTGTTAAAGTGCTCGTCGAGGTGATTCTGTGGTCAAATTTTGAACGTATGTGGAGCTCAGTTGCCGAAGTTACGGAGGTTCAAAGCTTGAAAAGTCACGAAAGATGTGTGTTTGAGCACATAAATTACTCGTTTTCTGGAAAACTCACCAAGATACAATGAAGCCTTATGAGTCATGATAAAGAGCTCAACGAGGTGATTCTATGATCAATTTTTGACGGAATTTGAAGCTCATTTGCCGAAGTTACGGAAGTTCAAAGCTTGAAAAGTCACGAAAGATAGGTGTTTGTGCACATAAATTACTCGTTTTCTAGAAAACTCACCAAGATACAATGAAGCCTTATTAGTCGTGTTAAAGTGCTCGTCGAGGTGATTCTGTGGTCAAATTTTGAAGCTATTTGGAGCTCATTTGCCGAAGTTACGGAGTTTCAAAGCTTGAAAAGTCACGAAAGAAGTGTGTTTGTGCACATAAATTACTCGTTTTCTAGAAAACTCACCAAGATACAATGAAGCCTTATTAGTCGTGTTAAAGAGCTCGTTGAGGTGATTCTGTGGTAAAATTTTGAAGCTATTTGGAGCTCATTTGCCGAAGTTACGGAGTTTCAAAGCTTGAAAAGTCACGAAAGAAGTGTGTTTGTGCACATAAATTACTCGTTTTCTAGAAAACTCACCAAGATACAATGAAGCCTTATTAGTCGTGTTAAAGTGCTCGTCGAGGTGATTCTGTGGTCAAATTTTGAAGCTATTTGGAGCTCATTTGCCGAAGTTACGGAGTTTCAAAGCTTGAAAAGTCACGAAAGAAGTGTGTTTGTGCACATAAATTACTCGTTTTCTAGAAAACTCACCAAGATACAATGAAGCCTTATTAGTCGTGTTAAAGTGCTCGTCGAGGTGATTCTGTGGTCAAATTTTGAAGCTATTTGGAGCTCATTTGCCGAAGTTACGGAGTTTCAAAGCTTGAAAAGTCACGAAAGAAGTGTGTTTGTGCACATAAATTACTCGTTTTCTGGAAAACTCACCAAGATACAATGAAGCCTTATTAGTCATGTTAAAGAGCACGTCGAGCTGACTGTGAGGTAAAATTTCGAAGGTATTTGGAACTCATTTGCCGAAGTTACGGAGGTTCAAAGCTTGAAAAGTCACGAAAGAAGTGTGTTTGTGCACATAAATTACTCGTTTTCTAGAAATCTCACCAAGATACAATGAAGCCTTATTAGTCGTGTCAAATTACTCGTCGAGTTGATTCTGTGGTCAAATTTTGAAGGTAGTTGGAGCTCATTTGCCGAAGTTACGGAGTTTCAAAGCTTGAAAAGTCACGAAAGATGTGTGTTTGTCCACATAAATTACTCGTTTTCTAGAAAACTCACCAAGATACAATGAAGCCTTATGAGTCATTATGAAGAGCTCACCGAGATGATTCTATGATCAATTTTTTAAGCAATTTGAAGCACATTTACCGAAGTTACGGAGGTTCAAAGCTTGAAAAGTCACGAAAGATGTGTGTTTGTGCACATAAATTACTCGTTTTCTAGAAAACTCACCAAGATACAATGAAGCCTTATTAGTCGTGTTAAAGTGCTCGTCGAGGTGATTCTGTGGTCAAATTTTGAAGCTCTTTGGAGCTCATTTGCCAAAGTTACGGAGTTTCAAAGCTTGAAAAGTCACGAAAAAAGTGTATTTGTGCACATAAATTACTCGTTTTCTGGAAAACTCACCAAGATACAATGAAGCCTTATGAGTCATGATGAAGAGCTCAACGAGGTGATTCTATGATCAATTTTTGACGGAATTTGAAGAACATTTGCCGAAGTTACGGAGGTTCAAATCTTGAAAAGTCACGAAAGATGTGTGTTTGTGCACATAAATTACTCGTTTCCTAGAAAACTCACCAAGATACAATGAAGCCTTATTAGTCGTGTTAAAGTGCTCGTTGAGGTGATTCTGTGGTAAAATTTTGAAGCTATTTGGAGCTCATTTGCCGAAGTTACGGAGTTTCAAAGCTTGAAAAGTCACGAAAGATGTGTGTTTGAGCACATAAATTACTCGTTTTCTAGAAAACTCACCAAGATACAATGATGCCTTGTTAGTTGTGTTAAAGAGTTCGTCGAGGTGATTCTGTGGTAAAATTTTGAAGCTATTTGGAGCTCATTTGCCGAAGTTACGGAGTTTCAAAGCTTGAAAAGTCACGAAAGAAGTGTGTTTGTGCACATAAATTACTCGTTTTCTAGAAAACTCACCAAGATACAATTAAGCCTTATTAGTCGTGTTAAAGTGCTCGTCGAGGTGATTCTGTGGTCAAATTTTGAAGCTATTTGGAGCTCATTTGCCGAAGTTACGGAGGTTCAAAGCTTGAAAAGTCACGAAAGAAGTGTGTTTGTGCACATAAATTACTCGTTTTCTATAAATCTCACCAAGATACAATGAAGCCTTCTTAGTCGTGTTAAAGTGCTCGTCGAGGTGAGTCTGTGGTCAAATTTTGAAGGTAGTTGGAGCTCATTTGCCGAAGTTACGGAGGATCAAAGCTTGAAAAGTCACGAAAGAAGTGTGTTTGTGCACATAAATTACTCGTTTTCTAGAAATCTCACCAAGATACAATGAAGCCTTATTAGTCGTGTCAAATTACTCGTCGAGGTGATTCTGTGGTCAAATTTTGAAGGTAGTTGGAGCTCATTTGCCGAAGTTACGGAGTTTCAAAGCTTGAAAAGTCACGAAAGATGTGTGTTTGTCCACATAAATTACTCGTTTTCTAGAAAACTCACCAAGATACAATGAAGCCTTATGAGTCATTATGAAGAGCTCACCGAGATGATTCTATGATCAATTTTTTAAGCAATTTGAAGCACATTTACCGAAGTTACGGAGGTTCAAAGCTTGAAAAGTCACGAAAGATGTGTGTTTGTGCACATAAATTACTCGTTTTCTAGAAAACTCACCAAGATACAATGAAGCCTTATTAGTCGTGTTAAAGTGCTCGTTGAGGTGATTCTGTGGTAAAATTTTGAAGCTATTTGGAGCTCATTTGCCGAAGTTACGGAGTTTCAAAACTTGAAAAGTCACGAAAGAAGTGTGTTTGTGCACATAAATTACTCGTTTTCTAGAAAACTCACCAAGATACAATGAAGCCTTGTTAGTTGTGTTAAAGAGTTCGTCGAGGTGATTCTGTGGTAAAATTTTGAAGCTATTTGGAGCTCATTTGCCGAAGTTACGGAAGTTCAAAGCTTGAAAAGTCACGAAAGATGAGTGTTTGAGCACATAAATTACTCGTTTTTTAGTTAACTCACCAAGACACAATGAAGCCTTCTTAGTCGTGTTAAAGAGCTCGTTGAGGTGATTCTGTGGACAAATTTTGAACGTATGTGGAGCTCAGTTGCCGAAGTTACGGAGGTTCAAAGCTTGAAAAGTCACGAAAGATGTGTGTTTGAGCACATAAATTACTCGTTTTCTGGAAAACTCACCAAGATACAATGAAGCCTTATTAGTCGTGTTAAAGTGCTCGTCGAGGTGATTCTGTGGTCAAATTTTGAAGCTATTTGGAGCTCATTTGCCGAAGTTACGGAGTTTCAAAAATTGAAAAGTCACGAAAGATGTGTGTTTGAGCACATAAATTACTCGTTTTCTGGAAAACTCACCAAGATACAATGAAGCCTTATTAGTCGTGTTAAAGTGCTCGTCGAGGTGATTCTGTGGTCAAATTTTGAACGTATGTGGAGCTCAGTTGCCGAAGTTACGGAGGTTCAAAGCTTGAAAAGTCACGAAAGATGTGTGTTTGAGCACATAAATTACTCGTTTTCTGGAAAACTCACCAAGATACAATGAAGCCTTATGAGTCATGATGAAGAGCTCAACGAGGTGATTCTATGATCAATTTTTGACGGAATTTGAAGCTCATTTGCCGAAGTTACGGAAGTTCAAAGCTTGAAAAGTCACGAAAGATGAGTGCTTGAGCACATAAATTACTCGTTTTTTAGTTAACTCACCAAGATACAATGAAGCCTTCTTAGTAGTGTTAAAGAGCTCGTTGAGGTGATTCTGTGGACAAATTTTGAACGTATGTGGAGCTCAGTTGCCGAAGTTACGGAGGTTCAAAGCTTGAAAATTCACGAAAGATGTGTGTTTGAGCACATAAATTACTCGTTTTCTAGATAACTCACCAAGATACAATGAAGTCTTCTTAGTCGTGTTAAAGAGCTCGTCGAGGTGATTCTGTGGTCAAATTTTGAAGGTAGTTGGAGCTCATTTGCCGAAGTTACGGAAGTTCAAAGCTTGAAAAGTCACGAAAGATGTGTGTTTGAGCACATAAATTACTCGTTTTCTGGAAAACTCACCAAGATACAATGAAGCCTTATTAGTCATGTTAAAGAGCTCGTTGAGGTGATTCTGTGCTAAAATTTTGAAGCTATTTGGAGCTCATTTGCCGAAGTTACGGAGGTTCAAAGCTTGAAAAGTCACGAAAGAAGTGTGTTTGTGCACATAAATTACTCGTTTTCTAGAAATCTCACCAAGATACAATGAAGCCTTATTAGTCATGTTAAAGAGCACGTCGAGCTGACTGTGAGGTAAAATTTCGAAGGTATTTGGAACTCATTTGCCGAAGTTACGGAGGTTCAAAGCTTGAAGAGTCACGAAAGAAGTGTGTTTGTGCACATAAATTACTCGTTTTCTAGAAATCTCACCAAGATACAATGAAGCCTTATTAGTCATGTTAAAGAGCACGTCGAGCTGACTGTGAGGTAAAATTTCGAAGGTATTTGGAACTCATTTGCCGAAGTTACGGAGGTTCAAAGCTTGAAAAGTCACGAAAGAAGTGTGTTTGTGCACATAAATTACTCGTTTTCTAGAAATCTCACCAAGATACAATGAAGCCTTATTAGTCGTGTCAAATTACTCGTCGAGGTGATTCTGTGGTCAAATTTTGAAGGTAGTTGGAGCTCATTTGCCGAAGTTACGGAAGTTCAAAGCTTGAAAAGTCACGAAAGATGTGTGTTTGAGCACATAAATTACTCGTTTTCTGGAAAACTCACCAAGATACAATGAAGCCTTATTAGTCATGTTAAAGAGCTCGTTGAGGTGATTCTGTGGTAAAATTTTGAAGCTATTTGGAGCTCATTTGCCGAAGTTACGGAGTTTCAAAGATTGCAAAGTCACGAAAGATGTGTGTTTGAGCACATAAATTACTCGTTTTCTGGAAAACTCACCAAGATACAATGAAGCCTTATTAGTCGTGTTAAAGTGGTCGTCGAGGTGATTCTGTGGTCAAATTTTGAAGCTATTTGGAGCTCATTTGCCGAAGTTACGGAGTTTCAAAGCTTGAAAAGTCACGAAAGATGTGTGTTTGAGCACATAAATTACTCGTTTTCTGGAAAACTCACCAAGATACAATGAAGCCTTATTAGTCGTGTTAAAGTGCTCGTCGAGGTGATTCTGTGGTCAAATTTTGAAGCTATTTGGAGCTCATTTGCCGAAGTTACGGAGTTTCAAAGATTGAAAAGTCACGAAAGATGTGTGTTTGAGCACATAAATTACTCGTTTTCTAGATAACTCACCAAGATACAATGAAGCCTTATGAGTCATTATGAAGAGCTCACCGAGATGATTCTATGATCAATTTTTTAAGCAATTTGAAGCACATTTACCGAA
Source organism: Euwallacea fornicatus (assembly GCF_040115645.1). NCBI lineage: Eukaryota > Metazoa > Arthropoda > Insecta > Coleoptera > Curculionidae > Euwallacea > Euwallacea fornicatus. The sequence goes on along the minus strand of NW_027096057.1, from coordinate 63,674 downwards.
GTTACGGAGGTTCAAAGCTTGAAAAGTCACGAAAGATGTGTGTTTGAGCACATAAATTACTCGTTTTCTAGAAAACTCACCAAGATCCAATGAAGCCTTATTTGTCATGTTAAAGAGCTCGTCGAGGTGATTCTGTGGTAAAATTTTCAAGCTATTTGGAGCTCATTTGCCGAAGTTACGGAGGTCCAAATCTTGAAAAGTCACGAAAGATGTGTGTTTGAGCACATAAATTACTCGTTTTCTAGAAAACTCACCAAGATACAATGATGCCTTGTTAGTTGTGATAAAGAGTTCGTCGAGGTGATTCTGTGGTCAAATTTTGAAGCTATTTGGAGCTCATTTGCCGAAGTTACGGAGTTTCAAAGCTTGAAAAGTCACGAAAGAAGTGTGTTTGTGCACATAAATTACTCGTTTTCTAGAAAACTCACCAAGATACAATGAAGCCTTATTAGTCGTGTTAAAGTGCTCGTCGAGGTGATTCTGTGGTCAAATTTTGAAGCTATTTGGAGCTCATTTGCCGAAGTTACGGAGGTTCAAATCTTGAAAAGTCACGAAAGATGTGTGTTTGTGCACATAAATTACTCGTTTTCTAGAAAACTCACCAAGATACAATGAAGTCTTCTTAGTCGTGTTAAAGAGCTCGTCGAGGTGATTCTGTGGTCAAATTTTGAAGGTAGTTGGAGCTCATTTGCCGAAGTTACGGAAGTTCAAAGCTTGAAAAGTCACGAAAGATGTGTGTTTGAGCACATAAATTACTCGTTTTCTGGAAAACTCACCAAGATACAATGAAGCCTTATTAGTCATGTTAAAGAGCTCGTTGAGGTGATTCTGTGGTAAAATTTTGAAGCTATTTGGAGCTCATTTGCCGAAGTTACGGAGTTTCAAAGATTGCAAAGTCACGAAAGATGTGTGTTTGAGCACATAAATTACTCGTTTTCTGGAAAACTCACCAAGATACAATGAAGCCTTATGAGTCATGATGAAGAGCTCAACGAGGTGATTCTATGATCAATTTTTGACGGAATTTGAAGCTCATTTGCCGAAGTTACGGAAGTTCAAAGCTTGAAAAGTCACGAAAGATAGGTGTTTGTGCACATAAATTACTCGTTTTCTAGAAAACTCACCAAGATACAATGAAGCCTTATTAGTCGTGTTAAAGTGCTCGTCGAGGTGATTCTGTGGTCAAATTTTGAAGCTATTTGGAGCTCATTTGCCGAAGTTACGGAGTTTCAAAGCTTGAAAAGTCACGAAAGAAGTGTGTTTGTGCACATAAATTACTCGTTTTCTGGAAAACTCACCAAGATACAATGAAGCCTTATTAGTCATGTTAAAGAGCACGTCGAGCTGACTGTGAGGTAAAATTTCGAAGGTATTTGGAACTCATTTGCCGAAGTTACGGAGGTTCAAAGCTTGAAAAGTCACGAAAGAAGTGTGTTTGTGCACATAAATTACTCGTTTTCTAGAAATCTCACCAAGATACAATGAAGCCTTATTAGTCATGTTAAAGAGCTCGTTGAGGTGATTCTGTGGTAAAATTTTGAAGCTATTTGGAGCTCATTTGCCGATGTTACGGAGTTTCAAAGATTGCAAAGTCACGAAAGATGTGTGTTTGAGCACATAAATTACTCGTTTTCTGGAAAACTCACCAAGATACAATGAAGCCTTATGAGTCATGATGAAGAGCTCAACGAGGTGATTCTATGATCAATTTTTGACGGAATTTGAAGCTCATTTGCCGAAGTTACGGAAGTTCAAAGCTTGAAAAGTCACGAAAGATAGGTGTTTGTGCACATAAATTACTCGTTTTCTAGAAAACTCACCAAGATACAATGAAGCCTTATTAGTCGTGTTAAAGTGGTCGTCGAGGTGATTCTGTGGTCAAATTTTGAAGCTATTTGGAGCTCATTTGCCGAAGTTACGGAGTTTCAAAGCTTGAAAAGTCACGAAAGAAGTGTGTTTGTGCACATAAATTACTCGTTTTCTGGAAAACTCACCAAGATACAATGAAGCCTTATGAGTCATGATGAAGAGCTCAACGAGGTGATTCTATGATCAATTTTTGACGGAATTTGAAGCTCATTTGCCGAAGTTACGGAAGTTCAAAGCTTGAAAAGTCACGAAAGATAGGTGTTTGTGCACATAAATTACTCGTTTTCTAGAAAACTCACCAAGATACAATGAAGCCTTATTAGTCGTGCTAAAGTGCTCGTCGAGGTGATTCTGTGGTCAAATTTTGAAGCTATTTGGAGCTCATTTGCCGAAGTTACGGAGTTTCAAAGCTTGAAAAGTCACGAAAGAAGTGTGTTTGTGCACATAAATTACTCGTTTTCTGGAAAACTCACCAAGATACAATGAAGCCTTATTAGTCATGTTAAAGAGCACGTCGAGCTGACTGTGAGGTAAAATTTCGAAGGTATTTGGTACTCATTTGCCGAAGTTACGGAGGTTCAAAGCTTGAAAAGTCACGAAAGAAGTGTGTTTGTGCACATAAATTACTCGTTTTCTAGAAATCTCACCAAGATACAATGAAGCCTTATTAGTCGTGTCAAATTACTCGTCGAGGTGATTCTGTGGTCAAATTTTGAAGGTAGTTGGAGCTCATTTGCCGAAGTTACGGAGTTTCAAAGCTTGAAAAGTCACGAAAGATGTGTGTTTGTCCACATAAATTACTCGTTTTCTAGAAAACTCACCAAGATACAATGAAGCCTTATGAGTCATTATGAAGAGCTCACCGAGATGATTCTATGATCAATTTTTTAAGCAATTTGAAGCACATTTACCGAAGTTACGGAGGTTCAAAGCTTGAAAAGTCACGAAAGATGTGTGTTTGTGCACATAAATTACTCGTTTTCTAGAAAACTCACCAAGATACAATGAAGCCTTATTAGTCGTGTTAAAGTGCTCGTCGAGGTGATTCTGTGGTCAAATTTTGAAGCTCTTTGGAGCTCATTTGCCAAAGTTACGGAGTTTCAAAGCTTGAAAAGTCACGAAAAAAGTGTATTTGTGCACATAAATTACTCGTTTTCTGGAAAACTCACCAAGATACAATGAAGCCTTATGAGTCATGATGAAGAGCTCAACGAGGTGATTCTATGATCAATTTTTGACGGAATTTGAAGCACATTTGCCGAAGTTACGGAGGTTCAAATCTTGAAAAGTCACGAAAGATGTGTGTTTGTGCACATAAATTACTCGTTTCCTAGAAAACTCACCAAGATACAATGAAGCCTTATTAGTCGTGTTAAAGTGCTCGTTGAGGTGATTCTGTGGTAAAATTTTGAAGCTATTTGGAGCTCATTTGCCGAAGTTACGGAGTTTCAAAGCTTGAAAAGTCACGAAAGATGTGTGTTTGAGCACATAAATTACTCGTTTTCTAGAAAACTCACCAAGATACAATGATGCCTTGTTAGTTGTGTTAAAGAGTTCGTCGAGGTGATTCTGTGGTAAAATTTTGAAGCTATTTGGAGCTCATTTGCCGAAGTTACGGAGTTTCAAAGCTTGAAAAGTCACGAAAGAAGTGTGTTTGTGCACATAAATTACTCGTTTTCTAGAAAACTCACCAAGATACAATGAAGCCTTATTAGTCGTGTTAAAGTGCTCGTCGAGGTGATTCTGTGGTCAAATTTTGAAGCTATTTGGAGCTCATTTGCCGAAGTTACGGAGGTTCAAATCTTGAAAAGTCACGAAAGATGTGTGTTTGTGCACATAAATTACTCGTTTCCTAGAAAACTCACCAAGATACAATGAAGCCTTATTAGTCGTGTTAAAGTGCTCGTTGAGGTGATTCTGTGGTAAAATTTTGAAGCTATTTGGAGCTCATTTGCCGAAGTTACGGAGTTTCAAAGCTTGAAAAGTCACGAAAGATGTGTGTTTGAGCACATAAATTACTCGTTTTCTAGAAAACTCACCAAGATACAATGATGCCTTGTTAGTTGTGATAAAGAGTTCGTCGAGGTGATTCTGTGGTAAAATTTTGAAGCTATTTGGAGCTCATTTGCCGAAGTTACGGAAGTTCAAAGCTTGAAAAGTCACGAAAGATGAGTGCTTGAGCACATAAATTACTCGTTTTTTAGTTAACTCACCAAGATACAATGAAGCCTTCTTAGTAGTGTTAAAGAGCTCGTTGAGGTGATTCTGTGGACAAATTTTGAACGTATGTGGAGCTCAGTTGCCGAAGTTACGGAGGTTCAAAGCTTGAAAATTCACGAAAGATGTGTGTTTGAGCACATAAATTACTCGTTTTCTAGATAACTCACCAAGATACAATGAAGTCTTCTTAGTCGTGTTAAAGAGCTCGTCGAGGTGATTCTGTGGTCAAATTTTGAAGGTAGTTGGAGCTCATTTGCCGAAGTTACGGAAGTTCAAAGCTTGAAAAGTCACGAAAGATGTGTGTTTGAGCACATAAATTACTCGTTTTCTGGAAAACTCACCAAGATACAATGAAGTCTTCTTTGTCGTGTTAAAGAGCTCGTCGAGGTGATTCTGTGGTAAAATTTTGAAGCTATTTGGAGCTCATTTGCCGAAGTTACGGAGTTTCAAAGATTGCAAAGTCACGAAAGATGTGTGTTTGAGCACATAAATTACTCGTTTTCTGGAAAACTCACCAAGATACAATGAAGTCTTCTTAGTCGTGTTAAAGAGCTCGTCGAGGTGATTCTGTGGTCAAATTTTGAAGGTAGTTGGAGCTCATTTGCCGAAGTTACGGAAGTTCAAAGCTTGAAAAGTCACGAAAGATGTGTGTTTGAGCACATAAATTACTCGTTTTCTGGAAAACTCACCAAGATACAATGAAGTCTTCTTAGTCGTGTTAAAGAGCTCGTCGAGGTGATTCTGTGGTAAAATTTTGAAGGTATTTGGAACTCATTTGCCGAAGTTAAGGAGGTTCAAAGCTTGAAAAGTCACGAAAGAAGTGTGTTTGTGCACATAAATTACTCGTTTTCTAGAAATCTCACCAAGATACAATGAAGCCTTCTTAGTCGTGTTAAAGAGCTCGTTGAGGTGATTCTGTGGTAAAATTCTGAAGCTATTTGGAGCTCATTTGCCGAAGTTACGGAGTTTCAAAGCTTGAAAAGTCACGAAAGATGTGTGTTTGAGCACATAAATTACTCGTTTTCTAGATAACTCACCAAGATACAATGAAGCCTTCTTAGTCGTGTTAAAGAGCTCGTTGAGGTGATTCTGTGGACAAATTTTGAACGTATGTGGAGCTCAGTTGCCGAAGTTACGGAGTTTCAAAGCTTGAAAAGTCACGAAAGAAGTGTGTTTGTGCACATAAATTACTCGTTTTCTAGAAAACTCACCAAGATACAATGAAGCCTTATGAGTCATGATGAAGAGCTCAACGAGGTGATTCTATGATCAATTTTTGACGGAATTTGAAGCTCATTTGCCGAAGTTACGGAAGTTCAAAGCTTGAAAAGTCACGAAAGATAGGTGTTTGTGCACATAAATTACTCGTTTTCTAGAAAACTCACCAAGATACAATGAAGCCTTATTAGTCGTGTTAAAGTGCTCGTCGAGGTGATTCTGTGGTCAAATTTTGAAGCTATTTGGAGCTCATTTGCCGAAGTTACGGAGTTTGAAAGCTTGAAAAGTCACGAAAGAAGTGTGTTTGTGCACATAAATTACTCGTTTTCTGGAAAACTCACCAAGATACAATGAAGCCTTATTAGTCGTGTCAAATTACTCGTCGAGGTGATTCTGTGGTCAAATTCTGAAGGTAGTTGGAGCTCATTTGCCGAAGTTACGGAAGTTCAAAGCTTGAAAAGTAACGAAAGAAGTGTGTTTGTGCACATAAATTACTCGTTTTCTGGTAAACTCACCAAGATACAATGAAGCCTTCTTAGTTGTGTCAAATTACTCGTCGAGGTGATTCTGTGGTCAAATTCTGAAGGTAGTTGGAGCTCATTTGCCGAAGTTACGGAAGTTCAAAGCTTGAAAAGTCACGAAAGATGTGTGTTTGAGCACATAATTTACTCGTTTTCTGGAAAACTCACCAAGATACAATGAAGCCTTATGAGTCATGATGAAGAGCTCAACGAGGTGATTCTATGATCAATTTTTGACGGAATTTGAAGCACATTTGCCGAAGTTACGGAGGTTCAAAGCTTGAAAAGTCACGAAAGATGTGTGCTTGTGCACATAAATTACTCGTTTTCTAGAAAACTCACCAAGATACAATGAAGCCTTATGAGTCATGATGAAGAGCTCAACGAGGTGATTCTATGATCAATTTTTGACGGAATTTGAAGCTCATTTGCCGAAGTTACGGAGGTTCAAAGCTTGAAAAGTCACGAAAGATGTGTGTTTGAGCACATAAATTACTCGTTTTCTAGCAAACTCACCGAGATATAATGAGGCCTGATTTGTCATGTTAAAGAGCTCGTCGAGGTGATTCTGTGGTAAAATTTTCAAGCTATTTGGAGCTCATTTGCCGAAGTTACGGAAGTTCAAATCTTGAAAAGTCACGAAAGATGTGTGTTTGAGCTCATAAATTACTCGTTTTCTAGAAAACTCACCAAGATACAATGAAGCCTTCGTAGTTGTGTTAAAGAGTTCGTCGAGGTGATTCTGTGGTAAAATTTTCAAGCTATTTGGAGCTCATTTGCCGAAGTTACGGAGGTTCAAATCTTGAAAAGTCACGAAAGATGTGTGTTTGAGCACATAAATTACTCGTTTCCTAGAAAACTCACCAAGATACAATGAAGCCTTATTAGTCGTGTTAAAGTGCTCGTCGAGGTGATTCTGTGGTCAAATTTTGAAGCTATTTGGAGCTCATTTGCAGAAGTTACGGAGTTTCAAAGCTTGAAAAGTCACGAAAGAAGTGTGTTTGAGCACATAAATTACTCGTTTTCTGGAAAACTCACCAAGATACAATGAAGCCTTATGAGTCATGATGAAGAGCTCAACGAGGTGATTCTATGATCAATTTTTGACGGAATTTGAAGCACATTTGCCGAAGTTACGGAGGTTCAAAGCTTGAAAAGTCACGAAAGATGTGTGCTTGTGCACATAAATTACTCGTTTTCTAGAAAACTCACCAAGATACAATGAAGCCTTATTTGTCTTGTTAAAGTGCTCGTCGAGGTGATTCTGTGGTAAAATTTTGAAGCTATTTGGAGCTCATTTGCCGAAGTTACGGAGTTTCAAAGCTTGAAAAGTCACGAAAGAAGTGTGTTTGAGCACATAAATTACTCGTTTTCTAGAAAACTCACCAAGATACAATGAAGCCTTATTAGTCGTGTTAAAGAGCTCGTTGAGGTGATTCTGTGGTAAAATTTTGAAGCTATTTGGAGCTCATTTGCCGAAGTTACGGAGGTTCAAAGCTTGAAAAGTCACGAAAGATGTGTGTTTGAGCACATAAATTACTCGTTTTCTAGCAAACTCACCGAGATATAATGAGGCCTGATTTGTCATGTTAAAGAGCTCGTCGAGGTGATTCTGTGGTAAAATTTTCAAGCTATTTGGAGCTCATTTGCCGAAGTTACGGAGGTTCAAATCTTGAAAAGTCACGAAAGATGTGTGTTTGAGCACATAAATTACTCGTTTTCTAGAAAACTCACCAAGATTCAATGAAGCCTTCTTAGTTGTGTTAAAGAGTTCGTCGAGGTGATTCTGTGGTAAAATTTTGAAGCTATTTGGAGCTCATTTGCCGAAGTTACGGAGGTTCAAAGCTTGAAAAGTCACGAAAGATGTGTGTTTGAGCACATAAATTACTCGTTTTCTAGCAAACTCACCGAGATATAATGAGGCCTGATTTGTCATGTTAAAGAGCTCATCGAGGTGATTCTGTGGTAAAATTTTGAAGGTATTTGAAGCTCATTTGTCGAAGTTACGGAGGTTCAAATCTTGAAAAGTCACGAAAGATGTGTGTTTGTGCATATAAATTACTCGTTTTCTAGAAAACTCACCAAGATACAATGAAGCCTTATGAGTCATGATGAAGAGCTCAACGAGATGCTTCTATGATCAATTTTTGACGGAATTTGAAGCACATTTGCCGAAGTTCCTGAGGTTCAAAGCTTGAAAAGTCAAGAAAGATGTGTGTTTGAGCACATAAATTACTCGTTTTCTAGAAAACTCACCAAGATACAATGAAGCCTTATATGTCATGTTAAAGAGCTCATCGAGGTGATTCTGTGGTAAAATTTTGAAGCTATTTGGAGCTCATTTGCCGAAGTTACGGAGGTTCAAATCTTGAAAAGTCACGAAAGATGTGTGTTTGAGCACATAAATTACTCGTTTTCTAGAAAACTCACCAAGATACAATGAAGCCTTCTTAGTTGTGTTAAAGAGTTCGTCGAGGTGATTCTGTGGTAAAATTTTGAAGCTATTTGGAGCTCATTTGCCGAAGTTACGGAGGTTCAAAGCTTGAAAAGTCACGAAAGATGTGTGTTTGAGCACATAAATTACTCGTTTTCTAGCAAACTCACCAAGATACAATGAAGCCTTATGAGTCATGATGAAGAGCTCCACGAGATGATTCTATGATCAATTTTTTAAGCAATTTGAAGCACATTTGCCGATGTTTCGGAGATTCAAAGCTTGAAAAGTCACGAAAGATGTGTGTTTGAGCACATAAATTACTCGTTTTCTAGCAAACTCACCGAGATATAATGAAGCCTTATGAGTCATGATGAAGAGCTCCACGAGATGATTCTATGATCAATTTTTTAAGCAATTTGAAGCACTTTTGCCGAAGTTTCGGAGGTTCAAAACTTGAAAAGTCACGAAGGAAGTGTGTTTGTGCACGTAAATTACTCGTTTTCTAGAAAACTCACCAAGGTACAATGAAGCCTTCTTTGTCATGTTAAAGAGCTCGTCGAGGTGATTCTATGGTAAAATTTTGAAGGATTTGAAGCTCATTTGCCGAAGTTCCTGAGGTTCAAAGCTTGAAAAGTCAGGAAAGATGTCTGTTTGAGTACATAAATTACCCGTTTTCTAGAAAACTCACCAAGGTACAATGAAACCTTATGAGTCATGATGAAGAGCTCAACAAGATGATTCTATGATCAATTTTTTAAGCAATTTGAAGCACATTTGCCGAAGTTTCGGAGGTTCAAATCTTGAAAAGTCACGAAAGATGTGTGTTTGTGCATATAAATTACTCGTTTTCTAGAAAACTCACCAAGATACAATGAAGCCTTATGAGTCATGATGAAGAGCTCAACGAGATGCTTCTATGATCAATTTTTGACGGAATTTGAAGCACATTTGCCGAAGTTCCTGAGGTTCAAAGCTTGAAAAGTCAGGAAAGATGTGTGTTTGAGCACATAAATTACTCGTTTTCTAGAAAACTCACCAAGATACAATGAAGCCTTATTAGTCTTGTTAAAGAGCTCGTTGAGGTGATTCTGTGGTAAAATTTTGAAGGTATTTGAATCTCATTTGCCGAAGTTACGGAGGTTCAAAGCTTGAAAAGTCAGGAAAGATGTCTGTTTGAGTACATAAATTACCCGTTTTCTAGAAAACTCACCAAGGTACAATGAAACCTTATGAGTCATGATGAAGAGCTCAACAAGATGATTCTATGATCAATTTTTTAAGCAATTTGAAGCACATTTGCCGAAGTTTCGGAGGTTCAAAGCTTGAAAAGTCACGAAAGAAGTGTGTTTGTGCATATAAATTACTCGTTTTCTAGAAAACTCACTAAGATACAATGAAGCCTTCTTAGTCTTGTTAAAGAGCTCGTTGAGGTGATTCTGTGGTAAAATTTTGAAGCTATTTGGAGCTCATTTGCCGAAGTTACAGAGGTTCAAATCTTGAAAGGTCACGAAAGATGTGTGTTTGAGCACATAAAATACTCGTTTTCTAGAAAACTCACTAAGATACAATGAAGCCTTCTTAGTCTTGTTAAAGAGCTCGTTGAGGTGATTCTGTGGTAAAATTTTGAAGCTATTTGGAGCTCATTTGCCGAAGTTACGGAGGTTCAAATCTTGAAAAGTCACGAAAGATGTGTGTTTGTGCATATAAATTACTCGTTTTCTAGAAAACTCACCAAGATACAATGAAGCCTTATGAGTCATGATGAAGAGCTCAACGAGATGCTTCTATGATCAATTTTTGACGGAATTTGAAGCACATTTGCCGAAGTTCCTGAGGTTCAAAGCTTGAAAAGTCACGAAAGATGTGTATTTGTGCACATAAATTACCGTTTTCTAGAAAACTCACCGAGATATAATGAAGCCTTATGGGTCATGATGAAGAGCTCAATGAGATGATTCTATGATCAATTTTTTAAGCAATTTGAAGCACATTTGCCGAAGTTTCGGAGGTTCAAAGCTTGAAAAGTCACGAAAGATGTGTGTTTGAGCACATAAATTACTCGTTTTCTAGAAAACTCACCAAGATACAATGAAGCCTTCCTAGTTGTGTTAAAGAGTTCGTCGAGGTGATTCTGTGGTAAAATTTTGAAGCTATTTGGAGCTCATTTGCCGAAGTTACGGAGGTTCAAAGCTTGAAAAGTCACGAAAGATGTGTGTTTGAGCACATAAATTACTCGTTTTCTAGCAAACTCACCGAGATATAATGAGGCCTGATTTGTCATGTTAAAGAGCTCATCGAGGTGATTCTGTGGTAAAATTTTGAAGGTATTTGAAGCTCATTTGTCGAAGTTACGGAGGTTCAAATCTTGAAAAGTCACGAAAGATGTGTGTTTGTGCATATAAATTACTCGTTTTCTAGAAAACTCACCAAGATACAATGAAGCCTTATGAGTCATGATGAAGAGCTCAACGAGATGCTTCTATGATCAATTTTTGACGGAATTTGAAGCACATTTGCCGAAGTTCCTGAGGTTCAAAGCTTGAAAAGTCAAGAAAGATGTGTGTTTGAGCACATAAATTACTCGTTTTCTAGAAAACTCACCAAGATACAATGAAGCCTTATATGTCATGTTAAAGAGCTCATCGAGGTGATTCTGTGGTAAAATTTTGAAGGTATTTGAAGCTCATTTGTCGAAGTTACGGAGGTTCAAATCTTGAAAAGTCACGAAAGATGTGTGTTTGTGCATATAAATTACTCGTTTTCCAGAAAACTCACCAAGATACAATGAAGCCTTATGAGTCATGATGAAGAGCTCAACGAGATGCTTCTATGATCAATTTTTGACGGAATTTGAAGCACATTTGCCGAAGTTCCTGAGGTTCAAAGCTTGAAAAGTCACGAAAGATGTGTGTTTGAGCACATAAATTACTCGTTTTCTAGAAAACTCACCAAGATACAATGAAGCCTTCCTAGTTGTGTTAAAGAGTTCGTCGAGGTGATTCTGTGGTAAAATTTTGAAGCTATTTGGAGCTCATTTGCCGAAGTTACGGAGGTTCAAATCTTGAAAAGTCACGAAAGATGTGTGTTTGAGCACATAAATTACTCGTTTTCTAGAAAACTCACCAAGATACAATGAAGCCTTCTTAGTTGTGTTAAAGAGTTCGTCGAGGTGATTCTGTGGTAAAATTTTGAAGCTATTTGGAGCTCATTTGCCGAAGTTACGGAGGTTCAAAGCTTGAAAAGTCACGAAAGATGTGTGTTTGAGCACATAAATTACTCGTTTTCTAGCAAACTCACCAAGATACAATGAAGCCTTATGAGTCATGATGAAGAGCTCCACGAGATGATTCTATGATCAATTTTTGACGGAATTTGAAGCACATTTGCCGAAGTTCCTGAGGTTCAAAGCTTGAAAAGTCAGGAAAGTTGTGTGTTTGAGCACATAAATTACTCGTTTTCTAGAAAACTCACCAAGATACAATGAAGCCTTATTAGTCTTGTTATAGAGCTCGTTGAGGTGATTCTGTGGTAAAATTTTGAAGGTATTTGAATCTCATTTGCCGAAGTTACGGAGGTTCAAAGCTTGAAAAGTCAGGAAAGATGTCTGTTTGAGTACATAAATTACCCGTTTTCTAGAAAACTCACCAAGGTACAATGAAACCTTATGAGTCATGATGAAGAGCTCAACAAGATGATTCTATGATCAATTTTTTAAGCAATTTGAAGCACATTTGCCGAAGTTTCGGAGGTTCAAAGCTTGAAAAGTCACGAAAGAAGTGTGTTTGTGCATATAAATTACTCGTTTTCTAGAAAACTCACTAAGATACAATGAAGCCTTCTTAGTCTTGTTAAAGAGCTCGTTGAGGTGATTCTGTGGTAAAATTTTGAAGCTATTTGGAGCTCATTTGCCGAAGTTACGGAGGTTCAAATCTTGAAAAGTCACGAAAGATGTGTGTTTGAGCACATAAATTACTCGTTTTCTAGAAAACTCACCAAGATACAATGAAGCCTTCTTAGTTGTGTTAAAGAGTTCGTCGAGGTGATTCTGTGGTAAAATTTTGAAGCTATTTGGAGCTCATTTGCCGAAGTTACGGAGGTTCAAAGCTTGAAAAGTCACGAAAGATGTGTGTTTGAGCACATAAATTACTCGTTTTCTAGCAAACTCACCAAGATACAATGAAGCCTTATGAGTCATGATGAAGAGCTCCACGAGATGATTCTATGATCAATTTTTTAAGCAATTTGAAGCACATTTGCCGAAGTTACGGAGGTTCAAATCTTGAAAAGTCACGAAGGAAGTGTGTTTGAGCACATAAATTACTCGTTTTCTGGAAAACTCACCAAGATACAATGAAGCCTTATTTGTCATGTTAAAGAGCTCGTCGAGGTGATTCTGTGGTAAAATTTTGAAGGTATTTGAAGCTCATTTGCCGAAGTTACGTAGGTTCAAAGCTTGAAAAGTCACGAAAGTTGTGTGTTTGAGCACATAAGTTACTCGTTTTCTAGAAAACTCACCAAGATACAATGAGGCCTTATTTGTCATGTTAAAGAGCTCGTCGAGGTGATTCTGTGGTCAAATTTTGAAGGTATTTGAAGCACATTTGCCGAAGTTGCGGAGGTTCAAATCTTGAAAATTCACGAAAGATGTGTGTTTGAGCACATAAATTACTCGTTTTCTAGAAAACTCAGCAAGATACAATGAAGCCTTATGAGTCATGATGAAGAACTCACCGAGATGATTCTATGATCAATTTTTTAAGCAATTTGAAGCACATTTGCCGAAGTTACGGAGGTTCAAATCTTGAAAATTCACGAAAGATGTGTGTTTGAGCACATAAATTACTCGTTTTCTAGAAAACTCAGCAAGATACAATGAGGCCTTATTTGTCATGTTAAAGAGCTCGTCGAGGTGATTCTGTGGTCAAATTTTGAAGGTATTTGAAGCACATTTGCCGAAGTTGCGGAGGTTCAAATCTTGAAAATTCACGAAAGATGTGTGTTTGAGCACATAAATTACTCGTTTTCTAGAAAACTCAGCAAGATACAATGAAGCCTTATGAGTCATGATGAAGAACTCACCGAGATGATTCTATGATCAATTTTTTAAGCAATTTGAAGCACATTTGCCGAAGTTACGGAGGTTCAAATCTTGAAAAGTCACGAAAGATGTGTGTTTGTGCATATAAATTACTCGTTTTCTAGAAAACTCACCAAGATACAATGAAGCCTTATGAGTCATGATGAAGAGCTCAACGAGATGCTTCAATGATCAATTTTTGACGGAATTTGAAGCACATTTGCCGAAGTTCCTGAGGTTCAAAGCTTGAAAAGTCACGAAAGATGTGTGTTTGAGCACATAAATTACTCGTTTTCTAGAAAACTCACCAAGATACAATGAAGCCTTATATGTCATGTTAAAGAGCTCGTCGAGGTGATTCTGTGGTAAAATTTTGAAGCTATTTGGAGCTCATTTGCCGATGTTACGGAGGTTCAAATCTTGAAAAGTCACGAAAGATGTGTGTTTGAGCACATAAATTACTCGTTTTCTAGAAAACTCACCAAGATACAATGAAGCCTTCCTAGTTGTGTTAAAGAGTTCGTCGAGGTGATTCTGTGGTAAAATTTTGAAGCTATTTGGAGCTCATTTGCCGAAGTTACGGAGGTTCAAAGCTTGAAAAGTCACGAAAGATGTGTGTTTGAGCACATAAATTACTCGTTTTCTAGCAAACTCACCGAGATATAATGAGGCCTGATTTGTCATGTTAAAGAGCTCATCGAGGTGATTCTGTGGTAAAATTTTGAAGGTATTTGAAGCTCATTTGTCGAAGTTACGGAGGTTCAAATCTTGAAAAGTCACGAAAGATGTGTGTTTGTGCATATAAATTACTCGTTTTCTAGAAAACTCACCAAGATACAATGAAGCCTTCTTAGTTGTGTTAAAGAGTTCGTCGAGGTGATTCTGTGGTAAAATTTTGAAGCTATTTGGAGCTCATTTGCCGAAGTTACGGAGGTTCAAATCTTGAAAAGTCACGAAAGATGTGTGTTTGAGCACATAAATTACTCGTTTTCTAGAAAACTCACCAAGATACAATGAAGCCTTCTTAGTTGTGTTAAAGAGTTCGTCGAGGTGATTCTGTGGTAAAATTTTGAAGCTATTTGGAGCTCATTTGCCGAAGTTACGGAGGTTCAAAGCTTGAAAAGTCACGAAAGATGTGTGTTTGAGCACATAAATTACTCGTTTTCTAGCAAACTCACCAAGATACAATGAAGCCTTATGAGTCATGATGAAGAGCTCCACGAGATGATTCTATGATCAATTTTTTAAGCAATTTGAAGCACATTTGCCGATGTTTCGGAGGTTCAAAGCTTGAAAAGTCACGAAAGATGTGTGTTTGAGCACATAAATTACTCGTTTTCTAGCAAACTCACCGAGATATAATGAAGCCTTATGAGTCATGATGAAGAGCTCCACGAGATGATTCTATGATCAATTTTTTAAGCAATTTGAAGCACTTTTGCCGAAGTTTCGGAGGTTCAAAACTTGAAAAGTCACGAAGGAAGTGTGTTTGTGCACATAAATTACTCGTTTTCTAGAAAACTCACCAAGATACAATGAAGCCTTATTTGTCATGTTAAAGAGCTCGTCGAGGTGATTCTATGATCAATTTTTTAAGCAATTTGAAGCACATTTGCCGAAGTTACGGAGGTTCAAATCTTGAAAATTCACGAAAGATGTGTGTTTGAGCACATAAATTACTCGTTTTCTAGAAAACTCAGCAAGATACAATGAGGCCTTATTTGTCATGTTAAAGAGCTCGTCGAGGTGATTCTGTGGTCAAATTTTGAAGGTATTTGAAGCACATTTGCCGAAGTTGCGGAGGTTCAAATCTTGAAAATTCACGAAAGATGTGTGTTTGAGCACATAAATTACTCGTTTTCTAGAAAACTCAGCCAGATACAATGAAGCCTTATGAGTCATGATGAAGAACTCACCGAGATGATTCTATGATCAATTTTTTAAGCAATTTGAAGCACATTTGCCGAAGTTACGGAGGTTCAAATCTTGAAAAGTCACGAAGGAAGTGTGTTTGAGCACATAAATTACTCGTTTTCTGGAAAACTCACCAAGATACAATGAAGCCTTATTTGTCATGTTAAAGAGCTCGTCGAGGTGATTCTGTGGTAAAATTTTGAAGGTATTTGAAGCTCATTTGCCGAAGTTACGTAGGTTCAAAGCTTGAAAAGTCACGAAAGTTGTGTGTTTGAGCACATAAGTTACTCGTTTTCTAGAAAACTCACCAAGATACAATGAGGCCTTATTTGTCATGTTAAAGAGCTCGTCGAGGTGATTCTGTGGTCAAATTTTGAAGGTATTTGAAGCACATTTGCCGAAGTTGCGGAGGTTCAAATCTTGAAAATTCACGAAAGATGTGTGTTTGAGCACATAAATTACTCGTTTTCTAGAAAACTCAGCAAGATACAATGAAGCCTTATGAGTCATGATGAAGAACTCACCGAGATGATTCTATGATCAATTTTTTAAGCAATTTGAAGCACATTTGCCGAAGTTACGGAGGTTCAAATCTTGAAAATTCACGAAGGAAGTGTGTTTGAGCACATAAATTACTCGTTTTCTGGAAAACTCACCAAGATACAATGAAGCCTTATTTGTCATGTTAAAGAGCTCGTCGAGGTGATTCTGTGGTCAAATTTTGAAGGTAGTTGGAGCTCATTTGCCGAAGTTACGGAGGTTCAAATCTTGAAAAGTCACGAAAGATGTGTGCTTGAGCACATAAATTACTCGTTTTCTAGAAAACTCAGCAAGATACAATGAAGCCTTATTTGTCATGTTAAAGAGCTCGTCGAGGTGATTCTGTGGTAAAATTTTGAAGGTATTTGAAGCTCATTTGCCGAAGTTACGTAGGTTCAAATCTTGAAAAGTCACGAAAGATGTGTGTTTGTGCATATAAATTACTCGTTTTCTAGAAAACTCACCAAGATACAATGAAGCCTTATGAGTCATGATGAAGAGCTCAACGAGATGCTTCAATGATCAATTTTTGACGGAATTTGAAGCACATTTGCCGAAGTTCCTGAGGTTCAAAGCTTGAAAAGTCACGAAAGATGTGTGTTTGAGCACATAAATTACTCGTTTTCTAGAAAACTCACCAAGATACAATGAAGCCTTATATGTCATGTTAAAGAGCTCGTCGAGGTGATTCTGTGGTAAAATTTTGAAGCTATTTGGAGCTCATTTGCCGAAGTTACGGAGGTTCAAATCTTGAAAAGTCACGAAAGATGTGTGTTTGAGCACATAAATTACTCGTTTTCTAGAAAACTCACCAAGATACAATGAAGCCTTCCTAGTTGTGTTAAAGAGTTCGTCGAGGTGATTCTGTGGTAAAATTTTGAAGCTATTTGGAGCTCATTTGCCGAAGTTACGGAGGTTCAAAGCTTGAAAAGTCACGAAAGATGTGTGTTTGAGCACATAAATCACTCGTTTTCTAGCAAACTCACCGAGATATAATGAGGCCTGATTTGTCATGTTAAAGAGCTCATCGAGGTGATTCTGTGGTAAAATTTTGAAGGTATTTGAAGCTCATTTGTCGAAGTTACGGAGGTTCAAATCTTGAAAAGTCACGAAAGATGTGTGTTTGTGCATATAAATTACTCGTTTTCTAGAAAACTCACCAAGATACAATGAAGCCTTATGAGTCATGATGAAGAGCTCAACGAGATGCTTCTATGATCAATTTTTGACGGAATTTGAAGCACATTTGCCGAAGTTCCTGAGGTTCAAAGCTTGAAAAGTCAAGAAAGATGTGTGTTTGAGCACATAAATTACTCGTTTTCTAGAAAACTCACCAAGATACAATGAAGCCTTATATGTCATGTTAAAGAGCTCATCGAGGTGATTCTGTGGTAAAATTTTGAAGCTATTTGGAGCTCATTTGCCGAAGTTACGGAGGTTCAAATCTTGAAAAGTCACGAAAGATGTGTGTTTGAGCACATAAATTACTCGTTTTCTAGAAAACTCACCAAGATACAATGAAGCCTTCTTAGTTGTGTTAAAGAGTTCGTCGAGGTGATTCTGTGGTAAAATTTTGAAGCTATTTGGAGCTCATTTGCCGAAGTTACGGAGGTTCAAAGCTTGAAAAGTCACGAAAGATGTGTGTTTGAGCACATAAATTACTCGTTTTCTAGCAAACTCACCAAGATACAATGAAGCCTTATGAGTCATGATGAAGAGCTCCACGAGATGATTCTATGATCAATTTTTTAAGCAATTTGAAGCACATTTGCCGATGTTTCGGAGGTTCAAAGCTTGAAAAGTCACGAAAGATGTGTGTTTGAGCACATAAATTACTCGTTTTCTAGCAAACTCACCGAGATATAATGAAGCCTTATGAGTCATGATGAAGAGCTCCACGAGATGATTCTATGATCAATTTTTTAAGCAATTTGAAGCACTTTTGCCGAAGTTTCGGAGGTTCAAAACTTGAAAAGTCACGAAGGAAGTGTGTTTGTGCACATAAATTACTCGTTTTCTAGAAAACTCACCAAGATACAATGAAGCCTTATATGTCATGTTAAAGAGCTCGTCGAGGTGATTCTGTGGTAAAATTTTGAAGCTATTTGGAGCTCATTTGCCGAAGTTACGGAGGTTCAAATCTTGAAAAGTCACGAAAGATGTGTGTTTGAGCACATAAATTACTCGTTTTCTAGAAAACTCACCAAGATACAATGAAGCCTTATGAGTCATGATGAAGAGCTCAACGAGATGCTTCTATGATCAATTTTTGACGGAATTTGAAGCACATTTGCCGAAGTTCCTGAGGTTCAAAGCTTGAAAAGTCAAGAAAGATGTGTGTTTGAGCACATAAATTACTCGTTTTCTAGAAAACTCACCAAGATACAATGAAGCCTTATATGTCATGTTAAAGAGCTCATCGAGGTGATTCTGTGGTAAAATTTTGAAGCTATTTGGAGCTCATTTGCCGAAGTTACGGAGGTTCAAATCTTGAAAAGTCACGAAAGATGTGTGTTTGAGCACATAAATTACTCGTTTTCTAGCAAACTCACCGAGATATAATGAAGCCTTATGAGTCATGATGAAGAGCTCCACGAGATGATTCTATGATCAATTTTTTAAGCAATTTGAAGCACTTTTGCCGAAGTTTCGGAGGTTCAAAACTTGAAAAGTCACGAAGGAAGTGTGTTTGTGCACATAAATTACTCGTTTTCTAGAAAACTCACCAAGATACAATGAAGCCTTATTTGTCATGTTAAAGAGCTCGTCGAGGTGATTCTATGATCAATTTTTTAAGCAATTTGAAGCACATTTGCCGAAGTTACGGAGGTTCAAATCTTGAAAATTCACGAAAGATGTGTGTTTGAGCACATAAATTACTCGTTTTCTAGAAAACTCAGCAAGATACAATGAGGCCTTATTTGTCATGTTAAAGAGCTCGTCGAGGTGATTCTGTGGTCAAATTTTGAAGGTATTTGAAGCACATTTGCCGAAGTTGCGGAGGTTCAAATCTTGAAAATTCACGAAAGATGTGTGTTTGAGCACATAAATTACTCGTTTTCTAGAAAACTCAGCAAGATACAATGAAGCCTTATGAGTCATGATGAAGAACTCACCGAGATGATTCTATGATCAATTTTTTAAGCAATTTGAAGCACATTTGCCGAAGTTACGGAGGTTCAAATCTTGAAAAGTCACGAAGGAAGTGTGTTTGAGCACATAAATTACTCGTTTTCTAGCAAACTCACCGAGATATAATGAAGCCTTATGAGTCATGATGAAGAGCTCCACGAGATGATTCTATGATCAATTTTTTAAGCAATTTGAAGCACTTTTGCCGAAGTTTCGGAGGTTCAAAACTTGAAAAGTCACGAAGGAAGTGTGTTTGTGCACATAAATTACTCGTTTTCTAGAAAACTCACCAAGATACAATGAAGCCTTATTTGTCATGTTAAAGAGCTCGTCGAGGTGATTCTATGATCAATTTTTTAAGCAATTTGAAGCACATTTGCCGAAGTTACGGAGGTTCAAATCTTGAAAATTCACGAAAGATGTGTGTTTGAGCACATAAATTACTCGTTTTCTAGAAAACTCAGCAAGATACAATGAGGCCTTATTTGTCATGTTAAAGAGCTCGTCGAGGTGATTCTGTGGTCAAATTTTGAAGGTATTTGAAGCACATTTGCCGAAGTTGCGGAGGTTCAAATCTTGAAAATTCACGAAAGATGTGTGTTTGAGCACATAAATTACTCGTTTTCTAGAAAACTCAGCAAGATACAATGAAGCCTTATGAGTCATGATGAAGAACTCACCGAGATGATTCTATGATCAATTTTTTAAGCAATTTGAAGCACATTTGCCGAAGTTACGGAGGTTCAAATCTTGAAAAGTCACGAAGGAAGTGTGTTTGAGCACATAAATTACTCGTTTTCTGGAAAACTCACCAAGATACAATGAAGCCTTATTTGTCATGTTAAAGAGCTCGTCGAGGTGATTCTGTGGTAAAATTTTGAAGGTATTTGAAGCTCATTTGCCGAAGTTACGTAGGTTCAAAGCTTGAAAAGTCACGAAAGTTGTGTGTTTGAGCACATAAGTTACTCGTTTTCTAGAAAACTCACCAAGATACAATGAGGCCTTATTTGTCATGTTAAAGAGCTCGTCGAGGTGATTCTGTGGTCAAATTTTGAAGGTATTTGAAGCACATTTGCCGAAGTTGCGGAGGTTCAAATCTTGAAAATTCACGAAAGATGTGTGTTTGAGCACATAAATTACTCGTTTTCTAGAAAACTCAGCAAGATACAATGAAGCCTTATGAGTCATGATGAAGAACTCACCGAGATGATTCTATGATCAATTTTTTAAGCAATTTGAAGCACATTTGCCGAAGTTACGGAGGTTCAAATCTTGAAAATTCACGAAAGATGTGTGTTTGAGCACATAAATTACTCGTTTTCTAGAAAACTCAGCAAGATACAATGAGGCCTTATTTGTCATGTTAAAGAGTTCGTCGAGGTGATTCTGTGGTAAAATTTTGAAGGTATTTGGAGCTCATTTGCCGAAGTTACGGAGGTTCAAAGCTTGAAAAGTCACGAAAGATGTGTGTTTGAGCACATAAATTACTCGTTTTCTAGCAAACTCACCGAGATATAATGAGGCCTGATTTGTCATGTTAAAGAGCTCATCGAGGTGATTCTGTGGTAAAATTTTGAAGGTATTTGAAGCTCATTTGTCGAAGTTACGGAGGTTCAAATCTTGAAAAGTCACGAAAGATGTGTGTTTGTGCATATAAATTACTCGTTTTCTAGAAAACTCACCAAGATACAATGAAGCCTTATGAGTCATGATGAAGAGCTCAACGAGATGCTTCTATGATCAATTTTTGACGGAATTTGAAGCACATTTGCCGAAGTTCCTGAGGTTCAAAGCTTGAAAAGTCAAGAAAGATGTGTGTTTGAGCACATAAATTACTCGTTTTCTAGAAAACTCACCAAGATACAATGAAGCCTTATATGTCATGTTAAAGAGCTCATCGAGGTGATTCTGTGGTAAAATTTTGAAGCTATTTGGAGCTCATTTGCCGAAGTTACGGAGGTTCAAATCTTGAAAAGTCACGAAAGATGTGTGTTTGAGCACATAAATTACTCGTTTTCTAGAAAACTCACCGAGATATAATGAAGCCTTATGAGTCATGATGAAGAGCTCCACGAGATGATTCTATGATCAATTTTTTAAGCAATTTGAAGCACTTTTGCCGAAGTTTCGGAGGTTCAAAACTTGAAAAGTCACGAAGGAAGTGTGTTTGTGCACATAAATTACTCGTTTTCTAGAAAACTCACCAAGATACAATGAAGCCTTATTTGTCATGTTAAAGAGCTCGTCGAGGTGATTCTGTGGTAGAATTTTGAAGGTATTTGAAGCTCATTTGTCGAAGTTACGGAGGTTCAAATCTTGAAAAGTCACGAAAGATGTGTGTTTGTGCATATAAATTACTCGTTTTCTAGAAAACTCACCAAGATACAATGAAGCCTTATGAGTCATGATGAAGAGCTCAACGAGATGCTTCTATGATCAATTTTTGACGGAATTTGAAGCACATTTGCCGAAGTTCCTGAGGTTCAAAGCTTGAAAAGTCAGGAAAGATGTGTGTTTGAGCACATAAATTACTCGTTTTCTAGAAAACTCACCAAGATACAATGAAGCCTTATTAGTCTTGTTAAAGAGCTCGTTGAGGTGATTCTGTGGTAAAATTTTGAAGGTATTTGAATCTCATTTGCCGAAGTTACGGAGGTTCAAAGCTTGAAAAGTCAGGAAAGATGTCTGTTTGAGTACATAAATTACCCGTTTTCTAGAAAACTCACCAAGGTACAATGAAGCCTTCTTTGTCATGTTAAAGAGCTCGTCGAGGTGATTCTATGGTAAAATTTTGAAGGTATTTGAAGCTCATTTGCCGAAGTTCCTGAGGTTCAAAGCTTGAAAAGTCAGGAAAGATGTCTGTTTGAGTACATAAATTACCCGTTTTCTAGAAAACTCACCAAGGTACAATGAAACCTTATGAGTCATGATGAAGAGCTCAACAAGATGATTCTATGATCAATTTTTTAAGCAATTTGAAGCACATTTGCCGAAGTTTCGGAGGTTCAAATCTTGAAAAGTCACGAAAGATGTGTGTTTGTCCATATAAATTACTCGTTTTCTAGAAAACTCACCAAGATACAATGAAGCCTTATGAGTCTTGTTAAAGAGCTCGTTGAGGTGATTCTGTGGTAAATTTTTGAAGCTATTTGGAGCTCATTTGCCGAAGTTACGGAGGTTCAAAGCTTGAAAAGTCACGAAAGATGTGTGTTTGAGCACATAAATTACTCGTTTTCTAGCAAACTCACCGAGATATAATGAAGCCTTATGGGTCATGATGAAGAGCTCAATGAGATGATTCTATGATCAGTTTTTTAAGCAATTTGAAGCACATTTGCCGATGTTTCGGAGGTTCAAAGCTTGAAAAGTCACGAAAGATGTGTGTTTGAGCACATAAATTACTCGTTTTCTAGCAAACTCACCGAGATATAATGAAGCCTTATGAGTCATGATGAAGAGCTCCACGAGATGATTCTATGATCAATTTTTTAAGCAATTTGAAGCACTTTTGCCGAAGTTTCGGAGGTTCAAAACTTGAAAAGTCACGAAGGAAGTGTGTTTGTGCACATAAATTACTCGTTTTCTAGAAAACTCACCAAGATACAATGAAGCCTTATGAGTCATGATGAAGAGCTCAACGAGATGCTTCTATGATCAATTTTTGACGGAATTTGAAGCACATTTGCCGAAGTTCCTGAGGTTCAAAGCTTGAAAAGTCAGGAAAGATGTGTGTTTGAGCACATAAATTACTCGTTTTCTAGAAAACTCACCAAGATACAATGAAGCCTTATTAGTCTTGTTAAAGAGCTCGTTGAGGTGATTCTGTGGTAAAATTTTGAAGGTATTTGAATCTCATTTGCCGAAGTTACGGAGTTTCAAAGCTTGAAAAGTCAGGAAAGATGTCTGTTTGAGTACATAAATTACCCGTTTTCTAGAAAACTCACCAAGGTACAATGAAGCCTTCTTTGTCATGTTAAAGAGCTCGTCGAGGTGATTCTATGGTAAAATTTTGAAGGTATTTGAAGCTCATTTGCCGAAGTTCCTGAGGTTCAAAGCTTGAAAAGTCAGGAAAGATGTCTGTTTGAGTACATAAATTACCCGTTTTCTAGAAAACTCACCAAGGTACAATGAAACCTTATGAGTCATGATGAAGAGCTCAACAAGATGATTCTATGATCAATTTTTTAAGCAATTTGAAGCACATTTGCCGAAGTTTCGGAGGTTCAAATCTTGAAAAGTCACGAAAGATGTGTGTTTGTCCATATAAATTACTCGTTTTCTAGAAAACTCACCAAGATACAATGAAGCCTTATGAGTCTTGTTAAAGAGCTCGTTGAGGTGATTCTGTGGTAAATTTTTGAAGCTATTTGGAGCTCATTTGCCGAAGTTACGGAGGTTCAAAGCTTGAAAAGTCACGAAAGATGTGTGTTTGAGCACATAAATTACTCGTTTTCTAGCAAACTCACCGAGATATAATGAAGCCTTATGGGTCATGATGAAGAGCTCAATGAGATGATTCTATGATCAGTTTTTTAAGCAATTTGAAGCACATTTGCCGATGTTTCGGAGGTTCAAAGCTTGAAAAGTCACGAAAGATGTGTGTTTGAGCACATAAATTACTCGTTTTCTAGCAAACTCACCGAGATATAATGAAGCCTTATGAGTCATGATGAAGAGCTCAACGAGATGATTCTATGATCAATTTTTTAAGCAATTTGAAGCACATTTGCCGAAGTTTCGGAGGTTCAAAACTTGAAAAGTCACGAAGGAAGTGTGTTTGTGCACATAAATTACTCGTTTTCTAGAAAACTCACCGAGATATAATGAAGCCTTATGAGTCATGATGAAGAGCTCAACGAGATGATTCTATGATCAATTTTTGACGGAATTTGAAGCACATTTGCCGAAGTTCCTGAGGTTCAAAGTTTGAAAAGTCAGGAAAGATGTGTGTTTGAGCACATAAATTACTCGTTTTCTAGAAAACTCACCAAGATACAATGAAGCCTTCTTTGTCATGTTAAAGAGCTCGTCGAGGTGATTCTATCGTAAAATTTTGAAGGTATTTGAAGCTCATTTGCCGAAGTTACGGAGGTCCAAATCTTGAAAAGTCACGAAAGATGTGTATTTGAGCACATAAATTACTCGTTTTCTAGAAAACTCACCAAGATACAATGAAGCCTTCTTTGTCATGTTAAAGAGCTCGTCGAGGTGATTCTATGGTAAAATTTTGAAGGTATTTGTAGCTCATTTGCCGAAGTTCCTGAGGTTCAAATCTTGAAAAGTCACGAAAGATGTGTGTTTGAGCACATAAATTACTCGTTTTCTAGCAAACTCACCGAGATATAATGAAGCCTTATGAGTCATGATGAAGAGCTCAACGAGATGATTCTATGATCAATTTTTTAAGCAATTTGAAGCACATTTGCCGAAGTTACGGAGGTCCAAATCTTGAAAAGTCACGAAAGTTGTGTGTTTGAGCAAATAAATTACTCGTTTTCTAGAAAACTCTCCAATTTACAATGAAGCCAGTAGTTAGTTATTACCGATTTTGGCTCACTTCCCCCCACCACTTTACTGCCCCGCACTACTTTACTTTCCCCCACCACTTTACTTCCCCCCAACCACCATTCTAGCTTTTTGTATATATTTTAATCTTTTAAGGGGATTTGCAATAAATATAAGTAAATTTTTAGTAACATTTCAATATTTTTCGTCAAAAAATTAATATAATGCATCTGTACAATGGATGTAATAAAAGTTTTACACAAAAGTGTAACTTGAAACGAGACATGAAGCAATCATGTCGTTTTCAACCGTCTTGTTCTAGTGTAGTGAATAAAGCAGACAAAAGAAAAGCAGATTTTTCCAGTAGTGCTATCAAGAAAGCCAAAATACCAAACCTGCTACTATCCCATTGCACAGAGTATAATAACCGGTACAAGAAGAAAACACTTAGTGCTCATTTACGTTCAAATCTTCATAAAAATATAGTGTGTGACAAAAACGATAACAGAACTGTGAAAGTTATAACTTCAGCATTTAAAAATCGTATTATTTCTTTTATGCTGCTTTCGGAAAAGAAACATGTAGATATTGGAGATTTTTTTGGTGATGTGAAGAAATCTTTTATAGAATTAATTTTACAACAACTTAAGAAACATAAATTGGTAAAGGTGAATGTTGAATTGTTTCGACAATACCTTTTACACTCAAAGGAGATTCTAGAACTTAAATCTTTTAATACAAAGAATAAGATTGTTTCTTTATCATCGGATATGGAAATAATCTTTGGTGACTTTTTGAGTGAAATCAAGGAAAAAGTGTCAGTGTTTGCTGAAAATGGATCAGGATGGGCCTTGTAGAAAATAATGCATTTAGAAGTCAACATTAACAAATATAATCCAATTCGAGCTTCCTCATATATTCCTTTACCGAAATAGATCGTTAACAAACACGCCATCATTAATGTGAAGGATAGTAGTCGACACTCCGTCAATGCGAGTAGACGTGTTCACGCAGCAGCGATAGTGGTGTTTACAGTTAGTGATAAATATAAACATAGATGAAATACCACTCCCAATACGAGGTGGTATTGCGGTTAAGACCGTAAGCAATCGTATATAAAATTTATAATATAAAATACTTAAAATATTTAAAATAAAATAAACTCAACCAATTGCCATAAAGATGGCTAACCAGGAACCATTTAAAAAAGCACCCAAAATTAGGAGATCCCCGTTAGGACAAAATGAATTAAATGAAGGTAGTAGTGTTTCAAACTATTATGACGCTTGGCAGGAGCAAGTGCAGAATAATAAACAACTACAACAAGCAATTACCCAATTACAATTGGAGATACACAATCTGAAAGAAAGATTGGAAGAGGAGAACAAGAAACAAAAATTATCTTTCAGCTCTCAAGAGGATATTGCTCCCATTGAATACCAAACAGATGAGGAAGAACTTGCCAGGGAGACAAAGTGGATCAGAACGAAAGTCAAAAAAAGAAAAAGAACTAAAACTGATTCAACCCCAATAATAAAACTAACAAATTTAAATAAGCAACCAGAGCGGCAGCAACAAAAACGAATTCATAAACCCCCGCCAATTATACTATCAGGAATTAAAAACCAGGAAGAGCTATGTGCAAGTACTGGCCAAATTATCGGCAGCGAGAACTTTCAAACAAAACTACTAAACAGGGATACAGTTAAAATAAACGTTTTGAACGAGGATTGCTAGAGGGTTTTAACGAATGAGCTCAAAACTCGGGGCCTTGCATGGTACTCTTACGAAAACAAACAAAATAGGGATATTAAAATAATGATAAAGAACCTGCACCACTCATTCCAACCTAAAAATATTATAAGTAACCTAAACGAACAGGGATTTGTAGCCAAGAATGCGACGCTAAAACTGAAATGGAAAACTAAAGAACCTCTTGACATGTTCATTGTAGCCTTCTCAAACAATGAAAATGTAAAGAAAATATATGACATTAAAACAGTCTGCAACACTAATGTTACTGTAGAACCACTAAAAACCAATAAACTAATACCACAATGTAAAACATGCCAATCGTTTGGACACACAAAGAACTATTGCAACAAAACCCCTAGATGTGTTAAGTGCGCTGGCTCTCACCTCACATCTGAATGCAAAAAACCGGAAAATATTGCACCGAAATGCTGTCACTGCGGTAAAAATCACCCTGCGAGTTACAGAGGATGTGAAGTTATTAAAGAACTTCAAAAACTAAGAGGAAATAAAAACAAAACCCAATCAGTAGCAAAAGAAGCTATAGTGGCAAAAACATCTAACCAGAAGGTGTCTGGAAGGAAGGAAAACAAGGAAACCTATGAATCATATAGCTAAGTGTTGATGAAAAGGAAATCCTCAGGAACCCAAGAACCGAAAACCAATGAAGATAGATTAGACCAAATACTGGAACTATTAAAAAACCAAGATCTGCGTCTCAACAAAATCGAGAGCACCCTTAAAATAATATAACGATTAATGGCCTCCCTACGTATAATGGAATGGAATGCTAATGGACTTGCGAAGCATCTACAAGAACTCCAGGTAGTATTACATTCGGAGAACATAGATATATGCCTCATATCCGAGACTCATTTTACCACAGAATCCTTTATAAGACTCAAAAATTACTCAGTCTCTCAAACAGTACATCCCGCCAACACAGAACGAGGAGGTAGTGCTATTATTATCAAAAATAACATCAAACATTATGAAGAACAACAACACAAAACAATGGAAATTCAAGCAACTGTTATTACGATCGAGACAACCAAACAAAAGCTAAAGGTATGCGCTGTCTATTCTCCACCGAAATACAGCATCACCGCAGAGCAATACATGACACTTTTCAAAAAACTAAAAACACAATTCATTATGGGTGGTGACTTTAACGCTAAACATACCCAATGGGGTTCAAGGCTCATCACTCCCAAAGGACGAGAACTATATACAGCAGCTGCTGATTATGGCTGCCATTTTATATCCACTGGACAACCAACCTACTGGCCAACTGACCCCAATAAAACACCGGATTTAATTGACTTCTTCATTATTAAAAGTGTGTCACTGAACGTTATTAAGATTGAGAGTGGCCTTGACATGTCATCGGATCACTCTCCGATATACCTAACACTTAATGACCACATTATCACCAGGGAATATCAGCAAAGACTAACCAACAAAAAAATGGACTGGAATTACTTCAACAAACTATTGGAAAGCCAGATAAACATAACCAAACAGCCTAAAACGTGGGTACAATTGGAAGAAGATATTGTTAACTTCACTGTAGCGATCCAAGAAACCGCCTGGAAAAGTACTCCTGCTATCAAAAGATGAACAAATGGTCTTAACTATCCAAAGGAAATTTGCGAACTGATTACTGAAAAGCGAAAACTTAGAAGAAGATGGCATCAGACAAGAAGCCCCATAGACAAAAAACTACTAAATAGAGCTACTCAACAACTAACTAAAGAAACTAAACGCATTAAACAAGAGTTAACAAACGAATTTCTTTCAAACCTGACCCTGGATAATGACCCAAATCACTCGTTGTGGAACGCTACAAAATATCTAAAACGTCCCATACCCCATGTGCCTCCAATCCGAACTCCAGATGGCAAATGGGCTCAAAGCAATGTGGAAAAAGCCAATATGTTTGCAACACATCTTGAAGCTACATTCCAGCCAAATGCAGGAGACAATATATTACCACAAGCTATAAACAGCAACTGCTCGGAAGAAATACCGTTAGTAACACCCAAAGAACTATTTGAAGAGATATAATACAATCTAAATGCGAAAAAAGCACCAGGCTACGATCTTATAACGGGCGAGATTTTAAAGCACCTTCAACGAAAGTCTTTGATTAAACTAACTAATTTGTTCAACGCCTGCATACGGATGAAATATGTCCCAAGTGTATGGAAAACGGCTGAGGTGATCATGTTGCCAAAACTTGGAAAAGACGCAAACAAAGTTGAATCCTACAGACCCATATCGCTATTACCAACTATGTCTAAATTGTTCGAGAAAATAATATTAAAGCGGCTTAAGCCATTCATTGAACAAAAAAAACTACTCCCTGCACATCAGTTTGGATTTAGAAACGACCATTCAACAATTGATCAAGTACATCGTATCACAGATGTAATCGAAGAGACGTTGGAAAACCAAAGAGTGTGCACAGCCGTCTTCATTGATGTAGCACAAGCATTCGATAAAATGTGGCACGAAGGTTTACTACACAAACTAAAGACACAAGTTCCCAGCCAATACTATCAACTCGTAGAATCATACCTAGCTGATCGACACTTCCGAGTAAAATATGAGGATGCGTACTCAGAACTAAAAGGGACTAAAGCTGGTGTACCCCAAGGGAGTGTGCTGGGACCGGTCCTATATCTTCTCTTTGTCAGTGATATTCCAACAACGCTGTATAGCACAACAACCACCTTTGCTGACGACACAGCGATCCTGGCAGTAGCAGAGACGGTAAAAGACTCAACTAAAAAATTACAATCCGCAGTCAACAAAGTTGCCGCATGGACCCAAAAATGGCGCATCAAACTTAATGAAACCAAGTCAGTACAAATAAATTTCACAAACAAAAAGATAATTCCCCAGCCAATCTTTATTAATGGCGTGAAACTTCCATATTGCAATACCGCAAAATATCTTGGTATGACACTGGATACTAAGCTCAGGTGGAAGGAACATATCAAGAAAAAACGGAATGAACTCAATATTAAATTCAGAAAAATGTATTGGCTACTTGGCCGTAACTCCAAGCTATCAACATATAACAAGCTTATGGTATACAAGCAAATTCTAAGACCAGTATGGACCTATGGAATACAACTGTGGGGCTGTGCTAGCATTTCTAACATCCAAATAATCCAAAGATTCCAAAACAAAGTACTGAAGTCTATCGTGAATGCACCGTGGTATGTGCGTATATGTGATCTTCATCGCGATTTAGGGGTTGAGATGATTTCGGAAGTAATTGGTAGCTTTGCCGATTCGCATCAAAACATACTTCAAAACCACGTCAATAAAGAAGCCTCAGGTCTTCTTAGTGCGAAATATCGTACTAGAAGACTCAAAAGAACGAAACCTTTTGAACTTGTAAAGTGATCCCGAGGGGAATAACTTAGTAGTAGCAATGTAACTCTAATAAAATAGGATAGAACAAAATTGATCGTTAGTTATGTAAACTAGTTTTAATTGTAGTGGGTTCTGTTAGAAGTGGGCATGCAAATGCAAATACTGCAAACGAACCTTATAAAAAAATATATAAAAAAAAATTAAAAAAAAAAATTAATGTGAAGAATAAGGATCAACACTGTTTTGGATGGAGTATTATAAGCGCATTGTTTCCTGTCAAAGCGAACGCTGACAGAACAACTTCATATCCAAATTTTTTTAATATTCTTAACTTTGCCAGAATATCGTTTCCAGTAAAGTTAAAAGACATCAAATTATTTGAATTGCAAAATAATATTTCTGTGAATGTTTATGGTTTAGAGAGTGTTGATTGGGGACGCAAACACGAGATAGTTGGACCGCTTCATTATTCCTCTCAAAAATTTCCCTCACATGTAAATTTGTTATTATTGAATTAAGGTAAGAATTATCATTATTGTTGGATAAAGGATATGTCTAGGTTAGTATCTTTTCAAATTAATAAAGTAGGACATAAAAAATATTTTTGTGATGGTTGTTTAATATATTTTAATACAGAACACCAATTAGATATACACCAAAAAAATGATTGTAATCATGTGACAACAAAACTTCCTACAACTAAAATTAAAATAAATAAATATGGTCAAAATATTCCTGAAAATATTCTTCAATTTGAAAATTTTCAACGCCAGATAAAAGTTCCTTTTGTAATATATGCAGACTTTGAATGTTTTTTAAAACCTTTAGAGTTTGAAGTACCCAAAAGTTGTGATGAGTCTTATACTAAAAATACTTTTAAACACGAACCGTACGCCTTTGCTTATTTCATTAAATGCTCATTCGATAATTCATTGTCACTATTAGATTATTATTTCGGTGAGGATGCAGCTGAGGTATTTTGCAAACGAATTGAAGAACACATTCACAAAATTTACAATACTCATCTGAAGCATGATGTTAAAATGCTTCCATTAACAGACGAACAAAAAAAGGATTTTGAAAATTCTGTTATTTGCAGTATTTGTGATGAAAAATTTAAACCCGAAGATGTTGTGGTTAAAGATCATGACTATATTACCGGATACTATCGTGGAAAGGCTCACAATCTATGTAATTTACATTGCAAAATATCAAACGTTATTCCAGTTTTTTTTCACAATCTAAATTATGATTCCCATCTATTTATTAAACAGCTTTGTTGTGAAGGAGATATAATAGATATTGTTCCACAAACAAAAGAAAAATATATTTCGTTTTCTAAATCAATTTTAGTAGATAAAGTAGCTACAATGGACAATAGAATTAAAAATATTTTCATTAAACTTAGATTTCTAGATTCTTTTCGATTTGTTGCTTCATCGCTAGAATCTTTAGATGAAAGTTTAGAAACAGAGCAATGTATTGAAATTTAAAAAAATTTCAAAGATCCAAATCAATTTAATGAAATTAGAAGAAAAGATGTATTCCCATATAATTATATAAATTCAATGGAAAAATGATATGAAATTCAACTACCTGCTATTGATGATTTTTATGATACACTTAATGATAAACCTATAAGTCCCGCAGACTATAACAGAGCTAGAAATATTTGGAATTTATTTCAATGTAAAAATTTATTAGACTATACTAAAACGTATTTATTATCTGATGTCCTCATTCTTACTGACTTTTTTGAAGCTTTTCGAAATATTTCATTTAATATATTTAAATTAGATCCTGCTCATTATTATACATCACCAAGTTTAAGTTGGGATGCTATGTTAAAATACACTAAAGTAAAATTAGAATTATTAACAGATATTGATATGTTGTATTTTTTTTTTTTAAATAACATAAGGGGGGGTATATGTCACTGCAGTGTTCGAAAGATAGAAGCTACTAACCAATTTCTTCAAAATTTTGATTCAACAAAACCATCATTATATATAATGTGGAGTCGGAGTTCGATCGTCGTTCGATGAACATGTGTCTACAGGCCGGCAAGTTGTTTATTTATTTGTTTATTTAGAGTAAACTAGCGAATACTATCGGGCGAGTGGATACGGCGGCGCGTCAGTGTCGTGCGAGTTAAGTTTGAGGTTCAGCCAAACTATTTTTTAAAAATTTATTTTACAGGAAACAACACAAAATGTAACTAACAATACGGTTACAAAAATTATGATTCCTAAATCTACGTTTTTCCCTATTTATATTAAAATATATGCTGACCATGCATAAGGCTTCCAGAACATTATGAACTTAATATTAAATCGCAATTAGGGGTAATACGTTTTCTAATCGCAAATTCTAGATGGTAGTAAACACTACGCAGTTTCTTATTATTTAATTATTAAGCAAATTGTTGTGATATAACTCCTCCATCCTTAAGAGGCAAACTTAATGGAATGGGTTTGACTGTTAGTGTTTTCTACTTCATTATATGTTTTTTCCAATGTTTTTCTCTTATTACAAAACTTTTTATACCTAACTATAAGAATACTAATTATTATTGAGATTATTATAAATGTCCAAAGAGTTGCACTTGACCACATTGATATCTCATCTAGATGGCTTTCTTCTATGGGTGGTAGATGATCGATAATGTCCTTTATATGGTGGCTTTCTATAAAATCCATTCTTGTGAGGTTGATTACTATTGATGATTGATCATTTGGCACATAATCCATTTGAACTTCTGGTAGAATAAATGCAATTCCTTGACTTATTTGCATTTTGTTAATAAATGTTTTTCCTTCTATAACGAGTTCACAATCAGTTGAAAATTCAACTAGGGTAGGTGCTCCGATTTCCGTATAATGATCCGATGGACACTTTGACAGTACTTGTATCGGCATTGAAGGAATTATTAATAATTTATTGTTTGCAACTTGTTCTATTAATGTTTGTTGCAACGATACATGGGTCTTTTGGCATCCTTTTAAGGGACGGTTTGTCAATAAGTTGACGACACACTCGTCGGCAGAGTTTTCACTTTCCTTGCAGAAAAATATTCTTCCAATGTCTGGGCAGATGTGTTCTTTAAACTGCAGGTTATCATTGCTTTGTGCCACGAAAGGGAATTTTAAGAGAAGCATGGATTTTCTTTGGATAACGGAATATAGGCGATGAAAGTTATAAACTTCTGTTTTCAGGATTGGGATATGTATTGCAAAAATTATTCTTCCTTTGACAAAAGATACTTGCGTTCCCAATAATTGATAATACTCTACTGAGTTATTTAATTTAGGTATTTTATCATCTCCATAAATGTTACTTAATTCTATTAATAGTTCATTAATTTGAGAAATGGATATTACAGTATTATGTATCGAATTGAGTTTTGCAAAAACAACAGCATCTTCTAAATTGTCCAAGAATGAGATTAAACTTTGACAATCTAAATTAATTTGCGTTAAAATATTTTGAATACTAAGGTACTGGTCTTGATTCCTAATTATTCGATCTATAGTACTTTGAACTAATTCTATACCTCTTTTAAGTTTTCCTTGATTATCTGAAATTATTTGCATCGTTTTATTAAGAAAATTTACAATTTTCTGAGATATTGTTATTTGTCCATTTACAGTTTTTTCGAACCTTATTTGATTCGTTTCCAAATTTCTAATCGCCTTATCATATTGTTTTCCATCGTCAGAGTCCAAATTTCCGAATATCCATTTATTAAAGTGACCAATTACGTTTATTAAACCTCGTTTTCTTTGAAGATTCGAATTTGGATAAAGGTTGAATATTTTCTTTTCAATTGTGTTTATAAAAAACTCTGTTCTAGGAAGCAAATTTCCAATCAATCCATGATAAGATATCGGATTCGATATATTATCTTTAGTTATACAGTTCCTAATTGAATCATATGATTTCTTAATATTAATTAATTGCGAAAGTAAGGACTCCATTTCTACATAATACAGAAATGTATGTTTCGTATAGATTATTCTTGCTGATCCTAATTTAATTGGTAACAAAGGATTTGGAACTGAAATAAATTTTGCTTCTTCATTCCTTGCTGGTTGAAGGCTGATTGTCAGTATTATTAGCACAAATTTTGGAGTCGTCCTGAAAAATTTTGACTGTTGTATTTTGAGGTCTTTTAAGTGTATTCTTATGATATTCCGCATTTGCAGTTTTTACTTTAATTTCTGATTGATCTTTTAAATCATAAATTTTAAATTTTGGCAGGGCTTTATTACGATTCTTCGTTTTCACGTATATTGGTTTATCTAAGGGGTAGAGTTCTGGCTCTTCTCGTTTCTCATTTCTTTTTGAAATTGTTTGTTCTTTTATCTTGTGATTCTGCTGGGCGATTTCTCTATATAGTTCTTGACAAATTTTTTTATGTTCCTGAACGTAATGTGATATAATTACGTGATCATTCATGTCTAATGAATCCGAATTATTTATATGCCCTTTAATTATTTCAAAAGGTGTAAATTTAGTAACACTGTGGATTGAATTGTTATATCCCAATACTGCTCTCTTCATAAGTTGTTCGGGATTCAAATGTTTATTAGTTTCTTTAAGGCAACGATAATGTTCAATTATTGTTGAATGAAACCTTTCGACAGGAGAATTGGAATTACTATTCTTGGACGTGGTAAAATGCAAGTCTATTTTATATAGTTTACAAAAATCTTCTAAGTCAGCATTTTTAAACTCTGATCCTCGATCACAAGTGATTTTTAGGGGAAGTCCATGATGTGTAATAAAGTTGAACAAATTTTCAGAAATAGATATACCCGTTATACTATCTAACAAATAGGCTTGGCCGTATCTGGAAAATGTATCTATGATTGTTAAAAATGATTTATTTTCTATCCTAAATGTGTCTATATGAATATGCTCAAAAGGTTTGGAAGTTGTTGGTGTTAAGTTAAACTTAATGATTGGTGGGTTCCGGTCATATTTATTTCTTTGACATATCTCACAGTTATTAACATATTCTTCAATATCCGAATCCATTTTTGGCCAATAATATTTTTTTTGTAACGCAGTTTTCATCTCTGTTATCCCCCTATGACAAGTTTTCGTGTTATGATGCAGATCTAATTTTTGTACTTGATCTTCCTTTGTTAAAACATCCTCGCGCATTTTTGTACATTGGACAAATTTAAATGAAGTGTTTACGAAAATATTTTGCATCGTAACAGTAAAAATTTCTCCCAATTGTGGTTCTCGAAACAAAAATGCATAAGAACGTTTAGGACTGACATATTCTTTCACGAACTGAATAATCCCAGGAACTAAATTATTTCTTGGCAATATGACATTAAACCTTGTATTGTCAAAAATCTGTTCCTTTTGACACCTTACCGCTGGAATATCTCCCATTATTACAAGAATTTGATTTTTATATCCATTAAATACTCTCTCTGTGATTGGTAGATTAAAAATGGGATTCTCTAATGAGGTATGCACTGTTTCTAAATCATCGTCAGTATTCTCATTGGTTTCTTTTGGAATTTCCTTTAATTTCGATATTTCTTTATTTCCGCACTTATTATCGGGTGGTTTGATTTGTATATCAGATATAACATTAATTTTTGGTGGTTCTATATTTTCTAATATTTCTTTAACCGTTTGTTCATCTAATTGTGGGTACCTTTCTATGTTTTTGCAGAATTCTAAAATTTCTTCATCACAATCGCCTGGATTGTTAACTATTGAAGCAGTTTCTAAAGCATTTAAATCTTCTTTTGGATTTCTTGACAGTGCATCCGCTGCTGTATTAGAGTTTCCTTTTTTGTATTTAATTGTATAATCAAATTCTTCCAGTTTGAGTCTCCATCTCACTAAACGGCTATTTGGTTCTTTTAAGGAATAAACCCATTCAAGTGGTTTATGATCTGTAAAGATTGTGAATTTTGTTCCAAATAGGTATGGACGATAATATTTACATCCCCATACAACTGCGAGTAATTCTTTCTCTATTGTGGAATAATTTGTTTCGGCTGGGTTCAATGTTCTAGATGCATAACCGATCGGATGTCCATTTTGAGATAAAATAGCACCTATAGCAAAGTTTGATGCATCTGTATTGAGTTCGAATGGTTTAGAAAAATCCGGATACGCTAATACTGGTTCAGAAGTTAAAATATTTTTACAAGTTTGAAAACTATCAAGAAATTCTTTAGTGTGAACAATTTTTTCGTTTTTCTTTAAACATTTTGTCATTGGTTTGGTTATTTTAGCTAAATCTTTAATAAATTTACGATAATAACCAACTAATCCTAGAAAAGATTTTATTTCTTTAACGGTTGTTGGTAAAGGAAAATTTTGAACTGCTTCAATTTTCTTCGGGTTTGGTTTTATTCCCGATGGTGTTACTACGTGTCCCAGAAATTCTACTTCTTTACGAAGGAATTCACTTTTATCTAATTGTATCTTAAAGCCTGCTTGACGTAATTTGGAAAATACCAGTTTTAAATTTTGAATATGTTCCTGGAGGCCAGTGCTAAATATAATAATATCGTCCATGTAAACCATACATATTTTATTTTGTACATCTTTTAAAACTTCATCCATAACTCTTTGAAACGTGCTAGGGGCATTTTTTAATCCGAAAGGCATTCTGAGATACTCATAGTGACCATTTTCTACTGTAAAGGCTGTTTTTTCAATTGAATTTTGGGCCATTTCTATCTGATGGAACCCACTAGCAAGATCCAGAGTCGAAAAGTATTGTGCACGTCCTAGCTTATCTAATATATCACTAATATTTGGAATGGGCCATCGTGAATCTATAGTTTTCTCATTGATTTTTCGATAATCTACTACGATCCGCCACTTTTGTTTCTTTGTTGCATCTATCTTCTTTGGCACAATCCATATTGGTGAACTCCAAGGACTTGAGGATGGTCGAATGATTTCATTTTCCAGCATTTCTTTAATTTGACGTTGAACCTCCTCCTTATGAATAAATGGGTATCTATATGACCTAGTGTGTACAGGAATTTCATCTATTGTTTTTATCTCATGTTTAGTTTTTGACGTAAATGTTAGTTTATCACCGGGTTTGAGAAATATGTCAGAGTACTGTTTACATAATTTTATAATTTCATTTCTTTCCTCCTTATTCATGTGATCTGTTCTGATTAATTTTTGTATATCATTTATATCTTCACAATTTATATTGTTTAAAAATAACACATTACTTTCCAATTTTCTCAAGTCACATATGTTGTAAGTTTCTTCTTCAAACGGTTTTACTGGAAAGCGTTCTTCCATTGTAACGTCAATGGTTTCCTCCGAATAGTTCTGAATTTCCACGAGGGCGTATCCATTTTTGGAAGTACTTACGCCTTGTGAAATCATCATTCCGTCCAGGTCAACAGGATCTATTAAGATATCGCCCTTGAATATCGTTACCGGAATTCTCTTGACAGTCTTTTCACGTGGTTTTAAAGAAAAATGATAGAATTCATCTAATTGATGCCTAATTTTGAAAGGAATTTTAACTTTGGTATTTACTAGAATTCTATTCACTAAATCTATATTCAAATTTAGATTCAATAAATCTGTCAATCCCAAGATTCCGTCAAAATAATTGTGAAAATCAAATAATATAAATTCGATACCATCATTAATATTGAAGTCTTTTAGAATTGGAATGTTTGCGCAATATTTTGTATTCTGACTACCCAAAGCCGTTTTAACAATATTTTCTGATTCCCAAATGTTGTTCGGAAAATATTCTTTGACAAATGTTGGTTTAATTACTGAGCGACTACTACCCGTATCTATTAAAAGTTTTATTTTAAACGACTTAATTTCTATATAAGGTAGGGCACCTTTCAGTGAAATATTAACTTCTGTCATCGGTGCATTTGCTGTTTGAAAACATTTTGAAAATTTCCTTTCATTTTTTCCTCTACATTATCAATTTCTAGTACAGTATTTTGTGGTTCTACCGTGATTTCAGGGTTGTAATTAGTTTCTTGATTGTAACTATCTAACTGGTTTCCTTGATCTAAATAGTCTTGAGCAAATAATTCCTCACTGATCACATTATTAGCATTATTTCTTTGGAAATAATTAGGATTTCCAAAATTTCCTGAATTATTCCTAAAATTTGAATAATTAGTTCGAATCGTGGGGTTTTTTGATGTAGTTGACATTGGGGTTGGTTTTGGTAACTGGTCTGACCTTATCTGACCAGGTCTAAATACGTTTAAAGGTTTTTGATTTCCAAAAACTTGTCTATTCGTAGGGTATCGTCTTGGTGGTAAATCTGTTCTTGGACGGGGAAACGAATTACTTTGATTTTGATTTTGAAAAAATGGATTTGATCGTTGCGAATTATAATTTCGGGTGGTCATTTCTTGATAAAAATTTTGTCTCGCCGGTCTATCTTCTAAACGACCGTACAATGATTGGAAATTATTGAATTCATTGGCATAAGCCATTGCATCCTCTAAACTATCAGGTCTTTTTAGATGCATATTATTTTTTAAAATTCCTGTACATCCTGCAATAAAAGTATCCAATGCTGTTTTTTCATGATGTCTGATATCCCACTGTTTTTGTGTTATGTTAATGGTATTATCGTTCCCGATACGTTGGATAACATTGCTTAAAATTAATTGTACTCTATTCCCAAAATTTAAAAGATGTTCACCTTTTTCAGGCCTAGTCCTAGTTAATTCTTGCACTAAATTATCTAGGTCTCTTCTATCAGAAAAACACTGAATTAAGCAATTTTTCAATGTTATCCAATCCTTTATTTCCGTACGATTTCCTACTAGCCTTTCAGCTTTCCCTACTAACTTATCCTGGATTGATTCGAATATGTGTGTATTTAATTCATCATCCTTAAACATATGGTAACTGGAAATTATACTCTCACATCTGTCAACAAATCTATTTAATGTATTGCTATCACCATCATAAGGTTTAAGTGAATTTAACCGAGATTGGAACAAATCCCAATTTATTCTTTTTTGTACTATACTAGAAGAACCGTCACTAGAAGTCATTTTTAAATTTTTTCTTGTACTTATATTACCTTTTATTGAGACGTTATTTAACTGAGATGATAATTCATCAATTGATTTATCAGTTTCACTGTTTGACATATATATGTTTGCAATACCTAATTATCCCTATCAAATCCTTATACAGAGGGTTCAATGGACAAAAGGAAAATTTGTGGCACTTACCCACGCCTCATCCTTAGCAGAGGATAGTCGTTGGTCTCAGGCTCGATTTCTTTATCAGATTCTCGTTGCGGGTGCTTTTCGCTGCTTCCTGTTTTGGTTGTAGTGAACTTTTGATAGTGTTTTCTTAATCGTGCAATTCGATTTTTTTTTTTTTTAACACTTTTTCAAAATATCCTACCGACTGCGCCAGTTAAGTTTGAGGTTCAGCCAAACTATTTTTTAAAAATTTATTTTACAGGAAACAACACAAAATGTAACTAACAATACGGTTACAAAAATTATGATTCCTAAATCTACGTTTTTCCCTATTTATATTAAAATATATGCTGACCATGCATAAGGCTTCCAGAACATTATGAACTTAATATTAAATCGCAATTAGGGGTAATACGTTTTCTAATCGCAAATTCTAGATGGTAGTAAACACTACGCAGTTTCTTATTATTTAATTATTAAGCAAATTGTTGTGATATAACTTGCGTTATCGCTAAATCAGCAAAATGCTGAAGAAACCAGTATTGCAATTGCAGAACAACGCCAGTTCACAAAAGCAATTGACGCTGACAATGGAAAATGACGGAACCACAGCACGTGCACAACAACTGGAAGCCAAGCTAAAAGATATGCAAAAAAAGTATGATGAACTCATGGTTAAATACATGGAGCTAGAAAAGAAAATTTTACCTGCACCAGCTAAGGAGATGGAAATAAGCGAAGAATTCTTTACCGACGAAGAGGAACTTGCAAATGAAACAGAATGGATTCGGGAGAAAAACCGAAAAAAGAGGAAGCGGAATACTTCCGCGACTCCGCCAGCATTGAAACAAAAGAACCCGGTTAATCCTCCAAACCAAAAAGTACACAAGCCTCCCCCAATCATCGTTGAAAACATTAATAACTTTTCCGATTTACACGCAATTGTAAATCAGTATGCAAATTCCCAAATTAAAGTCTTTAATAACAAAACTATCAAAATCAACGCAAACGACGAGAAAGATTTTAAAGCACTTTCCGCAGTGTTGAGCGAAAAGGATTTTTCTTGGCATTCCTACGAAAACAAGCAAAATAGGCCAATTAGAGTTATGGCTAATAAACTTCATCACTCCGTAAAGACGGATGACATTGCTCGGGACCTCAGAAATAGAGGCTACAAACTACTTGAGGTGACCGCAAAACTAAGCTATAAAACGAAACAACCGCTAAACATGTTCATGCTTTCATTCAGACATGATGAAAATGTGGACAAAATTTATGGTATAACCGATATCTTAGGAGTAAGGGTAGAAATCCTGCCCTTAAGAAAATCCCGACTAGTACCGCAGTGCAAAAAATGTCAAGCCTATGGCCACACTCAAAAGTACTGCTCCATGGAACCTCGATGTGTCAGATGCACTGGTAAGCACTTGACAATTAATTGTGACAAGCCCAAAGACGCTCAACCAAAATGTATACACTGTGGTGGAAATCATCCGGCAAATTACCGAGGATGCACGATTGCAAAGGAAATGCAAAAACTGAAAGATAAACGAACACAAAGGACAAATCCTCATAAACAACTGCCTCCAAAACCTCAGAGGCAAACAGTTGTACCACCGGCAATACGACAAAGCAATGAAGTAGGAAGTGCTACATATAGTCAAATGGTTTCAGGAGAAAGCAAAGCCTATCCGAAAACAGTAGTACAAAACACAGACCCTGTGCAGAATTGTCTCCAACAAATATTGGAGAGGCTAGAAAATTTGGATAATCGTCTCAGTAGACTTGAACACAGCAACAAAGGAGCTGTCCCTAAAAATCGTAATGGCTAAAAACAGCAGCAATCTTAGGATCATGGAATGGAACTCTAATGGACTAGCACAACACAAACAAGAGCTTCAAGTAATATTAAATTTAGAAAATATAGATATATGTTTAATCTCTGAGACTCACCTCACTTCTGAGTCATTCATTAAATTTCAAGGATATGATTTGTATCACACGACACATCCAGATAATGCACCCCGAGGGGGTAGTGCCGTTATAATTAAGAAGACCATTCAACACGGAGAAGACCTCAAATATCAAACAGAAGAATTTCAAGCCACTTCTGTAAAAGTGAAAACTAAAACGTGTGAAATTATTGTCTGCGCAGTCTACTGTCCTCCTAGACATGCCTTAAAAAAAGAACAATATCTACATTTTCTACGTAACTATGGCTTTAGATTTATCATTGGAGGAGATTTCAATGCCAAACATATTCAGTGGGGATCCAGGATTTCAAACACAAAAGGAAAAGAATTGCTGCAAGCAATAAATCAGCTTAATTGTAAACCGTTGTCGACTGGTAAACCTACTTATTGGCCAACTGACCCAAACAAAACTCCTGATTTGATTGACTTCTTTATTACGCGAAATGTGTCCTTCAACTGTATGCATGTGGAGGAAACTTACGACATGAATTCAGATCACTCCCCAATTCTACTCAAGCTGAATGACAGTATTATACAAAAAGAAGCATCTCCCCGGTTAACTAATAAAGTAACTGACTGGCAGAGCTTCAAACTTCAACTGGAAAATGCCATAAACTTGTCAGCTTCATTGAAAAATGAGTTGGAACTAGACAATGAAGTAGAAAATTTTGTCGTCTCAATTCAGCAAGCTGCCTGGAATAATACTCCCCATATTACTTATCGTCCGTATGGCACAACATATCCAAAAGAGATACGCACGTTAGTCTCTGAAAAAAGAAAACTTAGAAAAACCTGGCATCGGTCTAGATGCCCGGCTGATAAAACCAGACTAAATAATGCAAATCAACATCTGAAAAGAGTAATTCAAAATTTTAAAAGTGACAAACTTAGCAACTTTCTAAGTGAATTATCGAATGATGCAAAAACCGAATATTCAGTTTGGAAGGTTACAGCAAAGTCAAAACGACCCATAGTGCAACAATCACCAATTAGGAACCTCGATGGCACTTGGGCAAAAAGTAACAAACAAAAGGCAGACAGGTACGCTGAACACCTCCAAAATACCTTTCAGCCGAATGAAGGAGACAACACACTTGACTGGACTCAATGTATAGTACTTGAAGGCTGTATCAAGCATACCAGCCCTAAAAAAATCGAGCAAGAAATCAAAGAGAATATCAATCCTAAGAAGGCGCCTGGATTTGACCTAATTACCGGAGAAATCCTGAAACAACTCCCACGTAAGGCAATTATAAAATTATGTCACCTTATTAATGCATCATTTCGGCTGAATTACGTACCTAGAGTATGGAAGGTAGCTGAAGTTATTATGATTCCTAAACCTGGAAAACCGCCAACGGAAGCCTCATCGTACAGACCAATTTCATTACTACCCGTAATTTCAAAGGTTTTTGAGAAAATACTGTTGAAGCGACTTAAACCTATAATTGAAGAGAAAAACTTAATCCCTTCCCATCAATTTGGATTCAGAGAAAAACATTCTACCATTGATCAAGTTCATAGAATCATTGATGTGATAGAAAAATCATTAGAAAACAAAAAAGTTTGCTCTACCATCTTCCTTGATGTGGCGCAAGCTTTCGATAAAGTATGGCATGAAGGACTTATTCACAAACTAACCAACTTCCTACCCAAACCATTCGCTCTATTACTAAAATCATATATTTCTGATAGAGCATTTAGAATAAAACAAGAAGATTCTTACTCTGACCTAAAAGAGATTAAGGCAGGGGTACCACAGGGAAGTGTGTTGGGACCAATGCTATACTTGTTGTATACCTCTGATATACCTACATTAGAACTTGACACCATAGCAACTTTTGCTGATGATACTGCCCTTATGGAGGTGGGCGAAAATTACGAAGACGCGGCAGCAAGCTTGCAAGCAACAGTGAATAAAATCGCCACCTGGACCAGACAATGGCGAATTAAATTGAACGGCACGAAGTCTGTTCACATTAATTTTAAAAACAAAAGAAACAATTATATTCCGATTTATATTGATGATATACAAATACCATATGCTAACACTGCAAAATATTTAGGTATGACGTTAGACGCTAAACTACGATGGAAAGCCCACATCAAAAAGAAAAGGGAAGAACTTAATATTAAATTTGGAAAAATGTATTGGCTGCTAGGAAGAAACTCTTCTTTATCAGTATACAACAAAGTACTACTGTACAATCAAGTTTTGAAGCCTATATGGTCGTATGGAATCCAACTCTGGGGATGTGCAAAAAAAAACAACGTGGACATAATCCAACGATTTCAAAATAAAGTGCTAAGGTGTATTGTCAACGCACCTTGGTACTTTAGAAATAGTGACCTTCACAGAGACCTGGGTGTG
Organism: Euwallacea fornicatus; assembly: GCF_040115645.1. Classification (NCBI taxonomy): domain Eukaryota; kingdom Metazoa; phylum Arthropoda; class Insecta; order Coleoptera; family Curculionidae; genus Euwallacea; species Euwallacea fornicatus. Next base: position 20,546 of record NW_027096057.1, on the reverse strand, counting down.
GACACCGTCAGCGAAACCGTCAATAAAGTTGCGAGAAGACATGAACAACGACTTCTGCAGCACACCAACGTGGAAGCTATCCAACTCCTAGACAACACTAACCTGACCAGACGACTCAAGAGGATCAAGCCCTTCGAGCTAGTTTAGTGTGTGAATAGTAGAAACAAAGCGAATTTTCACGCGTCAATTTTATATTAGAACCTAAGGACTACTAATTAACTACTAATTAGTGACCCCTAAATGTAGCTAAGGCATATTAATATTAGAACAAAATTACTCATTGATCATTCTCTGATCAGATTGTAATTCCCTTAAAATGCTTCTGGAAGAAGCGTTTTAATAAATATAAAAAAAAAAAATATATATAATGTATTTAGATGCAACCAACTTATATGGACATAGTATGAGTCAATCACTTCCTATTGATAATTTTTCTTGGATGACTATTGAAGAAATAGATTCTCTTAAAATTGAATCATTGAAAGATAATGACGAATATGGTTATTGCACCAGAATGATCTTGAAAATCCCCTGGACAATGGTGCTAATCAGTGGGTCCTGCTTCCGCGGCTGGTTCTTGGGTATTTTTGTTGTGTTCCGAAGGACCACTCTCGGTTTTTGTCAGGCCGAGAGAAAACTGAATTGTACTCAATTGAAATATTTAATTACTTTATCTTTATTTATGTATTAAATTCTTAAAGTAACACTCGGTTGATTCTGCCTCACTTCTCTGGGGTTGCAACTGAATTTCTTCTTTTTCAAGTGCGGTCATCTCACGGTCTCGTCTCCCTTCAGCGTCTCTTCTTTCCCTCAACCTACTTTTTTCCCCGCTCCACCCTTAGTTCGGGTGTTACTCAAGGATAACTTAAGATTTATATCTGGTTGACATCTAGTATGTTTTGCTTCACTTGCTTGCAACCACCAGATGTTGGCTATCACCTATCGCCCGTTAGAGTGGAGTATTTTGGAAGATTCCTTTATTGTGGGCAATAAATCAAACAGACCGAGTACTTGAGTCACGTTAAGCGCTTTACCCGACCTTATGATTTGTCTTTATGTACCCTTGTTACACAAATTAGGAATTTTCCCAAACGTCTGAATTGAATTCAGACAGTTATATTTTTGAAATAGATATTAAATATCCTAAAAATTTGCATGAAGAACATAATGAGTTACCCTTTTTAGCTGAAAATATTTGTGCACCTAATTCTAAGCAAAAAAAGTTAATTTGCACTTTAAATCATAAAGAAAAATATATCATTCATTATCGAAATCTTAAACAGGCTCTTGAGAATGGGTTACAGTTAATTAAAATTCATAGAGGTCTTAAATTTAAACAAAAAGCTTTTCTAAAACCATACATTGCTTTAAATACTGAAATGAGAAACAAATTGAAATGTAAATTGGAAAAAGATTGTTATAAATTGTTTAATAATGCTATCTATGGTAAATCCTTGGAAAATGTTGATAAACGTGTTGATATAAGATTAGTAACACATTGGAAAAACATTGGACATAAGCAGGGTGCTGAATTTTTAATTGCAAAACCGAATTTCAAGAATTCTTTAGTCTTTAACGAAAATCTTGTTGCTTTGCAACTAGAACGGTTAAAAGTACTATACAACAAACCGGTGTATGTGGGGTTTAGTGTGCTAGAATTAACAAAAACTGTAATTTATAATTTTTATTACGAATACGTAAAACGGAAATATGGTAACAATGCAATTTTATTATACACTGATACCGATAGTTTAGTGGTTCATATCACAACAGACAATTTTTATGAAGATATGCAAAAAAATTTAGAAAAATTTGATACTTCAAATTATAGTGAAATAAACCCACATAACATCACTAAAAACAAATCGGTTTTGGGTCGTATGAAAGATGAGTTCGCAGGAAGAGCAATCGAAAGTTTTTATAGATCAGGAGCAAAGGCTTACTGTATTAATTTAGAAGATTTGACTGAAAAAAAAGCAAAAGGTGTTAAAAAATATGTCATTAAAAATTCGCTTACTTTAACAGATTATAAAGATGTTATTAAAAAATTCGAAATTAAATATAGAAAAATGAATTTATTTCGATCAATTTTGCATGAAATGTATACACAGTTGAAAAATAAGGTTGCGTTGTCACCTGAAGATGACAAAAGGTATATAATTCGAGATAGTTTCAGAACTTTAGCGTGGGGTCATATGGATATAGACATTTTAGAAACTAAAACCAATAATGAAGATAAATCAGTAAACAATCTTATTAAAACTTTACGAGATTTAGTGGATAGTAAATATAAATAAAAAAATGTAATTAGCGTAAAAAATGAATAAAAATATATTTATTTTAAACATTTGTTTTATTCACCACCATTTTAGTTTCAATCTTCTTACGGTATGAAAGTGATCAAAAATATAGTATTATACTCTGTATTGGGGAGTACATTATACGTATTCAACCCCACAAATTCCCAGTATCAATATATCTGTTTAAATGATAGCAAAATTGAAACATATCCACACTGTTATAAAGCTATGAATTTTTCTAGAATAAATAATGTTGATGTATTTTCATACAATTTAAATTCCTCCAATCCTACATTTTTCAAAATCTTGTTTGTATATCATAATGGATCTCAAGTAGTATCAACTTGGAATGTAATTACTCAATGTTCTAACTCTTATTTTAATAAACACAATAATAGCATAAAAAGCGACGAATTTGAAAATACCTGTTCACATACATCATCCTATATAGCATTTAGTATTTTACTACTTTTAATTTTTCCTACCATTTTAACAATACTTTATTGTTACTTAAAAAATCGATTTAAATTTTGCATCCACTATCCTCCCACTACTAATAACCCACACAACTTTACCCCTCCTTCCCCCACCACAACCACCACCACTAATAATCCCAATCACAATTTCTTGATTATTTAAGCAATCACGTTAAGTCAACAAATAGTCATAATTAAACGTTAGTTTGAATCTAGCATTAAAATGTATAAATTTCATAAAAATCAATTCTCCAAGAAGACGGAAGAATTTAAAGTAACCCGCGCCGGTCTTGTTATAAATGAAACAATTTACTGTATAAACAAATCAAAATCTAAATGGATTAGTGTTGGTTTGTCTTTGGAGAGAGAATACAACCCAGTTATTAAACTAGGAGGTGCAAAGAATAATCAATACACTATTTTCAATTAAGAACAATGGATTTCCTTTTTGAACAATCAAGGAATTATGATGAGCTTGGTGCATTCTACCAACCAAGGATGGTCGCCTATGCAGGGGGATGGATACGAAATACATTTTACGTTTATTGGTGATTCAAGAATAATTAAGATTGTCCAAGATGGTGGCAATGAAATTTTTTTCGGAGGTGATACTATAAGTGTACTAACAAGTTTAGTGAATTTAGTAAAATATCGATTTGATATGTTGAAATCGCAAGAATTTCCATTGTACTATAACACTCTTTTAGAAGTAGTATCACAAAAAAAAAGTTACTTGATTAAAAATATGTATATGTCGGGGTAACATTAGGAATATTCTCCATCATTGATAATTTTGATTGTTTTATTAAGCAAATTGATAGTAAGGCAAGGCTAACGAATTCACCACTACTCGACCGCAACCTTTCCCTTCTTTTCAATTACTGCCTTCTTCACAGTTCCCATCCCCCGTGGTCCTCTTGACTTAAGGGATGGTACCTGTTCGTCCTGGTTTTCCCACGGACCGAAACTGCACACATGGCCCTTAATTGCGTCGGTAATAGTGACCTCGTTCGACAGTGCTTTATCTCCACGATAAACCTGTCAACCTGCTCTTCAGCCTTATTGCTAACTCAAATTTTACATTTAAAACTTAAGAACTAATAAATCTCCGACACGGCCAACCTGACATTTCACTCGTCCTCGGGTGATTCTAAAATTCAAAGACGACAATCAGTTCAATTCGAATAATTTCCCTAACTTGTTTAGACAAAACATTTCCCAAATTCAACTGTTTCTTTTTTTTTCTCTTTTTTTTCATCAACACAAGAGGATACAAATCCCCTAGTAATATCCCTTGAACTACTCTCTCTCTCTTTCTCTCTCTCTCTGACACATAACTTCTCTACGCTGTCTCCTACCCACTACGCAATAAACAAAATTGGACTGTTGTTACTTGCAGTTGTAGTAAGACATATGTAAAGCTACCCCAGTGTCTGCTAATACAACGTCTCTTTCAACGTTCTACTCACTAACGTCTCTTTCAACGTTTTCCTCACTAACGTCTCAACGTTTTCCACACTAACGTCTCTTTCAACGTTTTCCCCACTAACGTCTCTTTCAACGTTTTCTCCACTAACGTCTCTTTCAACGTTTTCAAACTCCATGGGAATATTACTTTCGGGCATCTTTCGTAAACTCTCATGTGCATATTTATATGTTCGATTATTACTTAACGATTTCAAAGTATACCGATCGCCTTCTAATACTTCAGTTATTAAGAAAGGCCCTTTGAACTTTGGGTCAAGTTTTGTCTGGTGTCTTTCCTCGTTTTTGAGTAAAACAAAATCCCCAACTTTATGTCTAATTATTTTTGCCCTTGCCCGATCAAATCTTAGCTTATCATAATCGGCTACATTCTGCATGGCTTTTACTGCCCTATTCCTAAGTTCCTCAATGTTACAGGTTAAATTATCATTGTCTACACTATCTACTACTAATCCTAACGGTCGAGCAACCCTTCCAACTAATAATTCCAAAGGAGTAGCCTTTATAGAACGATGGATCGTGCAATCCAAAGCCAATTGGATGTCTTCCAGCGCGTCTTGCCAAGACCTATCACTAGTTTCAATAGCCGTCATCATATTTTTGAGCGTACTCATAACCCTTTCTACTTGCCCATTAGCCCTACTAGTACCAGTTGCTACCAAGTATAATTTTATACTTTGCAAGGAACAAAATTCACGAAATTCCTTACTCGAGAAACACCTTCCCTGATCAGCAATTATTCGCACCGGTAAACCAAACAGCGAAATAGCAAATTTTATAGCTTTGATACAACTACTAGAATCAATTTTTAAGGTGTGTTATAGAAGGGTATATTTGGTGAACGCATCTACTGCAACTATTACATATTCTTTCAGGTCACTTCAAAATTGGTTGTAGCGTTGGCGAAATATCGCCAAATTGTACGATTTGGCAAAAAAGTGCCGCTTCTAATAGAGCCAAATTGACGATTTTCCGTTTAAGGCCTTATTATGCTTATTTTGCCAAAAGGAGACGATTTGAACAAAATTGGTTGTAGCGTTGGCGAGATAAAGCGAAATCATAAGATTTGGTCATAAAGTGCCGCTTCTATTAGAGCCAAATTGACGATTTGCCGTTTAAGGCCTTATTATGCTTATTTTGCCAAAAGGAGACGATTTGAACAAAATTGGTTGTAGCGTTGGCGAAATATCGCCAAATTGTAAGATTTGGCCAAAAAGTGCCGCTTCTAATAGAGCCAAATTGACGATTTGCCGTTTAAGGCCTTATTATGCTTATTTTGCTAAAAGGAGACGATTTGAACAAAATTGGTTGTAGCGTTGGCGAAATAACGCCAAATCATAAGATTTGGTCATAAAGTGCCGCTTCTATTAGAGCCAAATTGACGATTTGCCGTTTAAGGCCTTATTATGCTTATTTTGCCAAAAGGAGACGATTTGAACAAAATTGGTTGTAGCGTTGGCGAGATAACGCCAAATCATAAGATTGGGTCATAAAGTGCCGCTTCTATTAGAGCCAAATTGACGATTTGCCGTTTAAGGCCTTATTATGCTTATTTTGCAAAAGGAGACGATTTGAACAAAATTGGTTGTAGCGTTGGCGAGATAACGCCAAATCATAAGATTTGGTCATAAAGTGCCGCTTCTTTTAGAGCCAAATTGACGATTTGCCGTTTAAGGCCTTATTATGCTTATTTTGCAAAAGGAGACGATTTGAACAAAATTGGTTGTAGCGTTGGCGAGATAACGCCAAATCATAAGATTTTGTCATAAAGTGGCGCTTCTTTTAGAGCCAAATTGACGATTTGCCGTTTAAGGCCTTATTATGCTTATTTTGCCAAAAGGAGACGATTTGAACAAAATTGGTTGTAGCGTTGGCGAAATAACGCCAAATCGTGGTTTTCGGGCAATTTCCGACGAAACTCGCCGATTTCACGGATTTGACTATTTTTAAGCACAGTATTGTTAGGAATGACGGAAATAGCACGAAATCGTACGATTTACACGATTTGGTCAACAAGTGCCGCTTCTATTAGAGCCAAATTGACGATTTGCCGTTTAAGGACTTATTATGCTTATTTTGCCAAAAGGAGATGATTTGAACAAAATTGGTTGTAGCGTTGGCGAAATATCGCCAAATCGTACGATTTGGCTAAAATGTGCCGCTTCTATTAGAGCCATATTGACGATTTGCCGTTTAAGGCCTTATTATGCTTATTTTGCCAAAAGGAGACGATTGGAAGAAAGTTGGTTGTAGCGTTGGCGAAATATCGCCAAATTGTGCGATTTCGCCAAAAAGTGCCGCTTCTATTAGAGCTACATTGACTATTTGCCGTTTAAGGCCTTATTATGCTTATTTTGCCAAAAGGAGACGATTGGAAGATAATTGGTTGTAGCGTTGGCGAAATATCGCAAAATCGTACGATTTGGATAAAAAGTGCCGCTTCTATTAGAGCCATATTGACGATTTGCCGTTTAAGGCCTTATTATGCTTATTTTGCCAAAAGGAGACGATTGGAAGAAAGTTGGTTGTAGCGTTGGCGAAATATCGCCAAATTGTGCGATTTGGCCAAAAAGTGCCGCTTCTATTAGAGCCAAATTGACGATTTGCCGTTTAAGGCCTTATTATGCTTATTTTGCCAAAAGGAGACGATTTGAACAAAATTGGTTGTAGCGTTGGCGAGATAACGCCAAATCATAAGATTTGGTCATAAAGTGCCGCTTCTATTAGAGCCAAATTGACGATTTGCCGTTTAAGGCCTTATTATGCTTATTTTGCCAAAAGGAGGCGATTTGAACAAAATTGGTTGTAGCGTTGGCGAGATAACGCGAAATCATAAGATTTGGTCATAAAGTGCCGCTTCTATTAGAGCCAAATTAACGATTTGCCGTTTAAGGCCTTATTATGCTTATTTTGCCAAAAGGAGACGATTGGAAGAAAATTGGTTGTAGCGTTGGCGAAATATCGCCAAATTGTGCGATTTGGCCAAAAAGTGCCGCTTCTATTAGAGCCAAATTGACGATTTGCCGTTTAAGGCCTTATTATGCTTATTTTGCCAAAAGGAGACGATTTGAACAAAATTGGTTGTTGCGTTGGCGAAATATCGCCAAATTGTACGATTTGGCTAAAAAGTGCCGCTTCTTTTAGAGCCAAATTGACGATTTGCCGTTTAAGGCCTTATTATGCTTATTATGCCAAAAGGAGACGATTTGAACAAAATTGGTTGTAGCGTTTGCGAGATAACGCCAAATCGTAAGATTTGGTCAAAAAGTGCCGCTTCTATTAGAGCCAAATTGACGATTTGCCGTTTAAGGCCTTATTATGCTTATTATGCCAAAAGGAGACGATTTGAACAAAATTGGTTGTAGCGTTTGCGAGATAACGCCAAATCGTAAGATTTGGTCAAAAAGTGCCGCTTCTATTAGAGCCAAATTGACGATTTGCCGTTTAAGGCCTTATTATGCTTATTTTGCCAAAAGGAGACGATTTGAACAAAATTGGTTGTAGCGTTGGCGAAATATCGCGAAATTGTGCGATTTGGCCAAAAAGTGCCGCTTCTATTAGAGCCAAATTGACGATTTGCCGTTTAAGGCCTTATTATGCTTATTATGCCAAAAGGAGACGATTTGAACAAAATTGGTTGTAGCGTTTGCGAGATAACGCCAAATCCTAAGATTTGGTCAAAAAGTGCCGCTTCTATTAGAGCCAAATTGACGATTTGCCGTTTAAGGCCTTATTATGCTTATTTTGCCAAAAGGAGACGATTTGAACAAAATTGGTTGTAGCGTTGGCGAAATATCGCCAAATTGTACGATTTGGCCAAAAAGTGCCGCTTCTAATAGAGCCAAATTGACGATTTTCCGTTTAAGGCCTTATTATGCTTATTTTGCCAAAAGGAGACGATTTGAACAAAATTGGTTGTAGCGTTGGCGAGATAAAGCCAAATCATAAGATTTGGTCATAAAGTGCCGCTTGTAGTAGAGCCAAATTGACGATTTGCCGTTTAAGGCCTTATTATGCTTATTTTGCCAAAAGGGGATGATTTGAACAAAATTGGTTGTAGCGTTGGCGAAATATCGCGAAATTGTGCGATTTGGCCAAAAAGTGCCGCTTCTATTAGAGCCAAATTGACGATTTGCCGTTTAAGGCCTTATTATGCTTATTATGCCAAAAGGAGACGATTTGAACAAAATTGGTTGTAGCGTTTGCGAGATAACGCCAAATCCTAAGATTTGGTCAAAAAGTGCCGCTTCTATTAGAGCCAAATTGACGATTTGCCGTTTAAGGCCTTATTATGCTTATTTTGCCAAAAGGAGACGATTTGAACAAAATTGGTTGTAGCGTTGACGAGATAACGCCAAATCATACGATTTGGTCAAAAAGTGCCGCTTCTATTAGAGCCAAATTGACGATTTGCCGTTTAAGGCCTTATTATGCTTATTTTGCCAAAAGGAGACGATTTGAACAAAATTGGTTGTAGCGTTGGCGAAATAACGCCAAATCGTGGTTTTCGGGCAATTTCCGACGAAACTCGCAGATTTCACGGATTTGACTATTTTTAAGCACAGTATTGTTAGGAATGACGGAAATAGCACGAAATCGTACGATTTACACGATTTGGTCAAAAAGTGCCGCTTCTTTTAGAGCCAAATTGACGATTTGCCGTTTAAGGCCTTATTATGCTTATTTTGCCAAAAGGAGGCGATTTGAACAAAATTGGTTGTAGCGTTGGCGAGATAACGCGAAATCATAAGATATGGTCATAAAGAGCCGCTTCTATTAGAGCCAAATTGACGATTTGCCGTTTAAGGCCTTATTATGCTTATTTTGCCAAAAGGAGACGATTTGAACAAAATTGGTTGTTGCGTTGGCGAAATATCGCCAAATTGTACGGTTTGGCTAAAAAGTGCCGCTTCTTTTAGAGCCAAATTGACGATTTGCCGTTTAAGGCCTTATTATGCTTATTTTGCCAAAAGGAGACGATTTGAACAAAATTGGTTGTAGCGTTGGCGAGATAACGCCAAATCATAAGATTTGGTCATAAAGTGCCGCTTCTATTAGAGCCAAATGGACGATTTGCCGTTTAAGGCCTTATTATGCTTATTTTGCCAAAAGGAGACGATTTGAACAATATTGGTTGTAGCGTTGGCGAAATATCGCCAAATTGTACGGTTTGGCTAAAAAGTGCCGCTTCTTTTAGAGCCAAATTGACGATTTGCCGTTTAAGGCCTTATTATGCTTATTTTGCCAAAAGGAGACGATTTGAACAAAATTGGTTGTAGCGTTGGCGAAATATCGCTAAATTGTACGATTTGGCTAAAAAGTGCCGCTTCTTTTAGAGCCAAATTGACGATTTGCCGTTTAAGGCCTTATTATGCTTATTTTGCCAAAAGGAGACGATTTGAACAAAATTGGTTGTAGCGTTGGCGAGATAACGCCAAATCATAAGATTTGGTCATAAAGTGCCGCTTCTATTAGAGCCAAATGGACGATTTGCCGTTTAAGGCCTTATTATGCTTATTTTGCCAAAACGAGACGATTTGAACAAAATTGGTTATAGAGTTGACGAGATAACGCCAAATCATACGATTTGGCTAAAATGTGCCGCTTCTATTAGAGCCATATTGACGATTTGCCGTTTAAGGCCTTATTATGCTTATTATGCCAAAAGGAGACGATTTGAACAAAATTGGTTGTAGCGTTTGCGAGATAACGCCAAATCCTAAGATTTGGTCAAAAAGTGCCGCTTCTATTAGAGCCAAATTGACGATTTGCCGTTTAAGGCCTTATTATGCTTATTTTGCCAAAAGGAGACGATTTGAACAAAATTGGTTGTAGCGTTGACGAGATAACGCCAAATCATACGATTTGGTCAAAAAGTGCCGCTTCTATTAGAGCCAAATTGACGATTTGCCGTTTAAGGCCTTATTATGCTTATTTTGCCAAAAGGAGACGATTTGAACAAAATTGGTTGTAGCGTTGGCGAAATAACGCCAAATCGTGGTTTTCGGGCAATTTCCGACGAAACTCGCAGATTTCACGGATTTGACTATTTTTAAGCACAGTATTGTTAGGAATGACGGAAATAGCACGAAATCGTACGATTTACACGATTTGGTCAAAAAGTGCCGCTTCTTTTAGAGCCAAATTGACGATTTGCCGTTTAAGGCCTTATTATGCTTATTTTGCCAAAAGGAGGCGATTTGAACAAAATTGGTTGTAGCGTTGGCGAGATAACGCGAAATCATAAGATATGGTCATAAAGAGCCGCTTCTATTAGAGCCAAATTGACGATTTGCCGTTTAAGGCCTTATTATGCTTATTTTGCCAAAAGGAGACGATTTGAACAAAATTGGTTGTTGCGTTGGCGAAATATCGCCAAATTGTACGGTTTGGCTAAAAAGTGCCGCTTCTTTTAGAGCCAAATTGACGATTTGCCGTTTAAGGCCTTATTATGCTTATTTTGCCAAAAGGAGACGATTTGAACAAAATTGGTTGTAGCGTTGGCGAGATAACGCCAAATCATAAGATTTGGTCATAAAGTGCCGCTTCTATTAGAGCCAAATGGACGATTTGCCGTTTAAGGCCTTATTATGCTTATTTTGCCAAAAGGAGACGATTTGAACAATATTGGTTGTAGCGTTGGCGAAATATCGCCAAATTGTACGGTTTGGCTAAAAAGTGCCGCTTCTTTTAGAGCCAAATTGACGATTTGCCGTTTAAGGCCTTATTATGCTTATTTTGCCAAAAGGAGACGATTTGAACAAAATTGGTTGTAGCGTTGGCGAAATATCGCTAAATTGTACGATTTGGCTAAAAAGTGCCGCTTCTTTTAGAGCCAAATTGACGATTTGCCGTTTAAGGCCTTATTATGCTTATTTTGCCAAAAGGAGACGATTTGAACAAAATTGGTTGTAGCGTTGGCGAGATAACGCCAAATCATAAGATTTGGTCATAAAGTGCCGCTTCTATTAGAGCCAAATGGACGATTTGCCGTTTAAGGCCTTATTATGCTTATTTTGCCAAAACGAGACGATTTGAACAAAATTGGTTATAGAGTTGACGAGATAACGCCAAATCATACGATTTGGCTAAAATGTGCCGCTTCTATTAGAGCCATATTGACGATTTGCCGTTTAAGGCCTTATTATGCTTATTTTGCCAAAAGGAGACGATTGGAAGAAAGTTGGTTGTAGCGTTGGCGAAATATCGCCAAATTGTGCGATTTCGCCAAAAAGTGCCGCTTCTATTAGAGCTACATTGACTATTTGCCGTTTAAGGCCTTATTATGCTTATTTTGCCAAAAGGAGACGATTGGAAGATAATTGGTTGTAGCGTTGGCGAAATATCGCAAAATCGTACGATTTGGATAAAAAGTGCCGCTTCTATTAGAGCCATATTGACGATTTGCCGTTTAAGGCCTTATTATGCTTATTTTGCCAAAAGGAGACGATTGGAAGAAAGTTGGTTGTAGCGTTGGCGAAATATCGCCAAATTGTGCGATTTGGCCAAAAAGTGCCGCTTCTATTAGAGCCAAATTGACGATTTGCCGTTTAAGGCCTTATTATGCTTATTTTGCCAAAAGGAGACGATTTGAACAAAATTGGTTGTAGCGTTGGCGAGATAACGCCAAATCATAAGATTTGGTCATAAAGTGCCGCTTCTATTAGAGCCAAATTGACGATTTGCCGTTTAAGGCCTTATTATGCTTATTTTGCCAAAAGGAGGCGATTTGAACAAAATTGGTTGTAGCGTTGGCGAGATAACGCGAAATCATAAGATTTGGTCATAAAGTGCCGCTTCTATTAGAGCCAAATTAACGATTTGCCGTTTAAGGCCTTATTATGCTTATTTTGCCAAAAGGAGACGATTGGAAGAAAATTGGTTGTAGCGTTGGCGAAATATCGCCAAATTGTGCGATTTGGCCAAAAAGTGCCGCTTCTATTAGAGCCAAATTGACGATTTGCCGTTTAAGGCCTTATTATGCTTATTTTGCCAAAAGGAGACGATTTGAACAAAATTGGTTGTTGCGTTGGCGAAATATCGCCAAATTGTACGATTTGGCTAAAAAGTGCCGCTTCTTTTAGAGCCAAATTGACGATTTGCCGTTTAAGGCCTTATTATGCTTATTATGCCAAAAGGAGACGATTTGAACAAAATTGGTTGTAGCGTTTGCGAGATAACGCCAAATCGTAAGATTTGGTCAAAAAGTGCCGCTTCTATTAGAGCCAAATTGACGATTTGCCGTTTAAGGCCTTATTATGCTTATTATGCCAAAAGGAGACGATTTGAACAAAATTGGTTGTAGCGTTTGCGAGATAACGCCAAATCGTAAGATTTGGTCAAAAAGTGCCGCTTCTATTAGAGCCAAATTGACGATTTGCCGTTTAAGGCCTTATTATGCTTATTTTGCCAAAAGGAGACGATTTGAACAAAATTGGTTGTAGCGTTGGCGAAATATCGCGAAATTGTGCGATTTGGCCAAAAAGTGCCGCTTCTATTAGAGCCAAATTGACGATTTGCCGTTTAAGGCCTTATTATGCTTATTATGCCAAAAGGAGACGATTTGAACAAAATTGGTTGTAGCGTTTGCGAGATAACGCCAAATCCTAAGATTTGGTCAAAAAGTGCCGCTTCTATTAGAGCCAAATTGACGATTTGCCGTTTAAGGCCTTATTATGCTTATTTTGCCAAAAGGAGACGATTTGAACAAAATTGGTTGTAGCGTTGGCGAAATATCGCCAAATTGTACGATTTGGCCAAAAAGTGCCGCTTCTAATAGAGCCAAATTGACGATTTTCCGTTTAAGGCCTTATTATGCTTATTTTGCCAAAAGGAGACGATTTGAACAAAATTGGTTGTAGCGTTGGCGAGATAAAGCCAAATCATAAGATTTGGTCATAAAGTGCCGCTTGTAGTAGAGCCAAATTGACGATTTGCCGTTTAAGGCCTTATTATGCTTATTTTGCCAAAAGGGGATGATTTGAACAAAATTGGTTGTAGCGTTGGCGAAATATCGCGAAATTGTGCGATTTGGCCAAAAAGTGCCGCTTCTATTAGAGCCAAATTGACGATTTGCCGTTTAAGGCCTTATTATGCTTATTATGCCAAAAGGAGACGATTTGAACAAAATTGGTTGTAGCGTTTGCGAGATAACGCCAAATCCTAAGATTTGGTCAAAAAGTGCCGCTTCTATTAGAGCCAAATTGACGATTTGCCGTTTAAGGCCTTATTATGCTTATTTTGCCAAAAGGAGACGATTTGAACAAAATTGGTTGTAGCGTTGACGAGATAACGCCAAATCATACGATTTGGTCAAAAAGTGCCGCTTCTATTAGAGCCAAATTGACGATTTGCCGTTTAAGGCCTTATTATGCTTATTTTGCCAAAAGGAGACGATTTGAACAAAATTGGTTGTAGCGTTGGCGAAATAACGCCAAATCGTGGTTTTCGGGCAATTTCCGACGAAACTCGCAGATTTCACGGATTTGACTATTTTTAAGCACAGTATTGTTAGGAATGACGGAAATAGCACGAAATCGTACGATTTACACGATTTGGTCAAAAAGTGCCGCTTCTTTTAGAGCCAAATTGACGATTTGCCGTTTAAGGCCTTATTATGCTTATTTTGCCAAAAGGAGGCGATTTGAACAAAATTGGTTGTAGCGTTGGCGAGATAACGCGAAATCATAAGATATGGTCATAAAGAGCCGCTTCTATTAGAGCCAAATTGACGATTTGCCGTTTAAGGCCTTATTATGCTTATTTTGCCAAAAGGAGACGATTTGAACAAAATTGGTTGTTGCGTTGGCGAAATATCGCCAAATTGTACGGTTTGGCTAAAAAGTGCCGCTTCTTTTAGAGCCAAATTGACGATTTGCCGTTTAAGGCCTTATTATGCTTATTTTGCCAAAAGGAGACGATTTGAACAAAATTGGTTGTAGCGTTGGCGAGATAACGCCAAATCATAAGATTTGGTCATAAAGTGCCGCTTCTATTAGAGCCAAATGGACGATTTGCCGTTTAAGGCCTTATTATGCTTATTTTGCCAAAAGGAGACGATTTGAACAATATTGGTTGTAGCGTTGGCGAAATATCGCCAAATTGTACGGTTTGGCTAAAAAGTGCCGCTTCTTTTAGAGCCAAATTGACGATTTGCCGTTTAAGGCCTTATTATGCTTATTTTGCCAAAAGGAGACGATTTGAACAAAATTGGTTGTAGCGTTGGCGAAATATCGCTAAATTGTACGATTTGGCTAAAAAGTGCCGCTTCTTTTAGAGCCAAATTGACGATTTGCCGTTTAAGGCCTTATTATGCTTATTTTGCCAAAAGGAGACGATTTGAACAAAATTGGTTGTAGCGTTGGCGAGATAACGCCAAATCATAAGATTTGGTCATAAAGTGCCGCTTCTATTAGAGCCAAATGGACGATTTGCCGTTTAAGGCCTTATTATGCTTATTTTGCCAAAACGAGACGATTTGAACAAAATTGGTTATAGAGTTGACGAGATAACGCCAAATCATACGATTTGGTCAAAAAGTGCCGCTTCTATTAGAGCCAAATTGACGATTTGCCGTTTAAGGCCTTATTATGCTTATTTTGCCAAAAGGAGACGATTTGAACAAAATTGGTTGTAGCGTTGGCGAAATAACGCCAAATCGTGGTTTTCGGGCAATTTCCGACGAAACTCGCAGATTTCACGGATTTGACTATTTTTAAGCACAGTATTGTTAGGAATGACGGAAATAGCACGAAATCGTACGATTTACACGATTTGGTCAAAAAGTGCCGCTTCTTTTAGAGCCAAATTGACGATTTGCCGTTTAAGGCCTTATTATGCTTATTTTGCCAAAAGGAGGCGATTTGAACAAAATTGGTTGTAGCGTTGGCGAGATAACGCGAAATCATAAGATATGGTCATAAAGTGCCGCTTCTATTAGAGCCAAATTGACGATTTGCCGTTTAAGGCCTTATTATGCTTATTTTGCCAAAAGGAGACGATTTGAACAAAATTGGTTGTTGCGTTGGCGAAATATCGCCAAATTGTACGGTTTGGCTAAAAAGTGCCGCTTCTTTTAGAGCCAAATTGACGATTTGCCGTTTAAGGCCTTATTATGCTTATTTTGCCAAAAGGAGACGATTTGAACAAAATTGGTTGTAGCGTTGGCGAGATAACGCCAAATCATAAGATTTGGTCATAAAGTGCCGCTTGTAGTAGAGCCAAATTGACGATTTGCCGTTTAAGGCCTTATTATGCTTATTTTGCCAAAAGGGGATGATTTGAACAAAATTGGTTGTAGCGTTGGCGAAATATCGCGAAATTGTGCGATTTGGCCAAAAAGTGCCGCTTCTATTAAAGCCAAATTGACGATTTGCCGTTTAAGGCCTTATTATGCTTATTATGCCAAAAGGAGACGATTTGAACAAAATTGGTTGTAGCGTTTGCGAGATAACGCCAAATCCTAAGATTTGGTCAAAAAGTGCCGCTTCTATTAGAGCCAAATTGACGATTTGCCGTTTAAGGCCTTATTATGCTTATTTTGCCAAAAGGAGACGATTTGAACAATATTGGTTGTAGCGTTGGCGAAATATCGCCAAATTGTACGATTTGGCCAAAAAGTGCCGCTTCTAATAGAGCCAAATTGACGATTTGCCGTTTAAGGCCTTATTATGCTTATTTTGCCAAAAGGAGACGATTTGAACAAAATTGGTTATAGCGTTGGCGAGATAACGCCAAATCATAAGATTTGGTCATAAAGTGCCGCTTCTATTAGAGCCAAATTGACGATTTGCCGTTTAAGGCCTTATTATGCTTATTTTGCCAAAAGGAGACGATTTGAACAAAATTGGTTGTAGCGTTGGCGAAATATCGCTAAATTGTACGATTTGGCTAAAAAGTGCCGCTTCTTTTAGAGCCAAATTGACGATTTGCCGTTTAAGGCCTTATTATGCTTATTTTGCCAAAAGGAGACGATTTGAACAAAATTGGTTGTAGCGTTGGCGAGATAACGCCAAATCATAAGATTTGGTCATAAAGTGCCGCTTCTATTAGAGCCAAATGGACGATTTGCCGTTTAAGGCCTTATTATGCTTATTTTGCCAAAACGAGACGATTTGAACAAAATTGGTTATAGCGTTGACGAGATAACGCCAAATCATACGATTTGGTCAAAAAGTGCCGCTTCTATTAGAGCCAAATTGACGATTTGCCGTTTAAGGCCTTATTATGCTTATTTTGCCAAAAGGAGACGATTTGAACAAAATTGGTTGTAGCGTTGGCGAAATAACGCCAAATCGTGGTTTTCGGGCAATTTCCGACGAAACTCGCAGATTTCACGGATTTGACTATTTTTAAGCACAGTATTGTTAGGAATGACGGAAATAGCACGAAATCGTACGATTTACACGATTTGGTCAAAAAGTGCCGCTTCTTTTAGAGCCAAATTGACGATTTGCCGTTTAAGGCCTTATTATGCTTATTTTGCCAAAAGGAGGCGATTTGAACAAAATTGGTTGTAGCGTTGGCGAGATAACGCGAAATCATAAGATATGGTCATAAAGTGCCGCTTCTATTAGAGCCAAATTGACGATTTGCCGTTTAAGGCCTTATTATGCTTATTTTGCCAAAAGGAGACGATTTGAACAAAATTGGTTGTTGCGTTGGCGAAATATCGCCAAATTGTACGGTTTGGCTAAAAAGTGCCGCTTCTTTTAGAGCCATATTGACGATTTGCCGTTTAAGGCCTTATTATGCTTATTTTGCCAAAAGGAGACGATTTGAACAAAATTGGTTGTAGCGTTGGCGAGATAACGCCAAATCATAAGATTTGGTCATAAAGTGCCGCTTCTATTAGAGCCAAACGGACGATTTGCCGTTTAAGGCCTTATTATGCTTATTTTGCCAAAAGGAGACGATTTGAACAAAATTGGTTGTAGCGTTGGCGAAATATCGCGAAATTGTGCGATTTGGCCAAAAAGTGCCGCTTCTATTAGAGCCAAATTGACGATTTGCCGTTTAAGGCCTTATTATGCTTATTATGCCAAAAGGAGACGATTTGAACAAAATTGGTTGTAGCGTTTGCGAGATAACGCCAAATCCTAAGATTTGGTCAAAAAGTGCCGCTTCTATTAGAGCCAAATTGACGATTTGCCGTTTAAGGCCTTATTATGCTTATTTTGCCAAAAGGAGACGATTTGAACAAAATTGGTTGTAGCGTTGACGAGATAACGCCAAATCATACGATTTGGTCAAAAAGTGCCGCTTCTATTAGAGCCAAATTGACGATTTGCCGTTTAAGGCCTTATTATGCTTATTTTGCCAAAAGGAGACGATTTGAACAAAATTGGTTGTAGCGTTGGCGAAATAACGCCAAATCGTGGTTTTCGGGCAATTTCCGACGAAACTCGCAGATTTCACGGATTTGACTATTTTTAAGCACAGTATTGTTAGGAATGACGGAAATAGCACGAAATCGTACGATTTACACGATTTGGTCAAAAAGTGCCGCTTCTTTAGAGCCAAATTGACGATTTGCCGTTTAAGGCCTTATTATGCTTATTTTGCCAAAAGGAGACGATTTGAACAATATTGGTTGTAGCGTTGGCGAGATAACGCCAAATCATAAGATTTGGTCATAAAGTGCCGCTTCTATTAGAGCCAAATGGACGATTTGCCGTTTAAGGCCTTATTATGCTTATTTTGCCAAAACGAGACGATTTGAACAAAATTGGTTATAGCGTTGCCGAGATAACGCCAAATCATACGATTTGGTAAAAAAGTGCCGCTTCTATTAGATCCAAATTGACGATTTGCCGTTTAAGGCCTTATTATGCTTATTTTGCCAAAAGGAGACGATTTGAACAAAATTGGTTGTAGCGTTGGCGAAATAACGCCAAATCGTGGTTTTCGGGCAATTTCCGACGAAACTCGCAGATTTCACGGATTTGACTATTTTTAAGCACAGTATTGTTAGGAATGACGGAAATAGCACGAAATCGTACGATTTACACGATTTGGTCAAAAAGTGCCGCTTCTTTTAGAGCCAAATTGACGATTTGCCGTTTAAGGCCTTATTATGCTTATTTTGCCAAAAGGAGGCGATTTGAACAAAATTGGTTGTAGCGTTGGCGAGATAACGCGAAATCATAAGATATGGTCATAAAGTGCCGCTTCTATTAGAGCCAAATTGACGATTTGCCGTTTAAGGCCTTATTATGCTTATTTTGCCAAAAGGAGACGATTTGAACAAAATTGGTTGTTGCGTTGGCGAAATATCGCCAAATTGTACGGTTTGGCTAAAAAGTGCCGCTTCTTTTAGAGCCAAATTGACGATTTGCCGTTTAAGGCCTTATTATGCTTATTTTGCCAAAAGGAGACGATTTGAACAAAATTGGTTGTAGCGTTGGCGAGATAACGCCAAATCATAAGATTTGGCCAAAAAGTGCCGCTTCTAATAGAGCCAAATTGACGATTTTCCGTTTAAGGCCTTATTATGCTTATTTTGCCAAAAGGAGACGATTTGAACAATATTGGTTGTAGCGTTGGCGAAATATCGCCAAATTGTACGATTTGGCCAAAAAGTGCCGCTTCTAATAGAGCCAAATTGACGATTTTCCGTTTAAGGCCTTATTATGCTTATTTTGCCAAAAGGAGACGATTTGAACAAAATTGGTTGTAGCGTTGGCGAAATATCGCGAAATTGTGCGATTTGGCCAAAAAGTGCCGCTTCTATTAGAGCCAAATTGACGATTTGCCGTTTAAGGCCTTATTATGCTTATTATGCCAAAAGGAGACGATTTGAACAAAATTGGTTGTAGCGTTTGCGAGATAACGCCAAATCCTAAGATTTGGTCAAAAAGTGCCGCTTCTATTAGAGCCAAATTGACGATTTGCCGTTTAAGGCCTTATTATGCTTATTTTGCCAAAAGGAGACGATTTGAACAAAATTGGTTGTAGCGTTGACGAGATAACGCCAAATCATACGATTTGGTCAAAAAGTGCCGCTTCTATTAGAGCCAAATTGACGATTTGCCGTTTAAGGCCTTATTATGCTTATTTTGCCAAAAGGAGACGATTTGAACAAAATTGGTTGTAGCGTTGGCGAAATAACGCCAAATCGTGGTTTTCGGGCAATTTCCGACGAAACTCGCAGATTTCACGGATTTGACTATTTTTAAGCACAGTATTGTTAGGAATGACGGAAATAGCACGAAATCGTACGATTTACACGATTTGGTCAAAAAGTGCCGCTTCTTTTAGAGCCAAATTGACGATTTGCCGTTTAAGGCCTTATTATGCTTATTTTGCCAAAAGGAGGCGATTTGAACAAAATTGGTTGTAGCGTTGGCGAGATAACGCGAAATCATAAGATATGGTCATAAAGTGCCGCTTCTATTAGAGCCAAATTGACGATTTGCCGTTTAAGGCCTTATTATGCTTATTTTGCCAAAAGGAGACGATTTGAACAAAATTGGTTGTTGCGTTGGCGAAATATCGCCAAATTGTACGGTTTGGCTAAAAAGTGCCGCTTCTTTTAGAGCCAAATTGACGATTTGCCGTTTAAGGCCTTATTATGCTTATTTTGCCAAAAGGAGACGATTTGAACAAAATTGGTTGTAGCGTTGGCGAGATAACGCCAAATCATAAGATTTGGTCATAAAGTGCCGCTTCTATTAGAGCCAAATGGACGATTTGCCGTTTAAGGCCTTATTATGCTTATTTTGCCAAAAGGAGACGATTTGAACAATATTGGTTGTAGCGTTGGCGAGATAACGCCAAATCATAAGATTTGGTCATAAAGTGCCGCTTCTATTAGAGCCAAATGGACGATTTGCCGTTTAAGGCCTTATTATGCTTATTTTGCCAAAACGAGACGATTTGAACAAAATTGGTTATAGCGTTGACGAGATAACGCCAAATCATACGATTTGGTCAAAAAGTGCCGCTTCTATTAGAGCCAAATTGACGATTTGCCGTTTAAGGCCTTATTATGCTTATTTTGCCAAAAGGAGACGATTTGAACAAAATTGGTTGTAGCGTTGGCGAAATAACGCCAAATCGTGGTTTTCGGGCAATTTCCGACGAAACTCGCAGATTTCACGGATTTGACTATTTTTAAGCACAGTATTGTTAGGAATGACGGAAATAGCACGAAATCGTACGATTTACACGATTTGGTCAAAAAGTGCCGCTTCTTTTAGAGCCAAATTGACGATTTGCCGTTTAAGGCCTTATTATGCTTATTTTTGCCAAAAGGAGGCGATTTGAACAAAATTGGTTGTAGCGA